>NW_004443984.1:2111553-2119371 GCF_000243295.1 Trichechus manatus latirostris
TATATATATATATATATATATATATCAGGGCAAGGGCTTTATCCATCTTTTTCATTCCTCCTACACAGCACCCAGAACAATGCTTGGCACATAGCCAGTACTCAAAGAATATTTGTTGACTAGGTGATTGAAGGAGTCTACCATATGCTTGGGACTGAGACAAGTACTGGGAATGTAAAGATGAATAAGTCATGTCGCCTGCCTCAAAGGGGCTAACAATCTACAGGGGAGACAGACACATCACAAGAAGAGAATAGTAGAAAGCCCCACAGCTTCAGAGTTTCCTCTTGAGAGTGAAAAAAACAAGTCACTTGTATACTTAAGTGTTAGCTGTTACAGAACTCTAACGGTAATCTAAAAATTATAAAAAGGCTAATTGCTGGTCATAAGAGACAGACCTGGTTTCAAATTTAGGTACTGCCATTTATTAGCTAAGCAATTATTTAACCTCTGTCAGACTGTACCCTAAACTTTAAAATAGAAATTCTATTGGTACCTATTTCACAGAGATATTGTAAAATTAAGTAAGAGAATGCAGTTAAAACATCTTTCATACTGCCTGGAATACAGTATGAACTCAATAAATGTTAGCTATTAATGTTATTAATGGTTGACTCCAATGATCCCCTTGAGCCTAAACCCCAATCAAAAGCTGTTGTTAGTTGCTGTTGAGTCGATTCTGACTCATGGTGACTCATGGCGACCCCATGTCTACAGCATAGAACTGCTCTATAGGATTTTTAAGGTTGTGACCTTTTGGAAGCAGACCACAAGGCGTCTTCCAAGCCACCTCTGGATGGGTTTCCAACCACCAACCTTTCTAGTAGTTAAGTGCTTAACTGTTTGCATTACCTAGGGACTACTTAAGCCTTATCAATTTTATCTCCAGGGAAACCTCTCCTAGCCTTCCCTTCCTTTTCATTCCCACAGTCCCTAACTGGTAACTCTGATTCCAGTCTCTCTCACTTCCAATTCAATTACACATTCCTGAAGAATTAAATCCAAGCCCCTTTGGCTTGGATTTAAACCCAAGCACTTAAAGCCTTTCATGTTTGGGCCCCAACTTATCTTTCCAATCCTATTTTCCACTACTTTCCTGAGTCCATCACTCTAGCCTAATTATTCTACTTTTGTTATATACCTCATGCTTTTCCACTACCATGCCATTATTCATTTTATTCCCTCTTCCTGGAATACTCTTCCCCCTCTTTACCTTCAAAAATCCAAACACTTGCCACCATCTTTCCAGATCTAGCGCAAATGCCTTCCCTGATTCCTTTCAACTGAAAACGGTCTCTCTCCACTGAATACCCACATAAGGTTATCTGTACCTCATCTATGGCACTGATTCCTTTCAACTTTACATTTTGGTTGTTTTGGTACAGACAAGTGCTTAATATGGCCCTTCTAGCCATAGTCTTTGTGACTCCCACACAATGATTGGGTCCCCAATCCACCGCCGTCGAGTTGATTCCGACTCATAGTGACCCTCTAGGACAGGGTAGAACTGCCCTACAGAGTTTCGAAGGAGCAACTGGTAGATTTGAACTGGCAACCTTTTGGTTAGCAGCCAAACTCTTAATCACTGCACCACCAAGGCTCCAATGATTTGGTAGCACCATGCAAATAAGGTGTATGGAACCCTAACAAGGGGATTGGTCAGTTTTGCCATCCCGCTAGGCCTAAAAGAGAGCCAATTCCAGAGCAGAGGGGAAGCCTGACTACCATCAAGAAGAGATGGGAGCGGAGAGTGTCCTTTGGACCCGGGGTCCCTGCGCTGGGAACCTCCTACAACCAGGAGACCGAGAGACAGAGCTGTAACACCGAAGATGGTGGCAGTATAGAGGCAGCAGAACCAGGAGGCCAGCAGGAGACTTTGCTGTGGATGTGCTGACCCACTGAGCGAGAAATCTGACCACCTTCAGGCAAGAGGCTTGCTGGTGGAGTGGGGTGCCTCTCGGTACTTGTCAGTAGAGCTAGGTTTGCTGAGTGGAGCTAGGGCTGAGCGCCTTCAGCCCAGGCTTACTAGTGGAGTTGGATGCCTCCGGCACTCATCAGCAGAGCTAAAAGGGCTTTGTAACACTTGCCCGAGCAGGGCAGAGGCCAGGCTGGCCAAAGGGGCCCCTGAGGGTGGGGAGTTCAAGGGCCACAAAGAGGCCTGCCTGCCGCAAAGACAAGAAGCGTCTGTCCTGATTGAAGAACTGCATCCTGAGCATTCCTCAACCTGAATTGTAACCTGTTACTTCCCTAATAAACTCCATAACTGTGAATATCGTCTGTGAGTTCTGCGTGGCCATTGCAATGAATTATCAAACTCAGTAGAGAAGTAGAAAGTGCCATGGAAGGGACAACTGGTGTCAGAATTGGTAAAAAGGTTGGACAGGAGGTATGTCTGATGTCCACCTTATAGGAATCAGCCTTGAGCTGTTGAGGCTGACAATGATTTTCCTCCCCCACTTGTGAAGTTAGAAGAGGAGGTCAGATACCGCCCCCATGCCATTTTTACAGTTGTTTATGTACTCCACAGGCTCCCTGGGGAAAGAATTTTGTGCCAGTTCTCTATTTTCTACATGGCCTGATACTGAAACAAATATACGTTAAATGGATATTTCACAAATAAATACACATTAAAATTAGATTTAGCCTCAACAACAAGTTTTCTGCTTTGAACCAAAATTTTCTGATCTAACCTGTATTACCACTTCCTCACAAGAGAAAACTGGAGCTTTCTAACCAGTGGTCATATTAATTTTTTTTTAATTTCTGGGTTTAACAGGACATATATTCTTCTTTCCACTTAGAAATCATCCAGTCACAACCCCTTCCCATCAGAAACTTTCTACCTCCCAAGTTCCACATCACACATTTAAATTTAAAAGAAAGTGACAGATTATTCTTCAAAACATAGAACATGATTGTAGTACAGGACCAACTAGTTCTACCCATTAACAAAGTACAGCCAAGCTCACAAAAATACAATAATAAGCAACAATGATAATGATCACCATTTGTTCCAAGTAAAGTTGCTGCTGCCGACCTCCTGTTTACAAGGCTCTGAGTTGATTTTCAGGCACAAGATACAGGCTGTATTTGACTCATTCAGCTACAGCCTCACTCAGACCCTAATGGTGAAGAGGGAGTTTTAGGATAAGCAGTGACATTCTGAATTCTACCACTAACTACCATGCCTTACTTGCTATGTGATTGTAGCCAAGTCCCTGAGCTTCTCTGTGCATCAGATTTGTTCAAGAGTAGCTAAATACTAAGAAGAACAAAAACCTCATATGCTTGAAATCCAAAAGTATATGCAAATCCTTTGCTACAAAAAAAACTCCACAAAATAATGTAAACTGAAACGTTTTCGGGTGAATCCTCCTCATTAAAACAGAAGTCATCTCACTCAAATACTAATCATATCTGATCCCTAAACTCATTACAGGAAGAATTACGTATAAGTCACCCAAATACATACACTCTCCAATTCCTTTAATTGAAAGTTGCTGATTTCTGAGAAGCCAGTGGCTGAGCAGAATGTAAACCTAAAGCCTAAATCTGTAAACAACCTCCGATCCAAACTAGCCAAAGAAGAAAGCGAGGTGGGTGGGGGAAAAGCGGGTGACAGGTAAAGGTCGGCTGACCACTGGGCCAAGTCAGTGCACTCACTGCTCCAGGACACACACACACACACCCCACCCTAGAGATGTCAGCTCTGCTGTTGCGGTCCCAACACCGTGGGGACAGAACTCCTAAGAAGAAACTCGAGCTTCAGCCGCGGCTCGGGACCTTCGGGAAGTCGGGCCACAGATGCAGGGATGGCAGCTCGGCGGTCCCAGCGCGGAGAGTCCAAGACAGCCTCAGGTGTGGCTTTGGTCTTAGCCCTGATTGGGCTCCGCGTCTCGGCAGCCTCACCAGGCCTGTCCCGGGACAGCCCCCGCCCCCCAGCCCAGTCCCCCGTCTCACTGGCTTGGCTGATCCGCTGGATGTTGCCGCTGCATGTCTGGATGATGCTGTTGAAGTCCCGGAGCTGGGGCCCTGAGGGCCCCGGGTTCCGGTACATGTGTAAGGGACCGTAGGACATGACAAGGAGCTGAGACCGGTTCGCCCTGCACCGCGCTCCGGCCGGAAGCAGCTGTCAGACGGGACCGGCAAGCTGACCCGAAAACCGGGAAGAGAAAGGGCGTGAAAGTGACTGAGGCTGCGTGCGCACCAGCCCCGCCCCCATGCAGCGCGCACGCGTCCGTCCCTCCCCGCCCAGCTCTGCAGTGCGCAGGCGCCGCTGAAAGCGAAGCCTGGGATAGTAGATTAGGACCTGGACGCACAGAAACTTGAGGATGCGGGGCGATGACGTAGGATAGTTGGGACTCAGATTGGATAGTTGGTTGGCGGTGTTGTTTTTCGCCAGACACAGTGACAGTCCGCAAGAATTTTCGATTTGCATGAAATTGTACCAGATGATCTCAACCCTGAAGTCCCGTCATGTTCAATTTTGAGAATTCAGGCGCAAATATGGGAAAATTCGATAACCTCGAAACCAAGCTCCTGAAATTGCTCACTCCGCTTCTGTCCTCTGGGGCTTTGGTAGTATTTGCGAGGCCTTTTTACGGTTTACGAACCACTTTCATTTCTCCCTCCACCCCTGTTGTAATTCAAAACAATAAAATAATAAGATTTATTGAGCATCTACTATGTGTGAATCCTCACTGCAATTCACTTGTTTATAAGCTTTTTCACAGCAAGGGACGATATTCTATATTTTTTACCTTCAGAATAGATAATGGACAAATTTTTAAAAATCTTGAAGTAACTAGGCAAAGTAAGCATTACTATTTTCCCTTTTACTTACGAGAAAATTAAGATGATAGAGATTCTCTTCACTGAAGTTTGCAAAACGCAGAGCACTAAGCTAACTCCATCATCACCTATTTCCCTAAAATTTATCCTATTATTCTCAAATTCATTCTCCATGTAAATCCCTCCCAAATAGCCTCTTCATCTCTGTCCCAAACGAGGATTTCTTGGAGAACTGTAGTCCCAAAATGTAAAAACTATTCCCTTAAGTAATTTGGAGTATAGGACCTCAATGTTCCCATAAGACTGCATTTTGTCAGAATATGGTGAAGGGAAAGGCTTGGGTAGGATTTTGATTTGGTAGGAGGTCAAGACAGGGGAGGAGTGAAGGGGAGTTGGCAGTGTTGGTTTCCTGTGTTCTCTAGTCACCCTGCCCTAGCCTGCTGTGCAGTCTCTGGGAAGTGGCAGAGAAAGAGGAAGCTGCTTGCCTGTGTTTACATATGTGGGAAGGGACCCCAAATGGGCAAATGAGCCTGCATTCAGCCTCAGAGATTTTGTAAGCAAGACTATCTCTATTTTTCTTTAGTGCATTTTTTAGAGCATTTCTTTCTTTATAGAAAAGAACAGATGACATTTGGGGCTCTTGTTTTGGTTGTTAAAACCCTGTCATTTCTTAGAATCCATAGTTTTATGTCAAGTCTTGTAAAAATAATCTAATGTACTTTTTAATCATAAAATAGTGCTGAGGATGTTTTCATTACATTTGACACTATCTAAAGTAAAGTAAAGTTGGAAAGTATGGTCTTGGTGATAGAGACGATGCCAGAGATTGCATGATAGAATTTTGCAAGACCAACGACTTCTTCATTGCAAATACCTTTTTTCAACAGCATAAACGGTGACTATACATGTGGACCTCGCCGGATGGAATACACAGGAATCAAATCAACTATATCTGTGGAAAGAGATAATGGAAAAGCTCAATATCATCAGTTAGAACAAGGCCAGGGGCCGACTGCGGAACAGACCATCAATTGCTCGTATTCAAATTTAAGCTGAAGTTGAAGAAAACTAGAATAAGTCCTTGAGAGCCAAAGTATGACCTTGAGTATATCCCACCTGAATTTAGAGACCATCTCAAGAATAGATTTGACACACTGAACACTAATGACCGAAGACCAGACGAGTTATGGAATGACATCAAGGACATCATACAAGAAGAAAGCAAGAGGTCATTAAAAAGAGAGGAAAGAATGACCAAAATGGATGTCAGAAGAGACTCTGAAACTTGTTCTTGAGTGTCGAGTAGCTAAAGTGAATGGAAGAAATGATGAAGTAAAAGAGCTGAACAGAAGATTTCAAAGGAGGGCTTGAGAAGACAAAGTAAAGTATTACAATGAAATGTGCAAAGACCTGGAGTTAGAAAACCAAAAGGGAAGAACATGTTCAACATTTCTCAAGCTGAAAGAACTGAAGAATAAATTAAAGCCTCAAGTTGCAACACTGAAGGATTCTATGGGCAAAATACTAAACGACGGAAGGAAGCATCAAAGAAGATGGAAGGAATACACAGAGTCATTGTACCAAAAAGAATTGGTTGATGTTCAACCATTTCAGGAGGTAGCATATGATCAAGAACCGATGGTACTGAAGGAAGAAGTCCAAGCTGCACTGAAGACATAGACGAAAAACAAAGCTCCAGGAATTGATGGAATTATCAATTGAGATGTTTCAAAAAACGAGTGCACCAAATGAGACTAACAAGGTACAGGAGTCCAGTGACAAGGGGCAGAAGGCAGAAGGGGACAAGGAAGCTGGTGATAGGGAACCCAAGGTTGAGTAAGGATATTGTTGATGTGTTGTGAGATTGTTAACCATTGTCATAGGGCAACATTTGTAGTAACTGTTAAATGAGAAACTATTTTGTTCTGTAAGCCTTCATCTTAAGTGAGAATAACAGCACAATTCGAAGAGCGTAGTCAATGTCACTGAACTGTGCATGTAGAAATTTTTGAAACGGTGTATCTTTGGCTATGTGTATTTTCACCAAAAAAAAAAAAAAGGTTGAGAAGTTAGAGGGTTGATATGTTGTGGGGTTGTTAACCGATGTCATAAAATAACATGTGTACTTCTGTTTCATGAGAGACTATTTGTTCTGTAAGCCTTCACCTGAAGTACAATAAAAAAAACAAAAACAAAAACGAGTGCAGCGCTGGAAGTGCTCACTTGTCTATGCCAAGAAATTTGGAAGACAGCTACCAGGCCAGCTGACTGGAAGAGATCCATACTTATGCCTATTCCAAAGAAAGGTGATCCAACCGAATGCAAAAATTGTTGAACAGTATCATTAATATCACATGTAAGTAAAATTTTGCTGACAATCATTCAAAAGCAGCTACAGCAGTACATCGACAGGAAACTGCCAGAAATTCAAGCCAATTCAGAAGAGGACACGGAACCAGGGATATCATTGCTGATGTCAGATGGATCCTGGCTGAAAGCAGAGAATACCAGGAAGATGTTTACCTGTGTTTTATTGACTAAGCAAAGGCATTCGACTGTGTGGATCATAACAAATTAAGGATAACATTGTGAATAATGAGAATTCCAGAACACTTAACTGTGCCACGAGGAACCTGTATGTAGATCAAGAGGCAGTCGTCTGAACAGAACAAGGGTGGTTTAAAGTCAGTGTTGTATCCTTTTCCCATACTTATTCAATCTGTATGCTGAGCAAATAATTCGAGAAGCTGGACTATATGAAGAAGAACAGGGCATCAGGATTGGAGGAAGACTTGTTAACAACCTGTGATATGCAGATGACACAACCTTGCTTGCTGAAAGTGAAGAGGACTTGAAGCACTTACTGGAGAAGATCAAAGACCACAGCCTTCAGTATCGATTACACCTCAACATAAAGAAAACAAAAATCCTGACAACTGGACCAATAAGCAACATCATGATAAACGGAGAAAAGATTGAAGTTGTCAAGGATTTCATTTTACTTGGATCCACAATCAACACCCATGG
>NW_004443984.1:2119625-2124185 GCF_000243295.1 Trichechus manatus latirostris
TATACCATGGACTGCCAGAAGAACAAACAAATCTGTCTTGGAAGAAGTACAGCCAGAATGCTCCTTAGAAGTGAGAATGATGAGACTTCGTCTCACGTACTTTGGACATGTTATCAGGAGGGACCAGTCCTTGGAGAAGGACATCATGCTTGGTAAAGTAGAGGGTCAGTGAAAAAGAGGAAGACCCTCAAGGAAAAGGATTGATACAGTGGCTGCAACAATGGGCTCAACAACAACCATGAGTATGGTGCAAGCCCAGGGAGTGTTTCCTTCTGTTGTACATAGTGTTGCTATAAGTCAGAATTGACTCGACAGCACCTAACAACAACAACAAAGTTCAGTAAAGGCATTTATCTCCTAGGAATTGAAGATATAGTTGTTTTTTTTCCTCCATTTAAAATAGAAGTGGTTTCCATCTGTTCATCTCTCATAGCAATAAATTTGTGCCTTACGCATACTAGGTGCCAAATAAACATTTATTGAATTAATACATAAATCATAAAAATAACTATCATTTCTTAAATACCTATTAGGTGCCAAGCAGCGTGCACACATTTTACATACGTTATTGCTAATCCCCAAGATAAAGACCATCTGTGGTCAGACAGAGTTAGGTTTATTAACTTGCTGCCGCCAGGAAGACTGTACAAGTGAACCATGGAGCATCTCATCAAGCACAGGAAGAGATGGAGTTAGTTATTCTAGGCTTTGAGGGAAAGATGGAGTGTAGGTAAAATGCAAAAGAAGCAGTGTTTTAATAGCCCCAAAGCACACCAGGCTATGTATAAAAGGATTAACATTAGGCTTGAACTAGCAGGAGGACTTGGGATCCTGTTTCCTTGGAAACTACAGTGTGAAGATAAATGTGGAATGTTGTATCTGGAAACTCCTTATCTGAAGCTCTGCACCTGGGTTGGAAATTGAAGCTGCTTCTGTCTGTCAAAGTAACTCAGATTCTCCAGGCAAGAGTGGAATGTTCCATTCTTATATGATTTCAAGCAGCAAATTTTCTGAAAATCTGATTTTAGAAAATAAAGTTTGTCAGCACTCTGACCTTGTGTTAATTAACAAAAGCAGTTTTTCAAGTTGACACTCGGGAAGCCAAGATTAGCTCCTTGGTACAGATAAGGAAACTGGTGTTCTCTAGAGGTTATGGGTATTTGCCCAAGGTCATAAAGTTGTTAAATGGCACAGCCAGGACTCATATATACCCTATGACCCAGAAATTTTACTTCTAACTATATATGCAACAAAAATGCATCCATACTTGTTCCAAAAACCAGGTACAAGAATGTTCATAGCAGCATTTTAAAAATGTTTTAGGACTGAGCAACGTTTTTCCTGTCTTTACTTTTTATTGAGTCATGATTGACATAGAAGAGAATGCACAGATCTTAAGTGTTCAACTCAATGAGTTTTGACACTTGTATACACTGATGTAACCAACACCCAGACAAAGATACAGAACATTTCCATCATCACCCCAGAAAATTCCCTTGAATCGTGCTTCTTTCCAAATGATTCCCCTCATCCTCGGAAATCAGCTTCTGATTTTTATCACTACAGGTTAGTTTTGCCTATTCTTGGATCATAGAAATGGAATCATACTGTATGTATTATTTAGGGCTTGGCTTGTTTCACTTAACATGCTAGTTTTGAGATTTATTCATGATGTTGCGTCTGTCCACTGTTTGGTCTTTTTTATTGCTGAGTAGTATTTCGTTATATAAATATACAACAATTTGATTATTCATTCTCTTATTGATGGACATTTAGGGTATTTCCAGGTTGGGGCTATTTTGAGTAAGGTTATAGCAGCACTTATTTTACTTATTTTCAATAGTTCCAAACTGGCAACAACCCAAATTTCCATCAAGAGCAGGATGGATAAATAAATTGTGGTACCACAGAGCACAAAAAATAAATAAATGAACGACCTACCGCTATGTGAATAATGTCGATGATCTCTCCCGAACACAATGTGTTGCTAAAGAAGCCAGACACAAAATAAGTACGTTCTATGTCATTCCATTTTTATTACGTTCAAAGCTGGAAAAATTTATCTACGTTATTAAAAGTCAGAATAATACCTTTGAGGAAAGTAGGAATGGACACATGAGGTGGGCTTCTAGAATGCTGGTTTCTTTATCTAGGTGGTGGTTATATGGATGTGTTTACTTTGTGAAAATTCATCAAGTCAGACACTTGTGATGTGTGCTCTTTTCTGTCTGTACTTAACAAATAAGTTTTATATTTTAAACATAAGGCATTGTTATCACCAGTATGATGAGCTTCCTGGATCCTAGGGGAGGGTCAGCGGAGGAACTCACTTAGATTGCAAACGAGACTGCATTAAAATTAGCAATCTATCTATCACACACTGCTGGTGGGAATGCAAAATGGTACTGCCGCTTTGGAAGTCTGGCAGTTTCTTATAAAGTTAAACATAAACTTACTTTACAACCCAGTAATGCAGCAATCCTACTCCTAGGTATTTACTCAAGAGAAATGAAAATACAGTGAAACCTATGAGAGCAGGGAACTCGACGAGACTGCCTTGTTTTTCTGGGTTTCGCAAGTTTTCCGCCTTCGACAGGGTGCAGTCTTACCACTTTTCTATTGCTCATTTTAGTGGAAAATATTTGAATTTTCCTTCTCTGACAGGTTTCTGCCTTACACAGGTTCTGGCTTTCACAGGTTTTACTGTACATGTCCTTACAAAGACCTGTGTGCAAATGTTTAAGTGGCTTTATTTATAATAACAAAAAAATGGAAACTTAAATGTCCATCAGCTGCTGAAAAGATAAATTATGGTACATCCATACAATAGAAAACTATTCAGCTATAAAAAGGAATAAATTACTGAAGCATGGGATGCAAATTACTGATGCATGGGATACATGTAAACATGTGGCTGAATCTCAAAAGCACTATGCTAAGTGGAAGTAGTCAGACCTAAAAGGCTACATTGTATGATTCCATTTATATGACATTCTGGAAAACAAAAAAGAGGTAGAAATCAGATTAATGGTTGTCAGAAGCTGGAGTTGGGGAAAGGAAGTCGACTACGAAGGACACAAAGGAAATTTTTTTTTTAATTGTACTTTAGATGAAGGTTTACAGAACAAATAGTTTCTCATTAAACAGCTAGTACACATATTGCCCTATGACAATGGTTAACAACCCCATGACATGCCAACATCGTTCCTTCTCAACCCTGGGTTCTCTATTACCAGCTTTTCTGTCCCCTCCTGCCTTCTAGTCCTTGTCCCTGGACTGTTGTGCCCCATTAGTCTCGTTTTGTTTTATGGGTCTGTCTAATCTTTGGCTGAAGGGTGAACCTCGGGAGTGACTTCATTACGGAGCTAAAAGGGTGTCTGGGGGCCATACTCTCAGGGTTTCTCCGGTCTCTGTCAGACCAGTCAGTCTGGTCTTTTTTTGTAAGTTAGAATTTTGTTCTACGTTTTTCTCCAGCTCTGTCCAGGACCCTCTGTTGTGATCCCGGTCAGAGCAGTCAGTGGTGGTAGCCGAGCGCCATCTAGTTGTACTGGACTCAGTCTGGTGGAGACCGTGGTAGTTGTGGTCCGTTAGTCCTTTGGACTAATCTTTTCCTTGTATCTTGTTTTCTTCATTCTCCCTTGCTGCCGAAGGGGTGAGACCAGTGGAGTGTCTTAGATGGCTCCTCACAGGCTTTTAAGACCCCAGACACTACTCACCAAGATAGAATGTGGAAGATTTTCTTTATAAACTGTGTTATGCCAGTTGAGCTAGATGTTCCCTGAGACCATGGTCCCCACAGCCCTCCGCCCAGCAATTCTGTCCCTCAGGGAGTTTGGATGTGTCTATGGAGCTTCCATGACCTTTCCTTGAACAAGCTGTGCTGGTTTCCCCAGTATTGTGTACTGTCTTACCATTCACCAAAGTTACCACTTATCTATTGTCTATTTAGTATTTCCCCTCCCATCCCTCCCACCCCTCGTAACCAACAAAGGTTGTTTCTTTTTGTGTGTAAACTTTTTCTTGAGTTTTTACAGTAAAGGTCTTACACAATATTTGTCCTTTATGATTGACTTATTTCACTCAGCATAATGCCCTCCAGTTTCATCCATGTTATGAAATGCTTCACAGATTCATCATTGTTCTTTATCGTTGCATAATACTCCATTGTATGTATGTATGATAGTTTGTTTATCCATTCACCAGTTGATGGGCAACTAGGGTGTTTCCATCTTTTTGCTATTGTGAACAACGTTGCAATGAACATGAGTGTGCACATGTCTATTCATGTGACAGCTCTTATTTCTCTGGGATATATTCCTAGGAGTGGGATTGCTGGATCATTTTGTATTTCTATTTCTAGCTTTCTAAGGAAGCGCCATATAATTTTCCAAAATGGTTGTATCATTGTGCATTCCCACCAGTAGTGCATAAGAGTTCTGATCTTACTGCAGCCTCTCTAACATCTGTTATTTCCACTGTTTTTGACTCGTGCCAGTAATGCCAGGGTGAGATGGTATCTCATTGTGGTTTTAATTTGCATTTCTCTAATGGCTAGTGATC
>NW_004443984.1:2125438-2130096 GCF_000243295.1 Trichechus manatus latirostris
ACTTCCAGCACAATGTTAAATAGGAGTGGAGATAAAGGGCATCATTGTCTTGTTCCTGTTCTCAAGGGGAATGTTTTCAGCCTGTCTCCATTAAGAATGATGTTGACCATTGGTTTTCCATAGATGCCCTTTACTGTGTTGAGAAATTTCCCATCTATACCTATTTTATTGAGTTTTTATCAGGAATGGATGTTGGACTTTGTCAAATGCCTTTTCTGCATCAATTGAGATGATCATATGATTCTTTTCTTTCCTTTTATTTATATGGTGGATTACTTTGATTGATTTTCTAATGTTGAACTATCCCTGTATACCTGTTATGAATCTCACTTGATTGTGGTGTATTATTTTTTTGATATGATGCCATATTCTGTTGGCTAGAATTTTGTAGAGAATCTTTGCATCTAAATTCATGAGAGATATTGGTCTGTAATTTTCTTTTTTTGTGGCGTCTTTGCCTGGTTTTGGTATCAGGGTTATGCTGGCTTCATAAAATGAATTAGGAAGTATCCCTTCTTTTTCACAAGAGAAATATTTGGGGTGATGGAAATGTTGTATATCTTGATTGTGTGAGTGATTACACAATTGCATACATTTGTCAAAACTCATTTATCTGTACACTAAAAAGGATAACTTTACTGTATCCAAATTATATCTTAATAAATCTCACTTAAAAAAAAAATACCACTCTAGCTATCAGTGCAGTAAAGTGGCATGCATGAGTTAGGTAACAGAGTTGAAAAAAAAAGGTGCAAAAGTTGTAGGTTCCATAAATATTCTGGTGACCAAAAGTTATCTTGGGATAGAACTGACTTTGGAAGCAAAAACAAAGTGAATATACCTGTTCATTCTAAATTATCACTCTATCACCTTATCTCTCAGGAAACGGAAAACATTGATTCTGTAGAAGTCATGGATGATAATAGCTTAGAAAATGGAAAGTGTACTGTGTGCCAAGAACTGTTCTAAAGACCTCTACCACCACATGACACTGTCTTACTTTTCAAGTAGAGTTGATAATCTGCTGCAAGGGCAACCTGGCAAGCACAGGTAAGCCAAGAAGTCATTGATTCAAGTAATAGCTAAAAATTTGAAGTATTTCCCAAAAATGACAATTTTCATTCCTGTCTTCAAAATCCAAAAGTTCACACAGTGGTTGGTTACTTAATCCTACAGGTCCTACAAAGGTCAATATGGTAGCCAGTCTCCAAGAGGCCCCATTGATTCTCATCTCCTGGTATTAACGGCCTGTGTGATCTCCTCCCACATTGAATAGTGTGGGTAACTTCACCTGTGTAACCGATAGGCTATTGTAGAAATCATCAAGTCTGACTTCTGAAGCTGTCATAAAAGACACTACAGCTTCTGCCTTGCTGTCTTGCATCCACGTCACATGTGGCAGAATAGAAGGTCTAATGATGGCCACCACAAAAGCTTCCATCCCACATGCTCTTCTACTTTGTCACCCTCCCATCAAGAGAAGGGACCTATGTCCCCTGCCCTTGAAGCTTCTCACTGTTTTGACCAATAGAGTACCATGGAAGTGAGGTTATGTGACTTCTGAGGCCAGGTCATAAGACGTAATACAGCTCTAGCTCTGTTTACTGGAACACTTGTGCTTGGAGTCTTGAGATACCATGTAAGAAGTCTGAACACCCCGACGCCACTATGCTGGGGGAGGCAGAACTATACGTAAAGGCCACACATAGGTGCTCCAGTCAGCTTTACTAGACTTCAAGTCATCCCAGCCCAGGCACCAGAGACGTAAGTAAACAGAGACTTCAGAGAGGTGATTCCAGCCCCATTAAGTCACCCTCAGCTTTTGAAACTTCCCAGTCGAGGACCCAGACATTGTGGAACATATCATCCCCACTGTGCCCTGCAAATTCTTGACCCACAGAGTCCATAAGCATATTAAAATGGTTGCTTTAAGCCACTAAAATTTGTGATAATTTGTTACACAGAAATAGTAACCAGAACACCCTGTTAACTCCTAACAGTCTTGGCCTTCCTGAGCATGGCCCTTCCTCCAAGGTCCCTGAGCTGGCTGTCAGTTCAAGATAGCTATACTGCAGGTAGCATATGGTCTTCAACTGCGAAGGATAGAACCAAAGTCTGCTAACTTACTTTGACAGCTACTTAGAGTGGTTGAAGAGCTTCCTGAAGAACTAGATGATGTTTTTATCTCTATTTTTCTATATGCTTCCCCTACGGTGGTTTTTCAGTAATTATCAACGCATCCTGATTGCATGTTTGATCAGTTTCAGACTGCAGAAGTTGGTAAAAATCTTCAATTTCTTCATCTTTGGCCTTAGTGGTTAGTGTGTAAATTTGAATAATAGTCGTATTAACTGGTCTTACTTGTAGGCATATCGATATTATCTTATCACTGACAGTGTTGTACTTCAGGATAGATCTTGAAATGTCCTTTTTGATGATGAATGCAATGCCATTCCTCTTTGTCATTCCCGGCATAGTAGACCATATGATTGTCTGATTCAAAATGGTCAATACCAGTCTATTTCAGCTCACTAATGCCTAGGATATCGATCTTTATGTGTCCCATTTCATTTTTGACAATTTCTAATTTTCCTAGATTCATACTTTGTACATTACACATTCTGATTATTAATAGGTGTTTGCAGCTGTTTCTTCTCATTTTGAGTCATGCCACATCAGCAAATGAAGGTACCGAAAGCTCGACTCCATCTACGTCATTAAGGTCAACTCTACTATGAGGAGGCAGCTCTTCCCCAGTCATATTTCGAGTGCCTTCCAACCTGGGGGCTCATCTTCTGGCACTATATAAGACAATGTTCTGCTTCTGTTCATAAGGTTTTCACTGGCTAATTCTTTTCAGAAGTAGACCGCCGGGTCCTTCTTCCTAGTCTGTCTTAGTCTGGAAGCTCAGCTGAAACCTGTCCAACACGGGTAACCCTGCTGGTATTTGAATACCGGTGGCATAGCTTCCAGCATCACAGCAACATGCAAGCCCCCACAGGACGACAAACTGACAGCTTGTCAGGATGTATCGATAAATCGATAATTACTGGTGATTGGAATGCAAAAGTTGGAAACATAGAAAAAGGATCAGTAGTTGGAAAATATGGCCTTGGTTATAAAAACGATACCAGAGATCGCATGATAGAATTTCATAAGACTAATGACTTCTTCATTGCAAATACCTTTTTTCACCAACATAAACGGCGACTATACACGTGGACCTCGCTGGATAGAATACACAGGAATCAAATTGACTACATCTGTGGAAAGAGACGATGGAAAAGTTCAATATCATCAGTTAGAACTAGGCCAAGGGGCCAACTTCGGAATAGACCATCAATTGCTCATATGCAAGTTCAAGCTGAAACTGAAGCAAATTAGAACAAGTTCACAAGATCCAAAGTATGACCTTGATTATATCCCACTTGAAGTTTAGAGACTGTCTCAAAAATAGATTTCACACAGTGAACACTGATGACCGAAGACCAGACAAGTTGTGGAATAACTTCAAGGGCATCATTAAAAACACACGAAAGAAAGAAAAGACCAAGATGGATGTCAGAAGAGACTCTGAAACTTGCTCTTGAATGTCAAGTAGCTAAAGCAAAAGGAAGAAATGATGAAGTAAAAGAGCTGAACAGAAGATTTCAAAGGGTGGCTCGAGAAGCCAAAGTAAAGTATTATAATGACATGTGCAAAGATCTGGAGATAGACAACCAAAAGGGAAGAACAGACTCGGCATTTCTCAAGCTGAAAGAACTTAAGAAAAAATTCAAGCCTCAAGTTGCAATACTGAAGAAGTCTACAGGGAACATATTAAACAACGCAGGAAGCATCCAAAGAAGATGGAAGGAATACAACGAGTCACTGTACCAAAAAGAATTGGTCAACGTTCAACCATTTCAGTAAGCAGCATATGATCAGGAACTGATGATACTGAAAAGGAAGAAGTCCAAGCTGCACTGAAGGCATTGGCAAAAAACAAGGCTCCAGGAATTGACAGAATACCAACTGAGATGTTTCAACAAATGGATGCAGCGTTGATAGTGCTCACTCATCTATGCCAAGAAATTTGGAAGACAGCTACCTGGCCAACCAATTGGAAGAGATTCATATTTATGCCTATTCCCAAGAAAGGTGATTCAACTGAATGTGGAAATTATTGAACAATATCATTAATATCACAGGCAAGTAAAATTTTGCTGAAGATCATCCAAAAGTGGCTACAGCAGTATATCGACAGGGAACTGCCAGAAATTCAAGCCAGATTCAGAAGAGGACATGGAATGTTGGATATCACTGCTAATCTGGCTGAAAGCAGAGAATATCAGACAACTATTTACCTATGTTTTATTGACTAAGCAAAGGCATTTGACTGTGTGGATCATAACGAATTATGGATAGCATTGCAAAGAGTGGGAATTCCAGAACACTTAATTGTGCTCATGAGCAACCTGTACGTAGAACAAGAGGCAGTCGTTTGAACAGAACAAGGGGATACTGCACGTGGTTTAAAGTCAGGAAAGGTGTGTATCAGGGTTGTATCCTTTCACCATACCTATTCAATCTGTATGCTGAGCAAATAATGCAAGAAGCTGGACTACATGAAGAACGGGTCATCAGGATTGGAGGAAGACTCATTAACAACCTGCGTT
>NW_004443984.1:2130203-2148753 GCF_000243295.1 Trichechus manatus latirostris
TCCTCACAACCGGACCAATATGCAACATCATGATAAACAGAGAAAAGATTGAAGTTGTCAAGGACTTCATATTACTTGGATCCACCATCAACACCCATGGAAGCAGCAGTCAAGAAATCACACTATGTATTGCAAAGGGCAAATCTGCTGCAAAAGACCTCTTAAAGTGTTAAAAAGCAAAGATGTCACCTTGAAGACCAAGGTGTGCCTGACCCAAGCCATGGTGTTTTCAATCGCCTCATACGCATGCAAAAGTTGGACAATGAATATGGAAGACTGAAGAACTGATGCCTTTGAATTGTGGTGTTGGCGAAGCATAGTGAATATGCCATGGACTGCCAAAAGAATGAATATGTCTTGGAAGAAGTACAACCAGAATGCTCCTTAGAAGCAAGTATGGAGAAACTACTTTTCACATACTTTGGACATGTTATCAGCAGGGATCAGTCCTTGGAGAAGGACATCATGCTTGGTAAAGTAGAGGGTCAGTGAAAATGAGGAAGATCCTCAGTGAGATGGATTTACACAGTGGCTGCAACAATAGGCTCAAGCATAACAACCATTGTGTGGATGGCACAGGACTGGGCAATTTTGTTCTGTTGTGCATAGTGTTGCTATGACTCGGAACAGACTTGACGGCACCTAACGACAGCACAACCCAGTGGTTTTTAAGGCTGAATAAATGGATAAATTAAGATAATTCACACAGTAAAGATGGTTATAAACATAGTCTAGAAAACTAATTCTAATTTATTTAGAAAAAATAGGTTGTCTTTCAGTTTTTAGAATGGCTCAGGATGTGAGTCTGAAAGGCACCTGTTTCTAAGTTAAAACCTACTAGCCCAAGGGTTTCATACTAATACATTCTCCTTCACTCATACCTTACAAAGATTCATCCTCTATTATATTCTGAATAATAATGGTAAATATAAAACCAAGGAACGTTGATGTGGCCCAATATTCCCCTAAATGGAAGCTACATGAGGACAGTAACTTTGTGGGTTTTGTTCACTACTATATCCCCATTGCCTAGCACAGTGTCTATCACAAAGCAAGAACTTAATAAGAAATAAAAAGTTTTTCTCTTATGAATATGAAACTCCCTATTAGCACAGTTAGGCTTTCAATTTTTAACTCTACCAACAAGACAGGAGCCCTGGTGGTACAGTGGTTAAGCACTTGGCTGCTACCTGAAAGGTTGGTGGTTCGAATTCACCAGCACTCCACGGGAGAAAGACGACTTAGAGCCTTGGAAACCCTATGGGGCAGTTCTACCCTGTCCTATAGGGTTGCTATGAGTCAGAATCGACTCATCAGCAATGGGTCTGGTTTTAGATTTTTACAAACAAGACAAACTATTTTCCAGGTTGAGGGGAATAATGGGATATGCCTGTTGGTGAACTAGCAAAAAATAATTAAAAATAACATCCAACAATCACACTTGAGAGTCAATATGAATTTTTATTAACACACATTTGTCAAACAAAGTCTGTACAAACCAAAACATTCCTGTTTAAAATGTTCATTGTTACAAACATACAAAGAAACAAAAAGTGTTACCAAAAGTTACCTACTCAGTTTCATGGTAAAACAGTGTCATGATTTTTAGAAACCAAAATGTCAAGACTGAGGTCTCTTGCTTCCCTTTTTGGAACTTATGGAAAGTTAGAAAATGGTGGATTTGCTTTATATTAAATGCCAAGACGTTAAAAAAAGATTTAGTATAAAACTAAGTATGTGTTTATATTGTCATACTTCATCTAACAGGATTTCCCAGCCTTTAAAATTAAAAAAAAAAAAGAACCCTGTCATTTTTTCACAATCTTTTCCCATACTCAATGCAAATACATCTGAAAAATATTATCTGACAGTTGATCGTTACCTAAAAGTTTCTCATTCAGAAAGTTACAAAACTATTTAGCACTGCTGTTTCCCTTACTTAGAAGGGAAAATTACATTCCCTACTAGGGTGATATATACGCAACATGGTCCATTGTTCCTCTAACAAAAGGAAGCCATCCATTTCCAGATCTCTGTCCAATTATGTGCATGGTTCCACTTGTGAGAATGCTATCACAAATGATAGAGCATTTTGCTTCCAGGAAATGCCTAGCAAGTTAAACTTACTTCTACAATTTTGGTAGGCTGAGGTACAAACATCCTCTGCCCTCATGATTACCTCTAACTCTAGTACCCCCCCTGGGTTAATGATTCCAAGACAGATGGTTCTGCTATGTTTCATGGCATACTACACATTCCTAAATTGGGCTAATTCTTTCACAAATATCACACAGAGGACCTGAGAGTATGGCTAGAAATGCAAATTTATCCCCTCTTCTAGAAAAGCAAATCCACATGCCTGCTGACAGAGGTTAAGAAGGGAAGACAGGGCACACACAATTGTGGCTGAGGCCAAGCTGTTCCTGAGAAGTGTCCGTTTTCAATACATTTCCATTAGAAGCAGGGAGTGTGAAGTCTCGGGTGGGTGAGGCATGAGGAGACGGTAAAGTGATATCATTTCTCCCAGTCAGACTCAGAGTCCATATTGAGCAGCTTGTGTTGACCACAGAAATGCTCTGTAGTTCAAATATTACCCCATTTTCAATCTGCTCATATAAAAAAATGCTCTCTGACAATCACCCAGTAAGATATGCAATATAAGCAAGTAAAGGACTTTTTTTTTAAAAAAAGGAAGTGGCAGTGTGAGAATTTAAAATCAATTACATAAAACAATCAAGAAAGGGGTAGGCGAGTGTCCAGTACAACCTGGACAACCTTTCTTTCTGCCTTTACTTAAAAAGACAGACTGTTCAAATCTTTGCTACCGCCCTTAAGTATCTCCTTAAATGCTCTTCCAAGAAATCCTCCAAAAGGCACTTAACTCCATACTTACACATTGAATTATTTCACCTTAGCAATCAGTTTTTAAGACTCCAAGGTAACAAGAAAGAAAAGATCTGTATCTTACTAAAAGCTGGAGAGTAGGACTGTTTTTATCAAGAGGCATCACTTTTACAAGAAGAACTAGCTAGGCTACCATTATTCCTTTATCAAGAAAAAGTTTCTTTTTTAAAAAATAAATAAAACTCTGGCTATACATAGTACAAAGTTCATACATAATATACCTGGAAAAAAACCCAAAAGTATACCCTGAAGCAAAAGGTTTATTGGAGAGAGAAAGCCTCTTCCATTTTACCAAGTCTTAAGGTGGCAGTTTTAGAAGTTCAGAGGGTGGCAGTGATACGTAATTAATGCCAAAGTATTTGCTCATGGGTATGGCAGGATACAATGATGGGGGGAAACTTATTCTGCACATAACACTGAGCAGTGACCACCACAAAAAAACAAAGAGTAGTACCAAGAGAGGGACAGAGAGAAAAAGGAGAGATTAAAACCCCAAACACTCAAGCATGCGGTCATAACACAGCACAAACTAGAGTGTTTCCATTCAGTCAGTCAACTGCAATCGCACAAAGAATATAACTGTAATAAAATAGAGATTTCTTAAGAAAGCTTGCAATTTCCAGAGAACAGCCAGGTCTCCAACCCAAAACCAGCACTCCATCTGCTGTTGCTGGGAGACTCCTGGTGGTCTCTCACGGAGAAGTTATAGCTCCGGACTTCTCAGACTTCTTGCTCTTGGACAAGGCAGCTGCCTGCTTCAGAAGTTCTCGGTTTTTGGCCTAAAATATCAGTGCAATAAGGAGGTTTTAACAGCATAGGACATATTTTTCATGTAGAATAAGTACAGATGCTAAGGCAGACGATGAAGAGGATCAGGAAATAATGACCAAAATTCTAGAGGTAAAAAACACTTGTCACTTGCTTGGTTCAGGAAAAGAAAAAAAAAAACAAGGTTTACTGGAAGTAAGTCACTGTACTTCAATCACTTGGGAGCAGCTATTACAAAAGGATGCT
This sequence comes from Trichechus manatus latirostris, assembly GCF_000243295.1. NCBI lineage: Eukaryota > Metazoa > Chordata > Mammalia > Sirenia > Trichechidae > Trichechus > Trichechus manatus. Next base: position 2,134,122 of record NW_004443984.1, read on the forward strand.
TTATGTAACACAAACAAACCATGGAGTGCCTTAGTGTGCTGGATAAATGGGATTTATAACTCATACATCTGGAATCACATCTGGTTTATACAAAAATCAAAGAACACATTTATTAATTCCACTGTTTATGAAGAAAAAAAAATCAGGACACATCCAGGAGTGAAACAATAAAAATTTTCTATAAGGTAGATTGATGTGATTTGTCAATACTTTGAGAGAAAAAAAAATATCTAAGAGATGGTCATTTAAAATACCATCAGCTAAATACACAAGAGTTACTGCATAAAAAATAAGCAGTTACCTGCAATTGCTCGGTAACTTCTTTGTGGGTTTTCTCCATCTGGTTCATTTTGGCTCTCATCTGAGATTCCTGGTACTGAAAATCAGCCTTCAACTCTGTAATCTGAAGGAAGAAAAGCAGAGTGACCAGAAGAAATTCCTGTGCAGTGAAAAACGTTTTGGTATCACAGAGCTAAATGCTCTCTCACCAAATTAATGAAATCCAGGGTTCTCCTATAGATCCACAACTAAATCAAAACCAAGGAGTTCTATATCCTATTTTTTTCTACTGATTTCCTGACAATTACACAAAATCTTGAAGTAGCATTTCTAACAGTTAACCACTAGTAAACATTCAAAAATTTTAAATACAACTTGTTTTGTAACATTAGTTGCAATCCCCGCAATGTGTCAGCACCCTCCACCTTTCCTTTTCTACCCTGGGTTCTCAGGGTCCATTTGTCCAGTTTTCCTGTCCCTTCCTGCCTCCTTGCCTTTGCTTTTAGGCAGGTGTTGCCCATTTGGTCTCGTATACTTGATTGAACTCAGTACATTCCTCACGTGTGTTACTGTTTTCTTTCTAGGCCTATCTAATCTTTGGCTGAAAGGTGGACTTCGGGAGTGGCTTCAGTTTTGAGTTAGCAGGGCGTCTGGTGGCCATAGTCTCAGGGATTCCTCCAGTCTCTGTCAGACCAGTAAGCCTGGTCTTTTTTTGTGAATTGGAATTTTGTTCTACATTTTCTCCCACTCGCCTGGGACCCTCTATTGTAATTCCTGTCAATGTGGTTGGTGGTGGTAGGTTAGGCACGATCTAGTTCTTCTGAGCTCAGGCGGTGGAGGCTGTGGTTCATGTGGTCCATGAGTCCTTTGGACTAATGTTTTCCCTGTGCCTTTGGTTTTTTTCATTTTCCTTTGCTCCAAACGTGCTAAGACCAATAGCTGTATCTTACATGGCCACTCGCAAGCTTTCAGGACCCCAGACCCTACACATCAAAGTGGGATGTACATTTTCTTTATGAACTATGTTATGCCAATTGACCTAGATGTCCCAAGACCATGGTCCCCAGCCCTCAGCCCCAGTAACTCAGTCCCTCAAGGTGTTTGGATGTGTCTAGGAAGCTTCTATGACTTTGCCTTGGTCAAGCTGTGCTGACTTCTCCTATATTGTGTGTTGTCATTCCCTTCACCGAAGTTAACACTTGTCTACTATCCAGTTAGTGATTTCCCCTCCCCATCCCTCGTAACCATCAAAGATTGTTTCTTTCCTGTGTGTAAACCTTTCCTTGGGTTTTTAAAACAGTGGTCTCATACAATATTTGTCCTTTTGTGGTTGACTTATTTCACTCAGCATAATGCCCCCCAGATTCATCCATGTTATGAGATGTTTCACGGATTCATCATTGTTCTTTATTGTTGCACAGTATTCCATTGGTGTGTATATACCATAGTTCGTTTATCAATTTATCTGTTGATGGGCACTTAGGCTGTTTCCATTTTTTTGCTACTGTGAATAATGCTGCAATGAACATGGGCGTGCATATGTCTATTCGTGTGACAGCTCTTAAATTTCTCTAGGATATATTTCTAGGAGTGGGATTGCTGGATCATATGGTATTTCTATTTCTAGATTTTTAAGGAGGTGCCATATCATTTTCCATAGTGGTTGTACCATTTTACACTCCTACCAGCAGTGCATAAGAGTTCTTCATATATTTAATATACGCCAATGACCCTCTAAATACTCATCTCCAAATAAATCAATGATTATAACACAATATGATCAATATTTTGAGAGACGTCATAGAATAATAATAGCTGCTGCCACTTACTGAAACTTTACCATATTCCAGGCAAACTTTTCTGATTATTTCATTCAATCCTTATGATAACCCTGTGGGGTAATACTATCCTTCCCATTTTATAGATGGGAAAACCAAAGCTTAGAGAGCACTAAGTAACATGGCCAAAATCATACATAGCATTAGCAAGTGGCAGAGTTGGAATTCAGACCCCAGGCCTCCTCCTGTTGACTATGCTATTAACGGAGCACAGACAAGGACATCTAAATCAGAGAGGTGACGTGTGAGCTGAGTTTTAACGTACAAGTAGCAACTGGCCAAGTGAGGTAAGAAGAGTATCCAAGCAAAGAGAACAGTATGGGCATAGGCAGAGACAAGCGAGAGACTGTTCAAATGACTGACGAGGGTGGAGGATGACAGGAGATGAGGCTAGAGACAGGCAAGCATGATGCAGAAGAGCCTGTGTTCCAAGCCAAGCCTGGAAGCTATGGGAAACAATCTACTATTTGTTTTTGCTCCTTTTAAAACTGTAACTTTGCAAAACAGTACAAACAAGTATTCATTTTATGTCTGTTTTGCAAAAGTCCTTTTATATTCCTTTCTAATCTAGTCCATGAAGAGAATATACTTGGGTCCACTTCCATCTGACAGGCACGTAGTAAAGTGGAAACAATATGGGTCTCTTCCCATGACTCTCCACCTTACTGGCAGGAGGAAGCATAGCACAGTAGAAAGAACGGTAGAGTCAAAAAGACCTAGGTTCATTCCCTTGCTCTGCCACTTACTAGCTGCGTGATTTGAACATGTTATTTAACCTTTTTAAGTCTGTTTCCTTACCTGTAAAATGAGGTAGAAAGTAGACGGAAAGAATGCATGTTAAGTATTTAACATATGTTTTTGTTAGCCATTCAGAACGAATCACAGTGTTCTGAATTTGGGGATTGGAACCCTAACAGGAAGAATATTGGAAAAATTCTTCATCTGTGACATGATAATAATAATCCTACCTCAAAGGGTTGGTATAAGGATAAATGAGTTAATACATATAAAGCACTTAGGATAGAGCCAGGTGTGTAGTAAGTATCCAATGAAAGTTAACTATGATTGTTATTGTTATTAATATATTAAGGCAAAAATGAGATACTCTCCAAGAACGTGAAAATAAGATAAATACTAGACATAAATCAGAACAAAGATGTAAAAAGTTCCCTTAAAGAGAGAGGATGTCTCTCAGACTAGAATAAGTCCCCACTGAAGATATTAACATGTTTAAAGAGTTGGTCACTCAGGAAATGAGTTGTCAGCAATGGAAGCAAAGTGACAGTACAGTCATGGAGGAGGGCCCACCTGAGAACTGTCCAGGGAGGAGGGAGACCTGGTCCACATACTTTTAAGTATTACTGTCCCACAGACACGGCCATCCCAATAATAGAGATGGAAGCATCAGGTGCTCAGCCTGAGAGCATTAAACACTCCAATCGCATAACTACTTTCTCTTATCCCGAACTCCATGCTCATTCAGCAACCTTCTGGTTACAACCTGGCTTCCAAGGCAGTCCATGCTGAGATGTGTAGTATTGTCATGCTCCCTACTCTGAATTAAGAGGTGGACATTGTGGTTTTATACAATTATCTCTGTGAGCTTCGTTAACATGAATCCTCCTTGAGAAGTGGAAGTTCCTCCAAATGCTGAGAAAAATCTACTTTCTGAAGCCACTTGACTGAAGTGGATTCACCAAGGTAATACCATCCCATGAGTCATCGTGGCAGACAGCTAGCCTCTCCCCCAAGATATCCCAACCTTGCCATGGGAGCTCTCTCTCCAAGTATCAGTGGTTAAATACCCAACAAATATCAGTTAAAAAGAGTTAGCATCATGTCCCATACCACATATCTTACCCTGGCATCATTCTGGTCTGACATGCATTAACTAAACCATACCTTCTTCTCTTTCTCTAAAATCATTTGATCCTTTTGATGCAGCATCTTCTTCAGAGTAGCCACTTCTTCCTTTAGTTGGGCAATGATGACAAAGTGGTCAGTGCCTGGTGAGTCCAGAGCCAGGTCTGGGGAAAAGCTGATCGGAAAAATGGAGGGGGAAGAACCATAACTTGGACGGATAAACTTTCACCTGAAGATGCATCTTACACACTTGACTGCAAGCTCCTCAAGGGCAAGAGCAACTATCTGAATTCCCAGCATCAAGCACAATGCCCCATACACACCAGATTCAACAGTATTTGTTACCTGCGCTTGTAAGGTGGTCATTAGGTAACTATGCCTAATCAAAACTACAACCCAACAACATTCCAGCAGCATCTTCTCTCACATTCAAGACTAAACTAAATGTCACATCACAGTATCACAAGAGCCAAGGATATTCTGTTTAAGGTTCACTGAAGATCCCCAATGATTCATAGAAGGACAATCTTAGTTCACGATTAGGTAATTTCCCTAGACTTCTGGACGAATTAAATTGTAAGCTTGTGCTTTCTTCTTTACCACTCCCCACAGAGCTCATCTTTCGGCCCTTTGTCTTTTCCATGCTCAAGGCACTGTGATTTGGTGTAGCTGCTGAGGAGCTACTGCATTCCACCCCAGGAGCAGTCCTTTTTTAAAATGATAGAGACTAAATTCATAGGAAGGAAGCCAACTTACCTTCCACTACAGTTTACCCACTGTCATTTTCAATATCAAGAATTCTGTGACAGTTGGGAAAGGAACAAGGAGGTGGCAAACTCCAGACAGAGTCACATCACCACCTGGGTTTTCAACAGATTCCTCCCAGTGGTGTGAGCACTCCATTTGGTCAAAGTGCCAAGTGAACTCTACATATGTCCTTTTGGTAGTCTCTTAACTGGGACCAGTTTCAGGAAATCTGTGAACCCCTAAAATTGTATGCACAATGGGTGTTTTCCGGGGTAAGGATCCATAGCTTTCATTGGCTGCTCAGTGGTGTCTCAGACCCAAAACAACCCTGGTCTGCAAGGTTAAACCCTGCCCTTCACTTGAAACTTCCCAAAGGAAGCTCTTTACTTTTCTCAGGGCAACCTTTAAGGTAAAACACAACTCTAATGGCTTTTCCTGAACAGCGAAATACTGATTCCCAGCTCCCAGTATCAACAAAGCAATGGCTCATAGTTTCCCTTGCTGTTGGTTCTTTCCTACATTCTAAACCACATCTAATAACCAGCACTTCTCTATACAGGTAGAAGCTCCAAATAGCAAGTCTAACCACTGGACTACACTTCCCTACAGTTACCAAGTCAAATATTTCTATGGCTAGAAGTGGAAGAAGTAGTCCATTGATAAGAATATTCTCCCTCAGCCTGCATGAATCATATGAGAAGAATATCAGATGAAGAGATAAATTAATGCTTTCATAATTGATGAACATGCAGAATTACTGGAAAACAAAAAGAAAATGCAACATAATTCAAACAAAACATGCAGGAGAAAGAAAACAGTTGAAAGGGCTCATGAGAGTCTCCACTGATTTCAGATCTGGAAGTGTCTTCACATCTATTTCAGTACTCCCCAAGGGACTGTCTTCCCTCAACCCAAAAGAGTCTATTTAAATCCTTAACTAGTGTGATGAATGGAGTAATGGAAGGAACTTCCTGTTGTCCCCAAAGCTCCTAATGCTTTGCTTTCCCTGCTTCTTGAGAGAGGGCTCTGCCCCCACACCAATAAACTGTTGGACTAAATTAGTCCTGAAGCCCTGGTGGTGTAGTAGTTAAGAGCTCGGCTGCTAACTAGAAGGCTGGCAGTTCAAATCCACCAGCTGGCTCCTTGGAAACCCTATGGGGAAGTTCTACTCTGTCCTATAGGGTCGCTATGAGTCGGAATCGACTAGATGACAGCAGGTTGGGTTTGTTTTTTTGTTTGTTTTATCTTGTGTTAGGGTCAAACCTCTTTAACTCTCTATCTCCTGGTTCAATGAGAACTGCTGGGAATCAAAATGAAAAAATATGTTAGCAAGGCAGAAAATCAAATCCTGTCTCTTTCCAAATACCTCCAGTGATAGGGAACTCACTACTTCTCCAGGAAGCTTGCTATCTTTTCTAAAAGCTTTTAATATAAGAACAATCTTCCTCAGGTTGAACCAAAACCTGCACCCCTGTTGTTCTACTCGTTGGACCTGGGATTGTCCTCAAAGGCCACACAGAGCAAGTCTAATCTCTCCAGCATAATTCAAGGGAGAATAAAATAAAATATGGAGAAGAGGAAAGAATGTCCTTTAGAAACAATGAACCACAAGGTTTGCCTGGGCACCACCCACTGTTGAGACTGCATTTGTATTGCCTTGCGGAACAACAGACAAATATGATTAAAAAGCAGCCAGTGCTACCACCAATGACTGTCCTAACACGGAACACAACAGAGAGTCCCTGACAGAGCACGAGAAAAGTGGGGTGCAGAACTCAAATTCTAGTAAAAAGATCAGACTTACTGGTCTGACTGAGACTGGAATAACCCTCGAAGCCACAGCCCCTGGACACTGTGTTAACCCAGAACTAAAACTATTCCTGAAGCCCACTCTTCAGACAAAGATTAGACTGGACTATAAAATATAAAATAATACTCATGACGACCGTGCTTCTTAGCTCAAGTAGATACATGAGACTAAATGGGCAGCTTCTGTACGGAGGCAGGATGAGAATGCAGAAAGGGACAGGAGCTGGTTGGATGGACACGGGAAACCCGGGATGGAAAAGGGGAGTGTGCTGTCACATTATAGTGATTGCAACTAGTGTCACATAACAATATGTGTATAAATTTTTGCACGAGAAATTAACTTGCGCTGTAAACTTTTACCTAAAGCACAATTAAAAAAAAAAAAAAGCAGTCAGTGTATGTGCTCAGGGAAGGCTAGAAATGAACCTAGATTTTCCTCAAATCAAAGTTTTTGTTACAACTTTAACAAACTAGAAAACATTGACAGAAAGGCTATGGATTTTGTAGGATACTAAAAAATAAGTAAAAAGACTAAGTAAGGCATCTTATAAATATAAAACAATTAGAGAAAGCTAAGATAATGTGTTCTATCTATATGACAGGGAAGGCTGATAAAGAAGGGGACGAGGAAAAATAATAAAATATGCCTCAATTATTATGAAATAAGTAAGAGAGGAGAATGTGGTAGTATAAAAAAGTCTGTGGAAAAGTATTAGGGAGCAACTTGCAGAAGACATGAAGAAATAAATATTAAAGGGCATAAATTAAAAAGTATTTCAATATTTTCAAAGTGAGGTCTGGAAAGTAAATTATGTGATTAATTAAAAACTGTGAGGCAGATACAAGATATTTTCGAAACAAGACTGCTAACACTTGGTACAGAAGTCAAAATAAATATACAATGAAAATTCTTTGATTTGCAGGACATTAACGAAGGACTGTCAAACAAAGGATTGTCAGAACGCTTTTTTCAAAGTGAAGGAAAAGCAGGAAAACACACAAAAAGTAAAAAGGATAGAAAAAACGTAATTTACCTCATGCTGTGAACATTCAACAGAAAGAAATGCAAACAAGCGGACTAGACTGTTAAAATTGCTAATGGAGGAAAATTCAAATGGAATTGTATATGTATGAAAATAATTTTTGTAGCAGCAGAAAACGTTTGCCAAATTAAAAAAGTTCCTTAAAAAAAATCAGCATGTACATTTCAAGAGAATGATCTTTTCACATCTTTTTCAGAGGACATTATGAAAGACCATATACCTAAGTCACCAAGAATCAGCATCCTACTTGAGGAAAATAGTCACTGCTGGTGACCAAATGCAATCAAATAGTCTAAACAGAAAGTCTGAGCTTTAGCTTGGTATATCCATAGCAATGGACAGCAAGAATAGCAGCAGTATCTCAAAAATAAAATAAGCTAATAGAAGGTAACCTTTATAAGGACTGGTTGGTTAAACTAAGTGCTACGAACGAGCTTTTCCCAGGTGGTTCCAACAGAGCCTGGGTCATAAATAATCACACAACAGAGATGATGAATCTTCAAGGCCCAGATCTTGGCTGAGGCCTTTATAAAGCTCGGCATCAGACAAGCTCATCCACTGAAGCAGTTTTTGCAGGATCACATCCTGGAAGTGGTGATGGGACAACCTGTGCCCCATCTACTTCTTTCAGAATGGCTGCCCAGAGAAACAGTAAAGCTGACCAGAAAGATGGTCTTTATGGCTCCTTCCTCTATGTAATCTGAATATCTAAATCACACATTTCCAGGAGATTCAATTCAAGAAGTTTAAAAACAATAAACTGGTTGTCAAGAAGACACCTTGTAGGATCTGAAATCAAGTTAATGGAAGAGGTGCACTTCAGAAACATTTTGTACTTCTCTAAATAAACAAAATTCAGCCCCGGTAAGTCCATATGCGGGTCTACTCCCATATCCACCACTGGCTGGGAGGTAGAACCATGAAGGAGGGGTTTCCACAATGGAGATGACTCCAAGGATTTTAGGGAAGAGTATGTGAGGTGGTCTCACTTCAGGATGCCCAGGTCTGGAGGAACAGGAAAATGGTTGGCCCCAAGACTCTGTTGGGAAGCAGCCCACTGGACCAACCCAGACAGGGCACTCTGGATATTAGGACAAAGCAGCTCATAAGAAGAAGCATCGCTGAGATGGAGAGAGGAAAGTGAGGAATAAAAATATGCATTTAGACAGGCTTAAAATGAAATAAAAATATTTAAATGCATCTCATTGTTTTCTGATCTGGCATCTGCATTGCTCTGTCTTTCTGAATGCTAAGGAAGCACGATTATCCCTCACAGACTGAGCAACACTGCCTTCGCTCCAACTTGTCTGTGCTCTGCCTCCCGAGACTGACTGATGCCCTGCCTGGTACAGGCTACAAACACAGATCACAGCGAAAAGTGTCCAGCTGTTGACTTCTTAGAACTAGCATGGGGAAGTTATTTCGTGAACTAATTGTTAACTAATTCAAGATGTTATTAAATTTGGTTATAAGTTACTGTCTTTTAATGACGAGATCTGATGTATAAACAAAAATCAGGAATACTTGTTTATAGATATCAAGTGGCTGGTATAGCACCTGCAGGAGGTTTGCCACAGACTAGTTCCAAGGCACACCTTAAAATGTCCTCCTGTCTCAGGAACTGTGTATATTTATATATTTCAAGCAGAAGCATGTGCACACACACACATACACACACACACACACATTCCATCTTGGCCTACCTGTCTCCATTGGTTGTGATTGACTCAAACTTGGACTTTTTCTTTGGGATTTCATTTTGGATTGAAGACGTAGAAAGTGTTTTCTGGCTTTGAAAGGCAAAAATAGAAAGGCACTCATTAGAAATCAAAGAATACTAAAACATCACAATGAAATTCTGTCAAATGGGACCAATGTGAGAAAGTAGTTCTTCTATGCAAGAGCTAATTATTCTTGATTATTAACATCCACCCAGGTACTGATTTTGTAAGTCCTGGATACATGAACTGCTAGTTTCCACTGGACCAAAAAAAAAAAATTCTTGGCCTTAATAAATGTTACCTGGCTTTTTATTAAGAACCATGAGAACAGAATCAACAAAAATTCAGTAAGAAATATAATCTCACAGTTGAAAAAGTACCTTTACATTCACTGTCTCACACGTATCTTGTGATTCTGTGAGGAATACACAAGGTATTATATCTACTTTTCAGAAACTGAGGCTCATCAAAGTTAACTGACCTACCCAAGGATAGTCACAGCTGTTCAGTAATGGGGCTAGGACTAGAAATCAGGTCTACATATTTCAACTCCTAGTCCAGTTCTTCATTGCTCTGTGAAACTACTGATATCTGAATCCCACAAAAAGACAAAAACTCAGTTTTATCCTCAGTAAGTTCATGCCCTAAAACTGATGCTGAAAGAGAAGCTAAAAGTCTGTGAGCTGCAACCCTTTCAACTTTGATGGATGCCCAACTGCCAAATGCAAAGGATACCACAGACCTTTTCTTACCTGACCTCTCTTTAATACTGATACCACTGACCACATCATCCTTCTTGAAACTTTCTCCTCACTTGGTCATCCTTCTACTTTTGTGATTGCTGCTTCTTAAGTCTCTGTCCATCCCTTAAAATATTAAGGGCTTCTAGAGTTGTGTTCTCAGCCTCCAGCCTAAGTTATATTATCCAAGAGCATGCTTTTAACAACTCCGTATCACAGTGATCAGAAATGGTGTTTCCCAGATCACCTGCATGAGAATCATCTGGGATGCTTATAAAACAATACAGATTCCTGAACTCTATCCTAGATTATACTAAATTAAACTCTGGGGTGGGGTCCCAGAAATCTGCATTTTTAAATAATCTCTACTCCCCATGATTCTTTTATAATATCAATGGCCCATGTTCTGATGACTCTGTCCATTCTCTTGCTCCTGCCCAAGTCTCTCTTCTGAGTTCTAGGCTAAATCCTGACTAAATAATTCCTCCTGGTGCTGCAAACTCAGTTTTTGAAAACTGAACTTCTTCTCATCTCTCCTTCCTATAGTCTCTCTCAGTTAAGCATCTACGCATCTACCCATGTAAGAAACCTGCAAATTACCCCTGACTCACCCAGCTCTGGTCCAACTATCTGTTCACCAAATTATCTAAGTTTCTCGTAATTCTCCCTCCAAAGTATCTCCCTGAATCTGCCTCTTCCCATTTTCATCTTCACTGCCATCGCCTCAGTTGAGGTTCTTGTTTTATCATCTCTTACCTGGATTCTTATCAAAGCTTCTTAATTAACCCCCAGTCCCTTTTTCCTCCAGTGTACTCTCCACGCTAGTCAGGGTTAATTTTCTTTAGTGCAGATTTGGTCCTTCTCCTGCAGAGGTCCCTCCAGTGGCTTCCAACTGATGCTCCTTACCTGGTCTGCAGGACCCTATTTCCTGACATTCCCCAGCTCCCAACCATAAGCTCCAGCAACACAAAAGGACTTGCAGTTCTCCAGGGTTCTGCGTGGGTTTGTGCCCCCCGTGCCTTTGCAAATGCTCCTCCCTCAGCCTAGGATGCCTCTGCCCCATTCCTTATCTGGTGATTCTGATTCATCCTAAGATCCAGTTCCAACATCAGCCCTTCTCCAAGCCTTCCTTGCCTGACTTCCCTAGGTAGTTAATTATTACTGCCTCTCACACCTGTATCTTGACATATTTCCACTGTGGTGTTCATCACATTACACTGCAATGATTTGATTGCAGGTCTGTCTTTCCCACTAGACTGCATGCTTCTGGAGAGGAGAATGACTGTTTTATTCATCTATGCATTCCCAGCAGAGTCCCTACACGGGAGGTACTTAAAACATTTCCGGAATGAACAAATAAAATCATAATGGTAATAAAAAAATTAAAATGTACAGAATGCTTCCTATATGCCAGTTGTCAAACTAATCACTATGCATGTACTATGTAATTAATCTTCATAACAACCGCATGAAGCAATACTCTTATTTCCCTCATTTTACAGGTAAGAAAACTTGTCTAAGATCCCACACAGAGAATTTCACAGAGCCAGGATTCAATCCAGAGCCAGAACTCTTAACAACACTGCAGATACTCTGTAAGGAAGCTTAAGATGATAGCAAAAGGACATCTTTTGACTGGATCCCACAAGGACAAACCTAGTACATCTATCAACATTCCTGGCCAAATAAGCACAAAAAAGGCTTTTGTCCCTCAGAAAGTGAAATGTCCAATCTTCTAGGGAGATAACCCACTCCAAAAAAAACAAACAAACTCATTGCCATCAAGTCAATTCCGACTCATAGTGACGCTAAAGAACAGAGTAGAACTGCCCCAACGGGTTTCTAAGGAGCGCCTGGTGGATTCAAACTGCTGACCTTTTGGTTAGCAGCTGTAATTCTGAGCCACTGTGCCACAAGGGCTCCAACTCACTCTAGGGGTAAGGAAAACACTACATGTAAAACTAGAGTAGGTTCCATAAATGTTTCAGACACAATACAAGTTAAGGAGTCTCTCTGGCCCTTTAAAGACACATAAATTGTAAAATATGACAAATTTTCCCTGTAGGCTAGCAACGAGAGAGAAAAGAAAAGGAAAATGTATACAAAATGGCATTGTCCGTGACTGACTGTAAGAGTAGTATATCTGACCTGTCAGCACCTCTAGTCCTGTCTCATGCATCTTGGGGTTACCTGTTGTAATGGCTGCCACCACTCAGTCGACTGTACTGCTCCTTCTCCTGCTGGCCGGCACGGGAAGAGCTGCTCAGGTGCTTCCTCTGCTCTTTGGTCTTCTGAAGGACCCGTTTATATGAAAGTGTGCACAGCCAACACAGCAATTTCCCATCTACCTGAAGACCAGGAGAGAAAGATAAAGAGGGAGGAATATAGCACTAAGGGCGAGGGCACTGTGCTGGGAGCCAGAGCCCCTGGACTGAGTACCAGCTCTGCCACTTATGAGCTGTGCCACCTTAGGTAAGTCCCTTGAGCTCTCTCAGGCTCAGTCTCCTCATCTGTAAAATGAGGGATAATGACAGTACCTACCTCCAAGGGCTGTTGCAAGGATTTCGTGACATAATGTCATTAAAGCAATCCAGCAGGATGCCAGGCACATAAAAGCTGCTTAACAAATATCAGCTGCTAATTTCATGTACCTTTTTGTTCTGTTTTCCTCTAACTTAGCAAACAGAGACCAGAGCAAAGTTCCCACAAGAATTTCAAACGACACAAACATTATGGAAAACTCAGCAGGGAGAAGAAAAGACGGAAGATGAAATGTAAAGTCTATACTTCAGTTTTAATACCTTGTAAATGGTTCACAAAATGGGATGCTGGATACCTTTTCTCAGACGGAAAGGATGCCCTGAGAAAAAGACCAATGGGCGAGTAGCTTCCAGGGCCCAGACCTAGTGGTGGTCTACCATGGCACTTTGCTGAACCAGAAAAAGTCAACTTCCTTGGGCAGATGCAGCTCTGCACCAGGGACCAGGGTGCAAGGCTAGGAAAGCAGAGTGTGGCTTCCACAACCCTCTGAAGCTGGAATACCTTTGTGCAAAACCATTTGTAGAGCAGCTAGAGCCAGAGGTGAGGCAGCAGGACTGACTGGAATTACTCCCGCTGGGGCAGGACTGTACTGATATTTTATGGAATTTTATAGTTTTCACTTATTCCTGAAATTAGATCTTATGTCCCATTATGAATGGAAACCCTATGGGGCAGTTCCACCCTGTCCTATGAGTCACTATGAGTCAGAACTGACTCGACGGCAATGGGTCTGGTTTGGTTTTTGGTACACTGACTTAAATGTAGCCCCTACCTGCCTCTATAACCTCATTTCCTTTCTCTTCCCCTTGTTCACTCTGCCTTCTTTCTGTTCTTCTCATGTGCCAAGCTCATTGCCACCTCAGGGTCTTTTCATAGCTGGCCTCTCTTCCTGGAATCTTTGCCCTCCAGAGCTTCCCACAGCTGCTACGTTCTCATCATTCTAGTTTCAGCTCAAATGTTCCTGCCTCAGAGGTCCTCCTGATTGCCCAATCTAAATTGGTCTCTCCAGTCACTTTTAAAGATCTTTAAGTATACTCATGCTGTTGTTGTTGTTAGCTAACATCAAGTCGCCGGCCTCATGGTGACCCCACGTGTTACAAAGTAGACGGGCTTCATAGGGTTTTCTTGGCTGCAATCTTTACAGAAGCAAAGCCACTGGATGGGTTCAAACTGCCAACCTCTAGGTTAGCAGATGATAGCAAACTGCTTGCGCCACCCAGCTCCTCTCCCGTCACTCTATTATATACTCTCTTTTCTCTACAGCACTTATATCGAAAATCTGTGTTCATATGTTTCCTTGTTTGTTCTTACCCATCTCTCTCCCAATTACACAAATATAAGCTCTGTCAGAGGAAGGTCTCGTCTGTCTAGTTCATTAGTGCATTTACAATACCTAACAGTGCTTGGTTTAGAATAGGATTTAATGGCTAATAAATGTATAAATGTACTTTGAGACCAGACTTCAATCTGGTTCATTTCATGGTTCTGAAATACAGCCTGAAGGCCTGATTTTAAAACACTACAGAAGGCCTTGCCGAGGAAAGAGCTTTCACTGAAGAAGGGTTTGAAAACAAGGTAATTCCACTAAAAGAGAGCATTATACATAAAAATCACACACAGGACCACAGTACACTTTATTTTAGATCTCTTCCAAACCTCCCGTCAAGACATAAACTTTAAAAATACAAGGTCACCCTCTGAGAATAAAACTATTGGAAATAAATAATCAAAGCTAGCATTGATTGAGTACTTCTCATCTATCAGATTCTGTTCTAACGGGCTTTACACATAACTCAGCCTTCAGAAAGTTCTGCTCAGCCCCATTTACAGATGAGGAAACTGAGGCACTCACAGATTACCTTGCCCGAAGTCACATGGCTAATAAGTAACGGAACCAAGATTTTAACCCAGGTATTCCGAGCCCAGATCATCCACTTTCTTTTTTTTTATTTTTATTTTTTATTGTACTTCAGGTGAAGGTTTACAGAATGAGTAGATTCTCATGAAACAGTAGTACACATATTGTTTTATGACATTGGTTAACAACCCCA
>NW_004443984.1:2148859-2189221 GCF_000243295.1 Trichechus manatus latirostris
TCAACACTGTCCTTACTCAACCTTGGGTTCCCTATCACCAGGTTTCCTGTCCCCTTCTGCCTTCTAGTCCTTGTCCCTGGACTGCTGTGCCTCATTAGCAGATCATCCACTTTTAATCCCTAAGCTTAGCCTACCTCTCCTAAAATTTATCAACATTTGATTGAGGATGATTGAGGATATGCAACCATAGCCAAACCTTTAAAACAGAAATGTAAGTTTAAGAAAACAGAAAATGAATTCTAGTGTGACCAGATCAATAAAAATTAACTACTGGTATTCCAATAGACAATCATACAGGTACACATTTGATATGTATATTCATACCCTTTATGTGGATATGAGCCAGGCTCAAAATTAAGTGTTTTATATACTTATCTCAACTAAATCTCCCCATGTCCCTGTGAAGTGGCTACTATTATTCCCATTGGAAAGATGAGGAAAGTGGTACAAAACAAGATAAAGTAACTTGCCCAGGATCATTTAGCTTGCCCCAGGAATGGCAAGGGACTCAGGTGTGGGGGACCGCAAAGTCTGTACTCCAACTACTATTATATGTTACCTTCTGATCACTAATTGAGCTTCTCCAGTATCTTGATTCAGGGAAGAGGTGCCCTGGTTGGCAGGCAGGGGTATTCTGGTCACTGAAAAGTTATATCCTCTCATTGTAAATTAATTAATTTGGTTAGTAGGAGTCAGTTCTCAAGAGCCCAAGCACCTCTGGCCACTGATAAAAGAGTTTCTGAACTGCCTTCTTTTATTCAACAAATATTTACTGAGCACGTACTATGTGCCAGGCTGCTGGAAAGACAGAGAGCAAGATGGACAAAGAGCTCACATTCCAGTGAGGTGGACAAACATGTAAACAAACAAGATAATTTCTCATAGTGTTACATGCTATGAAGAAAATGAAACAGGGTGATGTGATAGTGTCAATGAGGGGGTTAGTCAAAGAAGGTCTCTGAGAGCAGGTGGTGTCTGAGCTGAGACCTGACACGAGGAGCCAGTCGTGAAACTCTGGAAAAAGGTATATCAAGCAAAGGACAGCCAGCGCAAATGCAGGAACGAGAGTGGCGTCTGTGAAGGACTGAAAAAAGGCTGGTGTGTCTGGAACAAGGTGAGAGATGGGAAACATGACAGGAAACTGAGAGGCAGGCATGGGTCTGACAGGCCATGGAGGGAGTTTGGATTTTATTCTAAGTGCAACTGGAAGCCACTGGAGGGTTTTAAGCAGGAGAGTTACATGACCAAACTCTCAACCATTCTGGTTCCACCAAAGTACGACCACCACTACACAAAGCTTCCCTCTATGTCATCTTCTTGTGGTCTTTAACTTCAACAGACAGAAATATTTAAAGAGCCAATAATAAAACTGACAATACCATTATAATAATACCTTGTTGAAGTCATAATCTCTCCTTTACAGAGTTCCATAGAATTTTGCCAATATGAACCCACCTCTATATGGGATACTGATCATTGTCATTCAGGTTCTCATAAAATACTAAACGATGCAACGCTAGAATATAATGCCCCACCATTTGATAAATGAAGAAAGTAAAGGCTGAATATCTTCTTCAAGGTCAAAAACAGAACTATGAGAGGAAGTGAAAAATCTTTCTTGATTCTATGTCTTTTTAACACAATTGGTCTACCTTAATTTCACTGAAGGAAAAAAAAATCAAGAAAAACACAGGGACTTACCTTCTTTCTATCATCTTTCCTGTCAAACGCACACTGTTGCTTGCACTGTTCGCAAGAATATGGTGGTCCATACTTCTTCTCTGAATTTGTACAGCGCTGGCATTTATTGCCAATAAATGCTGCAATTATGTTGCAATACTGACAAGGTTTGGGCTTAAAGAAGGTGGAAAAAAAGGTCAAATAAGTGTATTATAGAATACTAGCACATTTTTTAAAGCAATGATTACTATTATGTAGTCCGTTAGTCATGGTAAAAATATATTCCGAACCTTAAATTTACCTTTACACTGATCAAATGAAGTTCAGTTCCTAACAGTAAATAAAGTGTTTTTCTGCACAGGACTGTTGGTTTTAAAATGAATAAATAATAAAAACCCACTGGTGTGTATGCTGGGATTTTATGAGAAATTCAACAGAACCAACTCTTGGGAGAAACCAACAAGTGCTTCCAAATTTCTGAAAAGGCCTATTTGCTGTTATCAGTGTACAAACATGTTGAGAGAATGCCTACAAGGACACAGTATACTGAACCCTAACACTAAAAGGAAAAAAAAAATCATTCATCAAAATGAATAGTCAACTGTTACCAAACGACGAGGCCAAGTCAGAGGATTCATGCTTCCCCTCCTCTTCCCACATCAGTCACTAAAGCTTCTCAAGGAAAATTATAATCATAATCCTGGCAGAGAGACTATAAACACACAACTCCTTAACATTCAATATTAGCTAAATTCAAAAACTAAAACACTGGATAAATTTTTCTGGCAAAGTATTTACATATAACTTGTTCTTCTAATAAAAGTACTGAACTACATTAATAGCCCACAGAAATGTAAGGTTCCAAGAGATCTAAGTACACACTGTTAGGTACAGAGAAAGCGTACTTACCGTTCCATACAACTGCACATTCTGAGCACATTTCTTGCATATTGTATTGGTTTTACTGTTAAGGAAGAAAGAGACATAAGGCTGTTGTAAGAAAAAAGTTGTTTTATTTAGAACATCTGAAAACTGATGCCTCCTTAAGCCTAAGGAAGCTGTGCTAAGATGAAATATGGCTGGGATAACTGAAGTTTGAATATCTGGCCAATAACTCTCTTAATTATTTATTTCCACAGAATATGTGGATATTAATTTTATTATCTCAGATAATATGGGGCTTTTAAATAGGGCTTTGCTTAAAACGGAGAGTGAGTTATTTCTGATTATGGCATCTCCAAGTATCACACATTGGCGGCAACGATGGGCTCAAGCATAACAACGATTGTGAGGATGGCACAGGACAGGGCAGTGTTTCATTCTGTTGTTCATAGGGTCGCTATGAGTTGGAACTGACTCAACAGCACCTAACAAGTATCACTAAGTAAAATTATCAGATATGGAGAGGCTCTTCAAAACAATACTATCTTAGACTGAAATGGACTAGTTGAAAAAAATTTTCCTCAATTCAGATGAATAGCTGAAAAATTTGATGTGAGGGAAAAAAGTATGCGTGTTTGGAATATAAATTCAGAGACTCTATCCATGCTGACCTTACTTTGTCCAAGCTCTAGTCTTTAAGTAATCCAGAGTCAATTCCAACTCATGGCGACCCCATGTATTTCAAAGTAGAACTGTGTTCCATCGAGCAGACCACCAAGCCTTTCTTCAGGGTGGGCTCTAACCTCCAACCTTTTAGTTAACGGTCAAGGGTGTTAACTGGTTGCACCACCATCCCAGATGTCGGGAAACAGAAGCTATGACCAAATATTTTGTCAATATTCCCAATTTCTCAAAGAGCTAATTGACAAAAATAAAAGCACTCTTTGCCTTGAGAAGATCTAGGGGTCATAATATTACCTAAACGTTCAAACTAATAAATCTGCCTTGGGGAAAAAATGTCTTTCCAAATAAAGTCTGACCCTTCACACAGGGAGGTACAAATGACATGCTTGATGTGCAACACTAGTTTAAACAACACTCTAGGGCTAAAAATAAAATCACACAAATACTTTTTTAAAAATCCAGTCTATTCTATATTTTGTGATTATTTTCCCACACAATCTCTATGAAAGTGACCACAAAGTTTAAAAAGAAAAAAAAAACCTCAAAGTAGAAAACATTTTAATAAATCAAGATATTCAAACAAAATGTTTTTCAGGGCAATTTTCTGCCATTTTTAAAAGGCGGTACAAGAAATGAAATACATTGTAAAAAAACCTGCACTCTAGAAAGAGAATCAGCATCAGAGATTGTGACACTGAACAGCATTTTGGTTTTCACACAGATTTACTACTGAAGAACTAAGGTATACGTCTATACGTACAAATGATCCTGACATCTTAGAAAACATTCAAAGAGAAAATATTTCTATGATCCATCTTGAATTAATTTTTGTGTAGGGTGCGAAGTAAGGTTCGAAGTTCATATCTCACCCCACACACAAAAACTAATCCCAGATGGATCTTAGACCTAAATGTAAAAGCTAAAACATAAAACTCCTAGAGTATATTCTGTATGATTTCATTTATATGAAGTTCTAGAACAGGCAAAACTAATCTGTGATGGAAACAAAAATCAGAACAGTGGTTGCCTGGGGGAAATGAGGGGTATGGGGACTGACTGGGACAGGGCATGAGAGGACTTGATAGGGTGATGTTAATGTTCCAGCTCTTCAGAGGGGCTCACAGGTGTATGCTGTTTCTTAAACTCATCAAACGATGTACTAAGGTTTGAGCATTTCACTATATGCAAATTTTACCTCTAAAATGATAAAGAAGTGTAAACAAATACTGAACTCTAGTTAATGATATGCATGTTGAAGTGTTTGGGAGTGAAGTGTACTAATGTCTGCAGCTTTAAAATGAATAAAAAATAAGATGGATTGATTCATGGATGGATGGCACAATGTAAACTGTAGACTCTAAATAGCAGCTATATGGATGTTCACTGTCCAATTCTCTCAACTTTTTTTACATTCGAAAATATTCAAAGATTTTTTTTTTTTTTTTTTACTTATTCCTTTAGGTGAAAGTTTACAAAGTAAATTAGTTTCTCAAACAGTTAATACACAAATTGTTTTGTGACACTGGTTGCTGTCATGGATTGAATTGTGTCCCCCCAAAAATGTCAATTTGGCTGGGTCATGATTCCCAGTATTGTATGACTGTATGTTGTAAATGCTATCACTATGATGTAATAAGATGGATTAGTGGCAGTTATACTGATGAGATCTATAAGATTAGATAGTGTCTTAAGTCAATCTCTTTTGAGATATAAAAGAGAGAAGCAAGCAGAGGAACATGGGGACCTCATACCACCAAGAAAGCAGTGCTGGGAGCAAAGCGTGTCCTTTGGACCTGAGGTTCCTGTGCTGAGATGTTCCCAGACCAAGGGAAGACTGATGACAGGGACCCTCCTCCAGAGCCAACAGAGAAAGCAAGCCTTCTCCTGGAGCCGGACTTTGGCTGTGAATTCGGACTTCTAGTCTACTGGACTGTGAGAGAATAAACTTCTCTTTGTTAAAGTCATCCACTTGTGGTATTTCTATTATAGCAGCACTAGATAACTAGGACAGTTGCCAATCCCACAATGTGTCAACACTTTCCCCTTCTCCACCCTGGGTTCCCTGTTTCCATTCATCCAGTTTTCCTGTCCCTTCCTGCCTTCTCATCTTTGTTTTTGGGGTGGGGTGCTCATTTAGTCTCATATACATGATTGAACTATGAAGCATGTTCCTCACGGGTGTTAGTGTTGGCCCTATACACCTGTCTAATCTTTGGCTGAAGGGCGAACCTCAGGAGTGACTTCAGTACTGAGCTAAAAGGGTGTCTGGAGCCATACTCGTGGGGTTTCTCCAGTTTCTCTGTCAGACCAGCAAGCCTGGTCTTTTGTGTGTGTGTGTGAATTTGACTTTTGTTCTGTATTTTTCTGCTGCACTGTCTGGGACTCTCTATTGTGATACCTGCCAGAGCAGTCAGTGGTGGTAGCTGGACACCATCTAGTTGTGCTAGACTCTGTTTGGTGGAGGCTGTGGTAGTTGTGGTCCATTACAAATAAAGATATTGAGAAAAATATTTCTAGAATGAAAATGAAGCTGATTAAAATGAAGCTTCTAGGTCTATGTGTGAGCTGGCTCAAAGCAGGATCACCTACAATTGTAGTTCCACAAAAGGTGAACTTACTATACCAATAAACCACTTTGCTATTAAAAAATTTCCCCAAAGACATGCGTTAACTCACACCTAAGTGCTTTTCACACTTTTTAAAATGAGAGTCATGCAAGGAAAAGTGTGAAGGCAAGTGAGTTTCAAATGTGACTAGGCCTAACAAATCCTTTATCAAGATTGTCATATTCCCAAAAGTATCTTCTTTTGGCTTATAAATTCTTCGAGCTCTGTGTGTAAAACGGAACATGAAGCAAATGTTTTGCTGTTGTGAGATTTATTTCTTACTGTCAAGATTATAACAATAATATAAAATGATCAAAGATCTGAAAAATAAGTAACAAAAAAATTAAGCAATCAATGGAAAATAATTAAGGAATAAAACATGTATTATAATACACTGAGTACATCCTTCGATGTATTATAAGAAATTGCAGAATCTGTGTATTGTAACATAATTGACTAAAAACAAACAAAATCTACTGCCGTCAACTCGATATCAACTCACAGAAACCCTATAGGACAAAGTAGAACTGCCCCACAGGGCTTCCAAGGCTGTAAATCTTTTCAGAAGCAGACTGCTCCATCTTTCTCCCATGGAGTGGCTCGTGGGTTCCAACCACCAGCCTTTGGTTAGCAGCTGAGTGCTTAACCACTGTGCCACCAGGACTCCTTCAATTGATTAAAGAACTGTATACTACAACGTAACTGATTATAGATTCGTACACTGAAATGCAATTCATTATAGATCTGTATATTAAAATTAACAAAGTGGCTTCAACAACATACTCAAACACAGCAAGAATTGTGAGGATGGCCCAGGATTGGCCAACTTTAAGTTCTGTTTAATACATAAGGTCGCTATGAGTCAGAACCGACTACAGGGCACCTACAACAATAAGATTAAAATGCAGTTGATTACAGATTTTAGGTGGAAAAAGCCTACTGACATCTTTCATTATCAACAACTGTACCTCTCCTGTTGATATTCAGTCCTGCAGTAGGTGCACTTCACGACAGGGTGTGCAATCCGACATTCCTGAAATGAAATGAGAATATAATTTTAAAAGGCAGTCATAAATGGAAACAGCCTTCAGCAGCAGGCAGAAGACCTGGGTCTACTCCTAGTAGTCATTGTGTTTTGAGCAAGGCTCTTAAATGTTCTGGGCCTTATTTTTATCCTCTGTAATAATGACACTGCCCTGCCCATCATGCAGCATTAATGTCCACGTTAAGTAAGAATTTATGTGGAACTAGTAACAAATTGTAAAGCAAATGTATCCTTGAACAAGCTCCAGACTGAGAATCAGAAGCTCTGGAGTCTAGTCCCAAATTAGGCCATTGTGATTTTGAGCAGGTTCACCTGTGAAATGAAAGTGCTGAATTAAAATAATTAATATTTATTCACATAAAACTTCCTTAAAATTAAATATGCATATATATGGATATATATATATGTATATATATGTGTATATATATATATTTTAGGCCAAAGAAAAGCACTCAAGCACTTCAGTTCTCTCATCTCCAGTAAGCAAACAGTGGCAAAAGGAAGGTCAGTTATCTGAGGCAATAGCGACAACTATGAGTTACCCACGTAAAAGACACAAACTCGGGGACTGTCTGGAGGTATCTCAACATCGCTCTCCAGCCAGCTTGCTGACTTTTAACTATCGTCTCACACCACCTCTATTCACTTAAACAGGAAAAGCGGAATGAAGCAACTTAATGGAAAAAGAGCCCTTGGACTTTCAGGGGTAAAAAACGATCAGCAGCTGGTTAGGGTGAGATCCGAAGGCCACCAAATGGACAATGAAAAATCATCCTTTTGCTTCTTGTGCTTAATTGTGCGGCTTTACTATACAATATACAAGCCTTGTCACCTCGACTCTACCACTGGCTGCAGAGTGCCGTGAGGCGCCCGAGTTCGAGACGGTCCTCCGAGGCAGCACCCAACTCTGCAGTTCAGTCCCAAGCAGGGCAGAGGGAGGGTCCCTCAGTCTTTAACGAGGGAGACGGCGGCTGCGAGGAAGGTCAAAAAGGATCCCCGGTACGGCTGATCAGGGACATGTAGGGGAGCCGCTGTCCCCTCCCCCGACCTTACGGGGTCCGAGAACAATCCCCCGCGGTTGCTAAGCACCGAGACAAGCCGGCCGCGGGGGCCTGGACCTCTCCCACGTGTGCCGCCAGCCCCCAGCCGGGCGGGCGCGGCTCCTCAGCTAGGCAGGCCTGCCACACCCAGCCCGAGGGACCCGCCAGGCGTTCCTGCAGGACCAAGAGTTCCGGGCCGCGCTTGCTGCTTCCCCTATTCCCGGCCGCCGCCCCAGCCCGCGCACCTTGCACAGCTGCTGCCCCTGAGACAGCGCCTCGAAGGGGAAGCGCTGGTGGCACTTGGTGCAGGCGTAGAGCGCCGCCATGTCCGGCGCGGGACGTGCTCACCGCCCCGCCGGCGCCCGGCCGCTTTATCTGACAGTGTGAGGCACAATCTGGCAGCGGCGGCGGCGGCGGCAGCAGCGACAAGCCGTAGGCTGCGACAGGCGGGCAGGCACGGGCGGACCCGGGTGGGCGCGGTGGCGGTAGATGCCGCTTCACTGGTTCATTTCGACGCCGATCAAGCAGAAAAAAGGCGGAACACGGAGCTTTTTAGGACTCTGATTCGGTCTTGATTGGAGGACGCCACTTGTGACGCGCGCGGCCACGATTATGTAAAGCGCAGTCACGCGGGGGCACCGCCTGGAGGCGCGGTCTCCCGACCAAGGGCTCGGAAGCGCAGGGACTCCTCCCACTTCGCTCTGCGTTCCAGCCCTTGCTCCTCGTCTCCCCGGCTGCCGGCGCATCCGCAGCTCTCGCGACACCTCCGTGGAGTTGTGATGTTTTGGTTTCCATGGAACTGCCTTCGGGGAGCGGGAGGGGCGGTGTGTGGCCGAGCGCCGCGTATCGTTGAACTGGAACTCCGCGGTTACATCGAGCCTTGGAGAGCTTGTGAGAGAACCCGTTCATCACTGGGACAGGAGGGGTCCAGCCCTCCTATCCGAAGGAGAAGAGGAAGGGATACTTAGAGGGATTCCCTCTTCTCTGAAAACCCCGAAAAGGGGGAATTGTAGGGCCAGTGATCTTCAGAGACAAAGGGGGAGCCGCAGAGAGAGCATCTTTTGCAGCGGAAAAGGGGTACTAGAGAGATGACAGTCTACCCAGGAAGGAGAAACCGGATATTAAGGCGAGGCCCTTCATCTCTAAGAGTCCCCCATCGGGGACGTATGCAGATAGCCTGAGGCCTGCTCCCTACCGGTTTTCTCTGGTTGCACCAACCACCCTACACCCACCCCACTTCCCTCACAGAACAACCATCTAGAGTTTCCAGGCAGGCCCTGGCCCCCAGAAAGTAAGCCATACCCACATGGCTCTTCTGTGCCTTCTTGGCTCCCAGCTTAGTGCATGATGGGTCCGCCCAGGGAATTACGGACTTCTTGTTCTGGAGGCTTTGGCGAAACTTCCTGCAATGCTGACCTTTCCAAGTCCTTGCCCTGTAGCTGCTCTTGGGTTTAGGTTACTTTTGCTCGCCAACTTCCTCTACGGGTACTAATTTCAGTTTTACCTCAACTTGAGCTTTTTACAATTGAGGGATCACTTACGGCTTCTTGTTCCCTGCCCCAACGATATTTACCGTTTTTGAAACTCAAATCCAGCCTCCTCCTTGTGCGTGTCCCCCAAAGATGTGTATTCATCACAGGTTTATACTCTGGAGTCAGTTCTACTCTACACACATGGGATCATCATGAGTCAGAATTGACTAGGACAACTAACACCTCCACCTATCACTGAACTTCTCAGAACCTCACTTTCCTCGATTGTACAATTGGGTCATCGTGAGGATCAAAAACAGTACATGGGACCCTATTAGTTAACTTCAGCGGTGTTGCTGGTGCGATGCTGGTCCCTGGGTCGTGTAAACACAACCTCCCTTCTACTCACACACACAGGCCTCGCTGTGTTCCTGCTGCCTCCAGTTCTGATCTCCACTGTAGTACTTACCAGTTTTGCAATGGTATATTTACTTTTATTTAATCCATCGGATGGTGGCATTAGGGAAGAGAAGGACCATATCTGGGTCATCTCTGTATCCCCTTCACTCAGTGCAGAGCTAATTGATTCATTCGTTCAACAAATGTTTATTATTATATGCCAGGTGGTCACTGGGAATACACTAGTGTGTGAAACAGACATGATTCCTGCCCTTGTAAAGCCAACAATATAGTTAAAAAGACAGCCAAAAAACAAGGACTATAACTTAAAAGATACACTGCAGGGGTAGAGAACAATGCTGGGATGGGAGAGAGGTTAGGGGGAGTCACTTTGGTAAAGAAGGTCAGGGAAAAACCGCTCTAAGGAGATGCAAAGACCTGAAGGTCAAGAAGGACTTAGACATGTAACTTAGCCAAGAATGTTCTGGGCAGAAAGAAAGGTGAAGACCTTGAAGTGCAACAGAGTTTGGCATGTTCAAGAACCTGAGAGGAGGCCAGCATGGCTTGGTCTTACTGGCCAGAGGATGAGTGGAGAGGTTGACAGGGACTGGCAGGGACCAGAGGAATAGAGCCTATAGACCCTGATATGGATGTGGGGGTTTGGGTTTTTTTTCCCCAAAAGTACAGTGTATAGTGTACAGTGGCAAAGAAATCATTGGCAGTTTTTAAGCAAGCAAATAATCTGATTGGATGTATATTTTTTTAAAAATTTGTCTGGTTTCTATGAGAATAGACTGCAGGAGGTCAGAGTGAAAGCAGAGAGACCAATGAGGAGGATTTTGCATCATCTAAGGCAACAGGTGAAGTCCCTAGGTGGTGCAAATATTTAACAGGATTGCTGCTAACTGAAAAGTTTAAGGTTCAAGTCTACCCTGAAGCACCTTGGAAGAAAGGCCTGGCAATCTAATTCTGAAAAACCAGCCATTGAAAATCCTATGGAGCACAGTTCTACTCTGATACACGTGGAATTGCCATGAGTTGGAATTGACTCTACACAACTGGTGGTAAAGGCAAGAGGTGATGGCAGCTTGGACTTCAAAAGCTGCAATGGAGAGAAGTGGACAGACATATATTTTGGAAGTAGAGTCAACGGGACTTAGGAATAGATTGGATTTGGGAGGTGGTGAGGGAAAGGAAGAACTTATGGTCAAAGTGCCATAATTATTCTGGATGGAGGTAACGTTTCCAGTGACAAAACTAGAAGGACAAGTTTCAGAGGCAAACCAAGAGTTTTGTTTTTGACCTGTTAAGTTCTAGATGCCTGTGAGACACCCAGGATGAGGCATGTAGGCAGAGAGCTCTATTTTGTATATCTCTATATACCTTTTTAGAGGAGAAGTCTGGGATGAAGATGGAGTTTTGGAGGGATTATCAGCATACATGTGGTGTTAATGGCCTGAGACTGGATGATAGATATTACCTTGGGAGCCTAGAGAGAGAAGAGAGAAATGCCCCTTCCTGAGTCAAGAGAAACTCCATCCAACAGTTAGAGATCTGGCTAAGAAGAAGGTGCCTCCAAAGGAGTCTGAGCAAGAGAAGGCAGGGAGGAGAGTGGTTTCACAGAAGCCAAGAGAAGAAAATGCTCGGAGCAGGAGAGACTAGTCAACATTGTCATCAGCTAGTAGGAGACTAAAATGAGGACAGTGACTGATGTTTCCTGATCTGACCCTGAGCACACATCTGTGTTTGTTGAATGTCTACCCTGTCAAAACTTGTCCTGTTTTCTCTTATCAAGTCTTCTTCCACGTGTTTTTGGCAGCAGCAGTTGGGTGTACCCCTAAGGGAGGAGTAGAAGAAAAGAATATTTATAGTAATATTGTTCATAATAGCTAAAGAAAAGGGGAAAAAATAAACTATCCACTAACAGAATAATGGATAAATACATTATGCCATACACAGGTTATCACAGAATTCCGGAGAGGAGACACTTAGCTTCAACTGGGTCAGCTCTTTCAGAGTATAATTTGCTTCCTTCCTTATTCACAATCTCCAGAAAATCTTCACAAAAAGGAAGATGATACACATAGGTCCATGGTAGAGGAGGGAAATTTGATAAAGATTATAACTGGCTTGTGTTACAGGTATGAATTCCTCAGTCCACAAGCTTAGAAATAAAACTTAAGAAAAGAATTCTATTTTATTTGTTCAATAAATATGCACTGAATGTCTAGCAAGTATCAGGGACAATGCTAGACCCTGGAAATACAGCCATGAAAGTGACCAAGTCCCTGCCTTTGTGAAGCCTCCATTCTCTGGGTAGGGAAGACAGGTGATGTACAACAAATAAATGCATAATATGAGGTGATGCTAAGTGCTCAGACAAAAAAATAAAGCAGGGGAAAGGGATGGAGAATGATGGGAAAGGTTCTTTTCTAGATGGAATAGTCAGGGAAGAGGAAGTGACATGTGAGCAGGCATCTAAATGAAATGAAGGAGCCAACCATGTGGAGATCTGGGGAACAGTGTTCCAGATGGAGGGAACAGCAAATGCAGAGGACCTGAGACTGGAAGAGCTGGTCATGACTAACAAGACGAGGGTGGCTGGACTACAGGATGAGGGGGAGAGTGGCAGGCGATAGGTCAGAGAGGTAACTGCAGCCAAATCTTCTAGGACTTTATGGGTCATGCTAAGAAGTTTCGATTTTGTTCTGAGGGTGATGGGAAGTCATTTGAGTCTGTTGAGCTGGAGAGTGATAGGATCTTAGTAACATTTTAAACTATCACTCTGGCTGCTGTATGGAAAATAGTGAGGTGAGAATGAAAGCAGAGAGACCATTTAGATGGCCAGAGATGATAGTGACTGGGACTAGGTCGGTAGAGGTAGAGATTGTGAAAGGTGATCAGATTTGGGAGAAGTTTTGAGACTAGAACTTACATGACCAGCTAAGGGATTGGATGCTGGTGTGAGCAAAAGCGAGCAAAGAGGAGCCCTAGGTTTTTGGCTTGAGCAACTGAGTGACCAGTGATGACATCAACTGAGATGGGAAGAGTACTGGAGGGGCAGATTTGTAAGGGAAGAACAAGGCTTCTGGTTTGGCCGTGATAACTTTGAGATGACTGCGAGATGAGTAGGCAGTTAGATATACAAGTCCCTGGGTGGTACAAATGGTTAAGCTCTTGGCTACTAACTACAAGGTTGGCAGTGCCACCCAGAGGCATCTTGGTAAAAAGGCCTGGTGATCTACTTCTGAAAGATCACAACCACTGAAAACCCTATGGAGTGCTGTTACACACAGAAACACATGGGGTTGCCAAGAGTCAGAATCGACTCAATGGCAACTGGTTTTAGTGTGTAGTAGCAGCCAGGGCTGGAGGTATAACTTGGAAACATGAACACGTAGATGGAATTTAAAGCCATGAGATCACCTGGGGAATGAGTGAAGAAAGAGAAGAGCTCCTTGGAGGTTGGGAGCCAAGGGTGAGGTCCGCAAGGGAGGGGTGGTAATCTAGCAAATGAGACTGAGAAGGTACAGTCAGTTGACTCTCAGAATACAAGGAAGAAAGGACTTCAAGAAAGAAGTGATCAACTGTGTCAAACGCTGCTAACGGATCAAGCAGAGTAAGTGAATGAGACTTTGGTAGGATGTATGTCTTTGGTGACTGTCTTAGATATCTGGTGCCATTATAACAGAGATACCACAAATGGGTGGCTTTAACAAACAGAACTTTATTTCTCACAATTTAGGGGGCTAGAAGTCCGAATTCAGGGTGCCAGCTCTAGGGGAAGGCTTTCTCTCTGTCCACTCTGGAGGAAGGTCCCTGTCTCTTCAGCTTCTGCTTCCTGTTTCCTTAGAGTTCTTCATGTGTCTTGGCATCTATCTTACCCCGTCTCTGCTTGCTTGTTTAATCTGTTTTATATCCCAACAGAGATTGACTCAAGGTACACCCTACACTTATCTTGCCTCATTAACGTAACGAAGACAACCCATTCCCAAATGAGATTATATCCATAAGCACATAGGTTAGCATTTACAACACATATATGGGGGGAACATGATACAATCCATAACATTCCATGCTTTGGCCCCCCCAAATTCATATCTTTGCCACATGCAAAACACATTAACCCCATCACATCATCCCAAAAGTCTTAAATCAACTCCAGGTCCAAAATCTCATATTCTGAATCATTTAAATCAAATATGGCTGAGACTTTAGGTCTATTCCATCCTGGGGCAAAATTCCTCTTCATTGCTGAATCTGTTAAATCTAGAACACAAGTTATCTGTTTCCAAAGTACAATGGCGGAACAGGCACAAGATAGACATTACCATTACAACTGGTAGAAATTGGAGGGAAAGAAAAGATAACAGGCACCTAGCTAGTCCAACACCCAGCAGAACAAATTACATTAGCTCACAAGGCTTGAAAATAATCCTCTCTTCTCTGAGACCATCTGGGCAATGGCCCTGCCCTCCGCATTCTGGGTGAAGGCTTCTTGACCCTGGGCTTCAGCTCTGCCTTCCATGCCCTGTGGGATGGCAACTCTGCTCCTTTGGCTTTAGTTAACCCCATTCTCCTACTCCATCTGAGTGGCGACCCTACACCCTTGGCCCCAGCAGGGCCCATTCTTCTGCCATTTGGGCATGGAAGACCTGTCCTCTCAGCTTGGGGCAGCAGCCGCATCCCCCGGCACACCTTAACAGCAGCCCACACTCCAGAACCGAGTTGGTGAATATTCAACTCTTTAAAACCTAGGAGGCTGTGGCCCCACCCTTTGAAACCAAGAAGGCCCTGCCTTCTGTGCTCCTTCCAACAGTTCTGCTGATCTCCAAGCTGCTCTAGAGATGGTCCTTTTCTTTTCTTGGAGGACAACAAGTGTAGCTCCTTTGGCCTGCTTCCTGCCTGTAAAATTTCAAGAGCAGACAACATTCTTTCCTTTTATTCTTTCTCTGTCCCCTGCAGTCTAAGCTGACGGGTTTTCTGCTGTGGTAGTTTGTTAAATCCACCAGTCATAGGCTTAATCTCTTTAACAAAAGATTGTGTAGCCATGTCCTTGTTGAATATTCGAAGACAAGTTGTCCTTAGTTTGTACAACAGAATTTTCCAAATCTTTACATTCTGTTTTCATGTTGCACAGTTCATTTTTAAGTCCATCTCTTTCCTCTGACATTTTACTATAAGTGGCAAGGAGAAACCATGTGGCCCCTTTAAGATCTTTTGTGTGTGTGTGTGTGTGCTTTAAATAAAGGTTTACAGAGCAAATTAGTTTCTCATTAAACTGTTAATACACATTGTTTTGTAACGCTGGTTGCCAACCCCACGATGTGATCAAGTCTATTCTGACTCATAGTAACCCTAGAGGACAGAGTAGAACTGTCCTATAGGGTTTCCAAGGTTGTGATCTTCAGGGAAGCAGACTGCCACATCTTTCTCCTGCAGAGCAGCTGGTGGGTTTGAACAACTGACCTTAAAGTGTTCCTTATCCCTTTAAGCTCTTGCTTACAAATCCCATCAGCCAGATATCCAAGTTTATCACTTACAAATTCTACCTTTCACCAAACATTTAATCATAATTCAGACAAGTTCTTTGCCACTGCATAAAAAGCATCACCGTTCCTCCATTGTCCAATGATATGTTTATCATTTTCTTTTAAGCCCTCACCAGAAGCACATTTAATGTCCACATTTGTAGCAACATTCTGCAGCTGGCACCTATATGTATTCTCTAAGATGATAGAGACTTTCTCTATAACTCTCCTCACTTCCTTCTGAGCCCTCACCAGAATTGTTTTTGACATCCATAATTCTACCACCAGTCTCTTCAAGGCAATCCATACTTTTACTATTAGGTACCTTAAAACTCTTCTAGTCTTTACCCATTGCCCAATTCCGAAACCACTTCCACATTTTAGGTATCTGTTAGAGCAGTATCCCCACTGAGAGTGGTTTCAGAGGAACAATTGTAAGAGTGAGTTTTCTGAATTACCTCTCAAGTCTGGCTAGCCTTAAAGGCACTGATGACTCTGCCTCTAGCAGTAAACAGGGCACTGCTGATCCATGATGTGAGGTGGCAATAGAAATATACAAAATACCACCACAAATGGATTAAATATTTGTGAGAGTCAAGGCTCTGGGTGATTGCGTATTTGATACTTCTCTACAATTTTGTCAGAATGAGAAGTATAAGGAAGCTGGTTGTTTGGTCCTCCTTTCACTAGACAAAGTGATGAAAGAAAGAGATGAGCTCAGGGCTTCAGAGTCACAGCTCAAGCACTGCTTAAAAGACCTGAAAGTTGCCACTTGTGCCTTGAAAGAAAGCCTCATTTCTTGTAGTAACAGAGCCGGTATTGCTGAAAACCAAATCCAGAATCTTATCATAAGAGTGGTTGAATTGCAACACTAATTGAATTCCCAACCTCGAGTGATGTCTGAATTTAAAGCAAGGGCATTGATTTGGAAGAAATGAGATCCTGAAACTTGGGATGGAGACATATGGGCAGATAATTGGGAAGATGCGGACACTAAGGCCCTAAATTCCATTGGATTACTGCTGCCAACAGAACCAGCCCTCTTACTCTCATCTGAAGAGATTGCTCTATCTTTGTCTGCTAAGCCACCCTACCAAAAGAACCATTATCCCTTCGACCTCCATCTGATGAGATTAACCCAGGGGACACATCTTTAACCACAATGGTGAGGAACAAATTTGTGAAGGGAGCCCCAGTATCCTTGAAGACTGCTGTGATTGCTATTTTATGTAAGTCAGATTTGACAGGAACTGAATTAAGACACTGTCTTAGTCATCTAATGCTGTTATAACAGAAATACCACAAGGGAATGGCTTTAACAAAGAGAAATTTATTC
This sequence comes from Trichechus manatus latirostris, assembly GCF_000243295.1. Classification (NCBI taxonomy): domain Eukaryota; kingdom Metazoa; phylum Chordata; class Mammalia; order Sirenia; family Trichechidae; genus Trichechus; species Trichechus manatus. Next base: position 2,165,535 of record NW_004443984.1, read on the forward strand.
TCTCACAGTCCAGTAGGCTACAACTCCAAATTCAGGGCATCAGCTCCAGGGGAATGCTTTCTTCATTGGCTCTGGAGGAAGGTCTGTGTCATCAATCTTCTTTTGGTCTGGGAGCTTCTCTGCACAGCAACCTCAGGTCTAAAGCATGCACTCTGCTCCCGGCACTGCTTTGTTGGTGGTATGAGGTTCCCATGTGTCTCTGCTCGCTTCTCTCTTTTATATCAAAAGATTGCATTAAGACACTATCTAATCTTGTCAACCTCATCAGTATAACCTCATCACAGTGATAGAATTTACAACACATAAGGAGATCACATATAATCTCATCATAGTGATAGAGTTTACAACACATAAGGAAATCACATCAGATAACACAATCATACAATACTGGGAATCATTACCTAGCCAAGTTGCTACACACATTTTTTGGGGGACACAACTCAATCCATGACAGACACCTAACTACAGTGACGCTGGTGACATAGTGGTTAAGAACTCAGATGCTAACCAAAAGAATGGCAGTTGAAATCTGCCAGCTGCTCCTTGGAAACCCTATAGGGCAGTTCTACTCTGTCCTACAGGGTCACTTTGAGTCCAAATTGACTCGATGGCAATGGTTTTTTTTTTTTTTTTAACTACAATGGGGCTGATTGGACCCCGGGGCGGTATGGGTCAAGTGAAGGCACTTCGTTGTCAAAGACAAAGTGGTTGCGGTTACTGTAATGGACAGCAGAGTCAAAGCAATAACAAGAATAGTCTGATCTGTGCAGACTTATGGTGTTGGCTACTTAGTCATGGTGTTCGTAGAAGTGAAATACACCCTCTCCTCACTTATCAACATGGTTAGGTTCCAAAGACCAGGTCGTAATGCAAGATTAGCATTATGCGAAAATGGAGGATAACCACATCAGATCACAAAAAGGAGGATGACTGCATCATTACATAACTGCCAAATTACATCATTACATAACTGCTAAACCACTGAGAATCGTGGCCCAGCCAAGTTGACACATAACCTTAACCATCAGAGTGAGCATTACTCTCGCTTCACATCTCAGCATTTGTTACTGCCAGATATATGTTTTTAACGTGGAAGACAGTCACACAGTAGCTGTTTTATTATTGTCATAAATGCAAAATGTGGAAAAATGAGATAATCGATAATTAAGCAGAAGGTATAGACGGGAAATCTAAATATTTAGTGATCTGTACAAGTGAAAGAATTCTAAGTCTAGTGAAGAGCAGTCTAACTTGAATCCAGAATACAGAGTCATGGCCCCTCAATCAATACCCAGACTTGAGCCAGTTTACAGACCCACACCCCTTGAATGAAGGGGAGCCTGGGTCCCCTTGAGGAAGGACCCCACTACACTGTCAAAAATTTATACTGTTATTCTTTCTTGAATCCCAGCCTTCCACAGGGGGATCTATGGCCTTTTACTAGAGTTACTGTTCATTGGGGAGAAGCAAATAATCAGACTTTTCGAGGATTACATTGGCCCTGAACTGAGACTGAGTCCAGGAAACCCAAAACGTTTCTGCGTTGTCCACCAGTCAGAGTGGGGGTGTATAGAGGTCAGGTAATTAATGAAGTCTTAGCTCATGTCCATCTCACAGTAGGTCCAATGGGTCCCTGAACCCATCCTGTAGTGATTTCCCCAATTCCAGAATGCATAATTGAAATAGGCATACTCAGAAACTGACAGAACCCCCACATTTGATCCCTGAGATGTACAGTAAGGGCTATTATAGTATGAAAGGCCAAATGGAAGCCATTAGAACAGCCCCTACCTAGGAAAATAGTCAATCAAAAATAGTAACACATTCCTGGAGGGATTGCAGAGATCACTTCCACCATCGAGGACTTGAAGGATGCAGGGATGGTGATTCCCACTACATCCCATTCAACTCGCCTATTTGGCCTGTGCAAAAAACAGATGGATCTTAGAGAACGACAGTGAATTATCAAAAACTTAACCAGGAGATAACTCCAATTGCAATTGAGCTATTCCAGATGTGGTTTCATTGCTCTAGCAAATCAATACTTTTCCTGGTACCTGGTATGCAGTTATCAATTTGGCTAATGCCATTTTCTCCATACCTGTTTCGAAGGACCACCAGAAGCAGTTACCTTCAGCTGGCAAGGCCAACAGTACATCTTCACTGTCCTACCTCAAGGGTATATTAACTCTCCAGCCCTATGTCATAATTTGGTTCATATGGACTTCGATCACCTTTCCCTCCACAAAACTTCACATTGGTCCATTACATTGATGACATTATGCTGATTGGCCCTAGTAAGGAAGAAGTATCAATTACTCTAGACTTATTGGTAAGACATTTGTGTGCTAGAGGGTCGGAAATTAACCCGACAAAAATTCAGGTGCCTTCCAACTCAGTAAAATTTCTGGGGGTCTAGAGGTGTGGGGTATGTCAAGATATTCCTTCTAAAGTAAAGGATCAGTTGTTGCATTTGGCCCCTCCTAAAACTGAAGAGGCACAATGCTGGGTGGGCCTCTTTGAATTTTGGAACAATACATCCTTCATTTGGGTGTGCTACTCCAGCTTATTAATCAAGTGACTCAAAAAGCTACTAGTTTTGAGTGGGGCCCAGAACAACAGAAGGTTCTGCGACAGGTTCAGGCTGCCGTGCAAGCCGCTCTTCCACTTGGGCCATATGATCTCACTGATCCAATGGTGCTTGAAGTGTCAGTGGCAAATAGAGATGTTGTTTAGAATCTTTGGCAGGCCCCTATTGGTGAACTGCAGCACATACCCTTAGGATTTTAGAGCAAAGTGCTGTTATCCTCTGCAGATAACTACTCTCCTTTTGAGAAACAGCTTTTGGCTTGTTACTGGGCCTTAGTAGAGACTGAAGGCTTAACCATGGGACACCAAGTCACTCTGTGGTTTGAGCTGTCTATCATGAACTGGTGTTGTCTGACCCACAGAGTCATAAAGTCAGACATGCATAGCAGCATGCCATGATTAAATGGAAGTGGTATATACGAGATCAGGCTCAAGCAGGACCTGAAGGCACAAGTAAGTCACATGAGGAAGTGGCCCAAATGCCTATGGTCTCTACTTCTGTCACATTATCTTCTCTCTCCCAGTCTGAAAATATGACCTCATAGGGTGTTTTTTATGATCAGTTGACTGAGGAAGAGAAAACTTGTGCCTGGTTTACAGATGGTTCTGCATGGTATGCAGGCACCACTCAAAAGTGGACAGTGGCAGCATTCTGGGACCTCCCTGAAGGACAGTGGTGAAGAGAAATCCTTCCAACTGGCAGAACTTCAAGCAGTTCACCTGGTTGTTCACTTTGCTTCGAAGGAGAAATGGCCAGATGTGCAATTATATACTGATTCATGGGCTATGGCCAATGGTTTGGCTGGATGGGCAGGGACTTGGAAGGAACATGATTGGAAAATTGGAGACAAGGAGGTATGGGGAAGAGGTATGTGGATAGACCTCTCTGAATGGGCCAGAGAAGTAAAGATATTTGTGTCTCATGTGAAAGCTCACCAAAGGGTGACTTGGGAGAGGAGGATTTTAACAACTAAGTGGATAGGATGATGCTTTCTGTGGATACCAGTCAGCCTCTTTCCCCAGCCACTCCTATCACTGCCCAATGGGCTCGTGAGCAAAGTGGTCATGGCAAGGTTGGAGGTTATGCATGGGCTTAGAAACCCGGATTTCCTCTTATCAAGGCCGACTTGGCTGCAGCCAGTGCTGAGTGCCCAATCTGCCAGCAGCAGAGACCAACATTGAGTCCCCGATATGGCACCATTCCTTGGGGCAATCAGCCAGCAACCTGGTGGCAGGTTGATTATATTGGACTGCTTCCATTATGGAAAGGGCATCGTTTTGTTCTTACTGGGTTAGGCACTTACTTTGGATATGAATTTGCGTTCCCTGCACTTAATGCTTCTGCCAAAACTATGATCTGTGGACTTGCAGAATGCCTTATCCATCGTCACAGTATCCCACACAGCATTACCTTGAATCAAGGGACTAACTTCACAGCAAATGAAGTGTGGCAATGGGCCTATACTCATGGAATTTGCTGATATTACCACATTCCCCATCATCCTGAAGCAGCTGGCTTGATAGAACAATGGAATGACCTTCTAAAGACACAATTAAAGCAGGGTTGGGGCAATGTTCTCCAGAACGCTGTATATGCTCTAAACCAGCATCCAATATATGGATGGTGTTGTTTCTCCAATAATCTGGATTCATAGGTCCAGGAATCAAGCGGTGGGAATGGGAGTGGCACCACTCATATTACCCCTAGGGACCCACTCATGAAATTTTTGCTTCCTGTCCCCACGACCCTATGCTCTGCAGGTCTAGGAGTCTTAATTCCAAAGGGAAGAATGCGTCCACCAGGAGATAGAACACTGATTCCATTGAACTGGAAGTTAAGAATGCTACCCATCCACTTTGGGTTCCTCATGCCTCTGTATCAACAAGGAAAGAAAGGAGTTACTTTATTGGCTGGTGTGATGGATTCTGATTACCAAGGGGAAATCAGATTGATATTGCATAATGGAGGTAAAGAAGGGTATGTCTGGAATACAGGAGATCCCATAGGACATCTCTAAGTACTACTATGGCATATGATTAAAGTCAATGGAAAACTATAGCAACCCAATTCTAACATGACTACTAATGGCCCAGACTCTTCAGGAATGAAGGTTTGGGTCACCCCACCAAGCAAAGAACCAAGACCAGCTGAGGTGCTTGCTGAGGGCAAAGAGAATATGAAATGGGTAGTGGAAGAAGGCAGTTCTAAAGAAGGCAGCCATGGACAATAGATAAGTGGTAACTTTGGTAAAGGGTAAGACAGTACATAATACTAGGGAAGCCAGCACAACTTGTACAAGGAAAGGTCATGGAAGCTCCATAGACACATCCAAACTCCCTGAGGGACTGAATTGTTGGGCGGAGGGCTGTGGGGACCACGGTCTTGGAGAACATCTAGCTCAATTGGCATAACACAGTTTATAAAGAAAATGTTCTACAGTCTACCTTGGTGAGTAGCGTCTCTGAGGTCTTAAAAGTCTCTGAGCAGCCATCTAAGATACTCCACTGATCTCACCCCTTCGGGAGCAAGGGAGAATGAAGAGAACAAGATACAAGGAAAAGATTAGTCCAAAGGACTAATGGACCACATCTACCATGGCCTCTACCAGACTGAGTCCAGTACAGCTAAATGGTACCCAGCTACCACCACTGACTGCTCTGGCCAGGATCATGGCAGAGGGTCCTGGACAGAGCTGGAGAAGGATGTAGAACAAAATTCTAACTCACAAAAGAAGACCATATTTACTGGCCTGACAGACTGGAGAAACCTCGAGAGTGTTGCCCCTGGACACCATCTTAGCTCAGAGGTGAAGTCACTCCCGAGGTTCACCGTTCAGCTGGGGATTAGACAGCCCCATAAAACAAAACGGGACTAATGAGGCACAGCAGTCCAGGGACAAGGACTAGAAGGCAGGAGGGGACAGGAAAGCTGGTGATAAGGAGCCCAGGGTTGAGAGGGGACAGTGTTGACATGTCGGGGGGTTGTTAACCATTGTCATAAGGTGATATGTGTACTAACTGTTTAATGAGAATCTATTTGTTCTGTAAACCTTAATCTAAGGTACAAAAAAAAAAAAAAGAATTATCTATGTGAGATCAAATTGACAACAGTAACTCAAAAGCCTAGGGGCTGGTGAGTTGAAGATAATGGTGATGGAAAATGGAATAATTTGGAAAAGGATAGTGAGAATAGCAGCACAAGTGGAAGAATGTAATCGATGTCATTGAATTGTACATGTAGAAATTTCTGAAATGGTGTATCTTTGGCTATGCATATTTTCACCAAAAATAAAAAAAAAGGTCCTCCAATGTCGAGAACGGAGAATGTTGACATGCTGTGGGGTTGTTAACCAATGTCATAAAACAATGTGTGTACTGACTGTTTAATGAGAAACTATTTGTTCTGGAAGCCTTCACCTAAAGTACAATAAAAAAAATTTTAAAAAAGGAAAATAAATAAATACCAGCTACGACCACGTTTAGTTGCAGAAACAAGGACTATCATTGTTTCTAGTACATCTTCCTTGTTTTGTTATACGTGTATGTGTGTATACATATACAGACATACATACCCCCCTGCATCTGTCAGTTTGTCGTACTGTGGGGGCTTGCGTGTTGCTGTGATGCTGTAAGCATTGCCACCGGTATTCAAATATCAGCAGGGTCACCTATGGTGGGCAGGTTTCAGCCGAGCTTCCAGACTAAGACAGACTAGGAAGAAGGACCTGGTGGTCTACTTCTGAAAAAATTATCCAGTGAAAACGTTACGAACAGTAGCAGAACATGGTCTGATATAGTGCCAGAGATGAGCCCCTCAGGTTGGAAGGCACTCAAAATATGACTGGGGAAGAGCTTCCTCCTCAAAGTAGAGTCGACCTTAATGACATGGATGGAGTCAAGTTTCCAGGTCCTTCATTTACTGATGTGGCATGATTTAAAATAAGAAGAAACAGCTGCAAATATCCATTAATAGTAGGAACATGGAATGTACGAAGCATGAATCAAGGAAAATCGGGATTCATCGAAAATGAAATGGAACGCATAAACATTAATATCTTAGGCATTCGTGAGCTGAAATGGACTGGTATTGGCCATTTTGAATTGGACAATCATATTGTCTACTATGCAGGGAATGACAGCTTGAAGAGGAATGGCGTTGCATTCATCGTCAAAAAAAATTTCAAGATCTATCTGAAGTTCAACGCTGTCAGTGATAGGATAATATCCATATGCTTACAAAGAAGACCAGTTAATTCGACCATTATTCAAATTTACACACCAACCACTAAGGTCAAAGATGAAGAAATTGAAGATTTTTACCAACATCTGCCGTCCAAAATTGATCAAACATGCATCAGGATGCATTGATAATTGCTGGTGATTGGAATGTGAAAATTGAAAACAAAGAAGGATCAGTAATTGGAAAATATGGCCTTGGTGATAGAAACGATGCCAGAGATCGCATGATAGAATTTTGCAAGACCAACAGCTTCTTCATTGCAAATACCTTTTTCAACAACATAAACGGTGACTATACATGTGGACCTTGCTGGATGGAATACACAGGAATCAAATCGACTACATCTGTGGAAAGAGAGATGGGAAAGCTCAATATCATCAGTCAGAAGAAGGCCAGGGGCTGACTGCAGAACAGACCAACAATTGCTCATATGCAAGTTCAAATTGAAGCTAAAGTAAATTAGAACAAGTTCATGAAAGTGAAAGTAGGACCTTGACTATATCTCACCTGACTTTAGAGACCATCTCAAGAATAGATTTGATTCACTGAACACTAATGACCAGAGACCAGACAAGTTGTGGAAGGACATCAAGGACATTATACATGAGGAAAGCAAGAGGTCATTAAAAAGAGAGGAAAGAAAGGAAAGACCAAAATGAATGTCAGAAGAGACTCTGAAACTTGCTTTTGAATATAGAGTAGCTAAAGCGAAAGGAAGAAATGATGAAGTAAAAGGGCTGAACAGAAGATTTCAAAGGGTGGCTCGAGAAGACAAAGTAAAGTATTATAATAACATGTGCAAAGACCTAGGGTTAGAAAACCAAAAGGGAAGAACACACTTGGCATTTCTGAAGCTGAAAGAACTAAAGAAAAAAATCCAAGCCTCAAGTTGCAATAATGAAGGATTCTATGGGCAAAATACTGAACAACGCAAGAAGCATACAAAGAAGATGGAAGGGTCCAACATGGCACTATAGTCAGAAGCACCACACCATCCTTCACAGCAAAGACCTAGAAAAATAAGTAAAACAGAGACAAACGTCAATCCTGGAACCCTAAGCATCAAATGAAGAGATAAAGAACTCAATCAAGCACCAAATGGAATAAGAAACTGACATAGAACAGACAGTGAGGAGAGTTAGAGCGGAGGTCCCCTATCAGCTTATGCAGCACGGATCCACCATCTTGGACTCCTGTCTGAGATTGGCGGACAGAGAGTACAGGAAAGCAGATTCATAGAGCTCCCAGCAGGAGACAGAGCACCTGGTAGCCAGTGAGACACGCTTTCCCACTCCCCACCTTGCCTCCCCCTGCTTAGCCTCTGCCGCTTCCCAGCTGGCCAATCCACAGCTTCCCAGCTGGCGGCTTCCCGGCTTCCCAGTGGGCCAATTCCCAGCTTCCCCGAGGGCTGATTTGCTGCTTGCCAGAGTGCCGATCTGCTCCTTCCCAGCTGGTGGCAACCACGGCACAGGATTCGCCCTGCCCACACCAGCCAGTTTCTTCATTGCCGTTTCTTTCTTGCTGGTGTTGCTCTTTTTGGTGTCTTTTGGTTTCTTCCCTGCCTCTCACCTTCTCTCCCTTCTTTCTCTTGAATACCTGACTCCGTGTGCCATCTTTGCTTCTTCACAGGCTGTGAAGCACCGCTCACCTGGGAAACTGCTTCCCCAGTCCATGTCACCGGTGGAATCCCTGTGGACTTTTTTTTCTTTTTGCTTGTTTGTTTTCTCTTTCTTTTTTCCTTTTCTTCATTTCTCGGTTTCTTCTCTCTCTCTATTTACCTTCTTTTCCTGTCTCCTGAATACCTGGAGCTATGTATCATCTCCACCCCTTCTAACCAGGCAGTACTGCGTGGCTTGGGAGCCACTACCTCGGTCTGTGCAGCCACCCTAGTGGTATCCCTGGGGCATTAAAAAATTTTTTTTATTTTCTTTTTTTCCTTTTCGTTTTTCATTTCTTGGTTTCTTGTCTCTCCACTCCAATGGCAGGCTCCCTTAGCACTTTTTTTTTTTTTTTTTTTTTGCTTCTGTGTCTCCTCTCTCTCTTCTTTTCCATTCCCAACCTAACTCCACACATCACAACCTCCCCTTCCCCTTCTGTCCTGCCTATCTGCACCATGTGATTAAAATTGCACTCCCAGGCAGCACAGGTACTGCCTACCAGAACCTGCCCTTCACTGACCCCCGGCTCACCTTCTCGGACTCAGCATTTGCCACAAACAACCCATCCCAGGCCCTCCCCTTCAGGTAGACCTGCCCTGCTGCACCATAGCTGAGTGACTGGCCCTGCCTATTGGACAAGGAAGTGAAAAATATCATGTCCACAAATGAGCAAACAACAAAGAATGCACAGCCTTCCCTCTCAGACATAGCCAAAGAAAACAAACAAGCAGGATGAAATAAACAAACCTACAATCAATAAACAAATAAAATAGCTACTGAATGTCCCAAAGACAGCAGACGATATCAAAACATATTAAAAAAAACAGGATAGGATGGCTCCAGGAGGCATCCAAAATAAAACACCAGATGACTTTCCAGTATAAGAAAATGCACTAGAACCACCTGATAGGGAATTCAGATCTCTAATATTCAGCGCTATCCAAGAGTTGAAGCAAAAAGCAGACAAAAATAAGGAAAAAATAGACAAATTCATGGAAAATACAGACAAAAAATAGAAGAATTCAGGAAAATAATACAGGAACAAAATTCCAAAATAAATTCACAAACAAAAATCATACAAAAACAACAATTAGAAATCCAAAAGATAAACAAAAAGATTTCAGAAATGGACAGTGTCATAGAAGGGCTGAGGAGCAGGTTGGAAACAATGGAAGACAAAATCAGCGAAATTGAAGACAAACACTTGGATACAACTTTGTTTGAGGAAAAATCAGAAAAAAAGAACAAAGAAAAATGAAGAAACCCTGAGAATTGTGTGGGATACAATCAAAAGAAAAAATTTTCGAGTGATCAGAGTTCCAGAACAGGGGCAGAAAATGGAAAACAGAGAGAGGATCATTGAAAAACTGCCAACAGAAAACTTCCCTAATATCACGAAAGATGAAAAGCTGACCATCCAAGAAGTTCAACTAACCCCACATAGGATAGATTCCAAAAGAAAATCAACAAGGCATATCATAATCACACACGCTAAAATAAAAAACGAAGAAAGAATCCTGAGAGTAGTTCAAGAAAAACAAAAAGTCACATACAGAGTGGAAACAATAAGAATAATCTCTGGTTACTCAGCAGAAACCGTGCAGACAAGGCAATGGGATGACATATATAAAACCTTGAAAGAAAAGAATTGCCAACCAAGAATAATATATCCTGCAAAACTCTCATTCAAATATGATGGAAATTAGGATATTTCCAGAAAAACAGAAATTAAGGGAATATGTAAAAACCAAACCAAGCTTACAAGAATTATTAATGGGAGTTCTTCAGTTTGAGAACAAACAACATCAGATGGCAGCCTGAATCTAGGACACAGGATCACACCAGCCAAATATCAATCTAGGAAATGAACTCTCAAGGACTATTCAAAACCAAAAGATTTACAACAGAGAGGTTAATCTGCAAATGACAACAACATCAGAATAATAAAAGAGGGAATAAACGGTGTAGGTATAGAACTTTCTAACAGAGAGGAAGGCAAGGTGATACTAAGTAGTAATAGACTGGTTCAAACCTAAGAAGATACGGGTAAATTTCAAGGTAACCACAAATAAAGTTAACAAACCTACTCATCAAAATAAAGAAGAAAAACATAAAGTCTCAGTAAAAACAAAATCTACAAAAACAAAAGAAATGAAAGGAATTCAGCACAGGAGAGTAAGAGGAACAAAGAAATTGTCAGCACAACAAAAAAAAATCACTACCAAATGACAGTAATAAACTCACACCTATCAATAATTACACTGAATGTAAATGGCCTAAATGCACCCATAAAGAGACAGAGAGTGACAGAACGGATTAAAAAAACAGGATCCATCAATATGCTGTCTACAAGAGACACACCTTAGAAACAAAGACATAAATTTATTAAAAATCAAATAATGGAAAAAAATATATCAAGCAAACAGCCACCAAAAAAGAGCAGGCTTGGCAATACTAATCTCAGATAAAATAGATTTTAAAACAAAATCCACCATAAAAGACAAAGAAGGGCACTGTATCATGATTAAAGGGATGATCCATCATGAAGACATAACCATAATAAATATCTATGCATCCAGTATCAGGGCTCCAAAATACATAAAACAAACTTTAACAGCATTGAAAACAGAAATTGACAGTTCCACTATAATAGCAGGAGACTTCAACACACCACTCTCGGTAAAGGACAGCTCATCTAGAAAGAAACTCAACAAAGATACAGAAGATCTAAAGGCAACAATCAGCCAACTTGAACTCATAGACATATAGAGAGCACTCCACCCAACAGCTGCAAAGTACACATTCTTTTCCAAGGCACTCCGAACGTTCTCCAGAATAGATGACATCTTAGGCCACAAAGCAACCCTCAGCAAAATCCAAAACATTGAGATAATACAAACTATCTTCTCTGATCACGTCATCAAAGTAGAAATTAACAACAGGAAAAGCAAGGAAAAAAAATCAATTACATGGAAACTAAATAACACCCTGCTTAAAAACCACTGAGAAATAGAAGAAATCAAAGATGGAAAAAAATTTCTTAGAATCAAATGAAAATGAAAATACATCATACCAAAACCTTTGGGACATAGCAAAGGCAGTGCTCCAAGGTCAATTTATAGTAATAGATGCACACATCAAAAAAGAAGAAAGGGACAAAATCAAAACATTAGCTACACAACTGGAACAAACAGGAAGAGAATAGTAAAAGAAGCCTACAGCTACCAGAAGAAAGGAAATAATAAAGATCAGAGTAGAAACAAATGAACTACAGAATAGAAAAACAATACAAAAAAATCAACAAAACCAAAAGTTGCTTCTTTGAAAGGATCAACAAAATTGACCAACCACTAGCCAAACTGACAAAAGAAAAACAGCAGAGGACACAAATAACTCAAATAATAAATGAAATGGGGGACATTACAACAGACCCAACTGAAATAAAAAGGATCATAACGGAGTATTATGAAAAACTATACTCCAACAAATTTGAAAACCTAGAGGAAATGGACAAACTTCTAGAAACACACTACCTACCCAAACTATCACAAAGTGATGTTGAAAATCTGAACAGACCCGTAACAAGCGAAGAGACTGAAAAGGTAATTAAAAAAAAAAAAAAAAAAAAAAACTCCCAACAAAAAAAGCCCTGGCCCAGATGGCTTCACTAGAGAATTCTACCAAACATTCAGAGAAGAGCTTACACCAGTACTATTCAAACTATTTCAGAACAAAGAAAAGGAAAGAATACTTCCAAATTCATTCTATGAAGCCAGCATAACCCTGATACCAAAACCAGGCAAAGACACCACAAAAAAAAGAAAATTACAAACCAATATCTCTCATGAATACAGATGCAAAAATTCCCAACAAAATTCTAGCCAATAGATTCAGCATCATATAAATAAAAATAATGCACTACAACCAAGTAGGATTCATATCAGATATGCAAGGACGGCTCAACATTAGAAAATCAATCAATGTAATCCACCATATAAATAAAATAAAAGAACCACATGATCATCTCAGTCAATGCAGAAAAGGCATTCAACAAAGTCTAACACCCATTCCTGATAAAAACTCTCAGTAAAATAAGTATAGAAGGGAAATTCCTCAACACAATAAAAGACATCTACACAAAACCAACAGCCAAAATCATTCTTAATAGAGAGAGGCTGAAAACATTCCCCTTGAGAACAGGAACAAGACAAAGACATCCTTTATCACCACTCCTATTTAACAGTGTGCTGGAAGTCGTAGCTAGAGCAATAAGGTAAGAGAAAGAAATACAGGGCATCCAAACTGGTAATGAAGAAGTAAAACTGTTCCTATTTGCAGATATGATACTATACATAGAAAACCCAAAAGACTCCACAAGAAAACCACTGGAACTACAATAGAAAGATTCAGCAGAGTGTCAGGATACAAGATAAACATACAAAAATCAGTTGGATTCCTATACACCAATAAAGAGAACAATGAAAAAGAAATCAGGGAAACGATACCATTTATAAAAAAATAAATTACTTAGTAATAAATCTAACCAGGGATGTAAAAGACCTATACAAAGAAAACTACAAAATGCTACTGCAAGAAACAAAAAGAGATCTACATAAATGGAAAAACATACCATGCTCATGGATAGGTAGACACAACATTGTGAAAATGACAATTCTACCCAAACCAATATACAAATACAATGCAATCCCGATCCAAATACCAACAACATTCTTTAAAGAGATGGAAAAAAAATCATTAACTTTATATGGAAAGGGAAGAGGCCCCGAATAAGTAAAGCATTATTGAAACAGAAGAATAAAGTACTAGGACTCGCACTACCTGACCTAAGAACCTACTATACAGCTATGGTAGTCAAAATAGCCTGGTACAAGTACAACTACAGATACATTGGCCAATGGAACAGCATCGAGAACCTAGATATAAATCCATCCACCTACGGTCACCTGATCTTTGACAAGGGCCCAAACTCCATCAAATAGGGAAAAGACAGTCTTTTTAACAAACGGTGCTGGCAAAATTGGATGTCCATCTGCGCAAAAAAAAAAAAAAAAATGAAACAGGACCCATACCTCACACTATACACAAAAACTAGTTCAAAATGGATCAAAGACCTAAATATAAAGCCACAGACTGTAAAGATCATAGAAGAAAAAATAGTATCAATACTAGAGACCCTAATAACATGGCATTAACAGGATATGAACAGTAACTAACAACATACAAACTTCAGAAGATAAGCTAGGTAACTAGGATCTTCTAAAAATTAAACACTTGTCAAAAGACTTCACCAAAAGAGTGAAAAGAGAACTTACAGACTGGAGAAAACAATTGGCTGTTACAAATCCGACAAAGGTCTAATCTCTAAAAATCTATGGGAAAATCCAACACCTCTATAACAAAAAGACAAATGATCCAATTAAAACATGGGCAAAGGAAATGAACAGACACTTCACCAAAGAAGACATTCAAGCGGCTAACAAACACATGAGGAAATGCTCACGATCAGTAGCCATTAGAGAAATGCAAATCAAAACCACAATGAGATAACATCTCACCCTGGCATTACTGGCATGAATCAAAAAAACAGAAAATAACAAATGTTGGAGAGGCTGTGGGGAGATTGTACTCTTATGCACTGCTGGTGGGAATGTGAAATGGAACAACCATTTTGGAAAATGATGTGGCGCTTCCTTAGAAAGCTAAAAATAGAAATACCATATGATCCAGCAATCCCACTCCTAGGAATACATCCTAGAGAAATAAGAACCATTACACAAATAGACATATGCACACCCATGTTCATTGCAGCATTGTTCACAATAGCAAAAAGACAGAAACAACCTAGACGGCCATCAACAGATGAATGGATAAAAAGCTATGGTACATACACACAACGGGAATACTATGCAACGATAAAGAACAATGATGAATCTGCGAAGCGTCTCACAACATGGATGAATCTGGAGGGCATTATGTTGAGTGAAAGAAGTCAATCACAAAAAGACAAATAATGTATGAGACTACTACTATAAAAACTCATGCAAAGTTTTACACACAAAAAGAAACAGTCTTTGATAGTTATGAGGAAGGGGAGGGGTGAGGGTGGAAAAACACTAATTAGACAATAGATAAGTGGTAACTTTTCTGAAGGGTAAGACAGTACACAATACTGGGGAAGCCAGCACAACTTGTTCAGGGTAAGGTCATGGAATCTCCATGGACAAATCCAAACTCTCTTAGGGATCAAATTACTGGGCTGAGGGCTGTGGGGACCATGGTCTCAGGGACCATCTAGCTCATTTGGCATAACATAGTTTATAAATAAAATGTTTTACATTCTACTCTGGTGAGTAGCGTCTGGGGTCTTAAAAGCATGTGAGCGGCCATCTAAGATACTCTACTGGTCTCACCCCTTCAAGATCAAGGGAAAATGAAGAAAACTAAAGACACAAGGGAAAGATTAGTCCAAAGGACTAATAGACCACAGCTACCACGGCCTCCACCAAACTGAGTCCAGTACAACTAGATGGTGCCTGGCTACCACCACTGAGTCTCTGACAGAGATCACAATAGAGGGTCCTGGACAGAGCTGGAGAAAAATGTAGAACGAATTCTAACTCAGAAAAAGACCATACTTGCTGCCTGACAGAAGAAACCCCAAGAGTATGGCCCCCGGACACCCTTTTAGCTCAGTAATGAAGTCACTCCAGAGGTTCACCTTTTAGCCAAAGATTAGACAGATCTATAGGACAAAATGAGACTAAAGGGGCACACCAGCCCAGGGGCAAGGACTAGAAGGCAGCAGGGGACAGGAAAGCTGGTAATAGGGAACCCAAGGTCGAGAAGGGAGAGTACTGACATGTCATGGGGTTGTTAACCAATGTCATAAAACAATATATGTGCTGTTTAATGAGAAGCTAGTTTATTCTGTAAACCTTCATCTAAAGTACAAGAAAAAAAGGAAAAAAAAAAAAAAGAAGATGGAAGGCATACACAGAGTCACTGTACCGAAAAGAATTGGTCAATGTTCAATCATTTCCAGAGGTAGCATATGATCAAGAACCAATGGTACTGAAGGAAGAGGTCCAAGCTGCGCTGAAGGCATTGGCGAAAAACAAGGCTCCACGAACTGACAGAATACCAGTTGAGGTGTTTCAACAAAAGGATGCAGCACTGGAAGTGCTCACTCATCGATGTCAAGAAATTTGGAGGACAACTACCTGGCCAACTGACTGGAAGAGATCCATATTTATGCCTATTCCCAAGAAAGATGATCCAAGCCAATGCAGAAATTATCAAACAATATCATTAATATCACATGCAAGTAAAATTTTGCTGAAGATCATTCAAAAGTGGCTGCAGCAGTACACTGACAGGGAACTACCAGAAATTTGAGCCGGATTCAAAAGAGAGCCTAGAACGAGAGAGATCATGGCTGATGTCAAAGGGATCCTGGCTGAAAGCAGAGAATACCAGAAAAATGTTTACCTGTATATTATTGACCATGCAAAAACATTAGACTGTGTGAATCATAACAAATTATGGATAACATTGCAAAGAATGGGAATTCCAGAACACTTAATTGAACTCATGAGGAACCTGTACGTAGATCAAGAGGCAGTATTTTGAACAGAACAAGGGGATGTGTGCTTTAAAGTCAGGAAAGTTGTGCATCAGGGTTCTATTCTTACACCATACTTATTCAATCTGTATGCTGAGTAAATAATGTGAGAAGCTGGACTATGTGAAGAAGGATGAGGAATCGTTAACAACCTGCGTTATGCAGATGACACATCCAAAGGCAAGTGAATACAATCACTGCCATGGGCAGCAAGGCCTGAGTGGCTAAGAGGATGCCTTGATTGCAGGGGTCTATGGCTAATGATTATGAGGATGGGATGATGGATAGCTGACGGGGTGATCCTTGATTTTTATATTAAAAAAAAACAACAGTTGAGAGCTGTAAGCAGAAGACTGCCGTCAGCTGCCACAATGGAAAATCATGAACCTTCATCCAGATTCTAGACCACAGAACCAGACCTCTTTGACTAACGGGAGGCCATGTCCTATTAAGTTTACAGGAGTTCTGTGATGAAAGATTCTGTGATAAGCCCACTAATGTGTATAGTAAATATTCCTCCAATCCTTTCCCAAAGGGATCTGCCGCCATTTGCGAGGGTAACTATACACTCAAAACTGGAGAACATTCAGAATTTTCAAAGACTGTTAAAAGATATAGAGTCTGAACTGACATGGAAATCAGGAGACAAAAAACACCGTCATAGTTTTCTGATTAGAGGAGGGGCTAAAGGAGGCCAGCTGATAAATGGAGTTTGGTCCAAGTCCAACAAGTCCCACAGAAGCTAACAGAATCCTCCCATTGGTTCCATGACCTGTGGAGCAAAGGCTACTATGACAGGAAGAGTCAAATGGAAATTCTTAACACTGCCCTGCAGTTTATTTCTGTAGTATTCTTTCTGATTTAATATTTTGGCCCAAGTGTGTTCCTCGTCATATGCCCATTCAATTCACCTACCTGGCCTCTGGGAAAACAGATGCATTGTGGTGGATGATGGATGAACTACTGTAAACTTAGCCAGATGATAGCCCCAAGCAGAGCTACTCTACTGGATGGGGTATCTTTACTGGAGCATATCCGCACAGCCTGTAGCACTTGGTGTATGGCTATTGATGTGACAAACGTTTTCTTTTCAATACCTATTAGATGAGATGATCGAAGACAGTTTGCTTTTAGCCCTTTCACTTTCTCTCCTTAGGGATTTGTTAGCATTCCAGCTCTCTGTTGTAGTCTTCAGGGACTTGATCACCTTGACATTCCGCTGAACATTATGCTGATCCATTATATTGATGACATCATACTAATTGGACATGAACAGAAGTGATAAAGGAGTCCTGGTGGCACAATGGTTAAGTGCTCAGCTGCTAACTGAAAGGTTGGTGGTTGAAATCAATCCAGAGGCTCTGCAGGAGAAAAGATTTGGCAATCTGCTCCCATAAAGATTACAGCCTAGGAACCACCACTGACTGCTCTGACAGGGCTCACAATAGACCGTCCTGGAAAGAGCTGGAGAAAAATGTAGAACAAAATACTAACTTACATTAAAAAAAAAAAAAGACCAGTCCTACTGGTCTGACAGAGACTGGAGAAATCTCGAAAGTATGGCCCCCAGACATCCTTATAGCTCAGTAATGAAGTCACTCCTGAGGTTCACCCTTTAGCCAAAGATTAGACAGGCCCATAAAACAAAACAAGACAAAATAGGCACACCAGCCCAGGGGCAAGGATGAGAAGCCAGGAGGGGACAGCAAAGCTGGTAATGGGGAACCTAAGGTCGAGAAGGGGAGAATGTTGGTATGTCGTGGGGTTGGCAATCAACGTCACAAAACAATATGTGTATTAATTTTCAATGAGAAACTAGTTTTCTCTGTAAACCTTCATCTAAAGTACAATAAAAAAAATTTTAAATAAAATAAAATAGAATTTGGAGGAAGAGATTTAAAAAAAAAAAAAAAAGATTACAGCCTAGGAAACCCTATGATGCAGTTATACTCTGTCACATAGGGTCACTATGAGTTAAAATCCACTCAAAGGCAAACAGTAACAACAGCAGGAAGTGATAAGCACCATGTTTGCCAGAGAACTGATGACAAATTACATAAGGATTCAGGGTCCTGCCACCTTGGTAACATTTTTAGGAGTTCAGTGGTTTGGGGCATCCTCGGACAAGTTCTCACCTCACATATCCTATCACTTAGAAAGAGACACAGCACTTGGTGGACTTTTTTGGATTTTGGAGACAGAATACACACACTTGGAAATACGTCTCCAACCCTTTATTGGGTGGTCTGGACAGTTGCCAATTGTGAGTAGGGTCCAGAGCAAGAGAGGGCTATCCAGGAGGTTTAGGCCACAAAACAAGCTACGCTGCCACTTTGGATTAAATGACATAGCAGGTGCAATGTTGCTGGAGGTATCTCTGGTAGGTAAAGATGCTGTAGTGAGTCTCTGAAAGCCGAAATGAGAGAGTTACAATGAGGACCACTAGGATTTTTGAGTAAGGCCATGCTCACCATGGTCCATTTGAAGAAAAGGTGCTGATGTGTCACTGGGCACGAGTAGTGACTAAGCATCTGACCACTGGAGGTGAAGTGGCTATATGTCTTAAGCTGGATATTAGCAGACAGGCACAGTAGCAATCCAATCTATGATAGAAGTGGTACATTCAGGGCTGAAGTCAAATGGCTCCAGAAGCCATGAGTCAATTATATGAACAGGCAGCCAGACTCCCATGGCATCTACTCGGTTGATCTGACACCTCTCCTTTGACTCACACCTACGGCCTCATGAAGGGTTCCCTGCAAACAACTGATAAAGGAGGAAAAGAGTCAGACCCTACTCACAGATAGTTCAGTATGATATTTTGGTGCCAGCTAGAAATGGACCACTCTATTACAGCCCCAGTTGGGAGTAGCCCTGAAGGACAGGGATGATCCCAGGGGCAAAACTCTGAGCAGTATACTTTGTCATCCCATTTGTATGGAGGAAGCAAAGGACTGGAGGTACGGAGATACACTGATTCTTAGTAAGTGGCAAATGGTTTGCCTAGTTGGTCAAGAGGATGGAAAGAACAAAATTGGAAGCTCAAGGATAAGCAGATCTGGGGAAGAGACATATCTGTGGACCTATAGGAGTGGGAGAGAGCCCTGACGGGACAGTAGTAAAATGCACGGCTGCTAACCGAAAGGTCGGTGGTTCACATCCACCGGCTGCTCTGTGGGAGAAAGATGTGACAGTCTGCTTCCATAAGGACTACAGCCCTGGAAACCCTATGGGGCAGTTCTACTCTTCCTATAGTGTCGCTATGAGTCAGAATTGCTTCAGTGGCAATGGGTATAGGAGTGGGCACAAAGCATGCCAATCTTTGTGCCTCACATTAATGCTCACTGGAGACCATCCACTGTAAAGGAGGCTCTACAAGCAGATAGTCAGGATGTCCCATCCTGTGGATGTTGGCCAGCCTCTAAATTGAGCCAACCTTGCTTGCTGAAAGTGAAGAGGACTTGCCGCACTTACTGATGAAGATCAAAGACCACATCCTTCAGTATGGATTACACCTCAACATAAAGAAAACAAAAATCCTCGCAATTGAACTAATAAGCAATATCATGATAAATGGAGAAAAGATTGAAGTTGTCAAGGATTTCATTTTACTTGGATCCATAATCAACACCCACGGAAGAGGCAGTCAAGAAATCACACTATGTATTGCACTGTGCAAATCTGCTGCAAAAGACCTCTTTGAAGAGTTAAAAAGCAAAGATGTCATCTTAAGGACTAAGGTGCACCTGACCCAAGCCATGGTGTTTTCAATGGCCTCATATGCACACAAAAGCTGGGCAATGAATAAGGAAGACCAAAGAAGAACTGATGTCTTTGAATTATGGTGTTGGTGAAGAATATTGAATACACCATGGACTGCCAAAAGAATGACCAGGTCTGTCTTGGAGGAAGTGCAGCCAGAATGCTCCTTAGAAGCAAGGATGGCTCGATTTCGTCTCACATACATCGGACATATATATATTATCAGAATCAGTCCCTGGAAAAATATATCATGCTTGGTAAAGTAGAGGGTTAGCAAAAAAGAGGAAGACCCTCAACAAGATGGATTGACACAGTGGCTGCAACAATGGGCTCAAGCATAACAACTATCATGAGGATGGCACAGACCAGGCAGTGTTTCGTTCTGTTGCACACTGGGTAGCTATGAGCCGGAATCAGCTCCACGGCACCTAACAACAGCAACTGCTTTGCAAAGGAGCCCTGGTGGCAGAATGGTTAAGCCTTCTGCTGCTAACTGAAAAATCGACAGTTTGAACCCACCAGCTGCTCTGTGGGAGAAAACACCTGGTGATCTGCTCCCTAAAGATTTACAACACAGGAAATCCTATGGGGCAGTTCTACTCTGTCCTATAGGGTCACTGTGAGTTGGAATCGACTCCATGGCACACAACAACAATAACATTGCTTTGCAATTCACCCATAAATGAGTGGCCATTGTGGCAAGGATGAAGTCTATGAATAGGTCCAACAACTTGGGCTCCCTCTACAAGGCTGATCTAGCAACTACCAACAAATAGCCAACCTGCCAGCAGTAGGCAGCGATATGGCAACATTACTTGGGGAGAAAGTCAGCCACCTGGTGGCAGGTTAATTGCAACAGACCCCTTCCACTTGACAGGGCAATAAGTCATCCTTACTGGAATTGCCGTGCACTCTGAATGTAGGTTGCATTTCTTACCCATAGTGCCTCTGCAAGCATCACCAACCAAAGGCTTAAAGAATGATCAGTTCACTACCTAGGGCCCAAAAATGAAAACAAGAAAAGGTTGCCCTCAAGTCAATCCCGACTCATATCTAGGGCCAGGGGATCCATTTTACGGCAAAGGATGTGTGACAATAGCCCCATGAGCATGGACGTCACTAATCTTATCATAAGCCTGTACCCAAACAGCCAACTGGGGGAACAATGGAATAGAATTACTTCATTTCCAAAGCTTTAATCTCCTCAACTGCAAAATGGGGATTATAAACAGTAAATGGTACTTCACAAGGCTGCTGTGGGATTGGAGAGAGATAATGTACATAGAGCACTTTGCACAAGTCCTGGCATGCAGCAAGTGCTCAATAAATAGTAGATATTATTATTAATTGAACTGAATCATGGAAGGCTTCCGTGCCCTGGGGGAACTGGTGGTTGGGCTTCACTAAGCTGACTAGGGCCATGGACTCCACCATAGCGTGACTTGCTTTGGGAAAAGTCCCACCCTTTTCCCCTCTGGCTTGAATTACCTCTTTCTTCCAGCAGGCAACACGCAGACGCTACCACTGCGCAAGAGCTGGAGAAGACGGGGAAAAGGAAACTGTGCAGACTGCAATAAATGGAAACTCTGACAGCGATTGGCCGCCTGGGGCGGGGTGGAGCATACCCAAATAGATTATAAAAAGCCAGCCTTCAGCCTGAGCGCTGTTTCCTTGCCTCTGCTTCATCCATCAGTAGGTCCCGGGCAGAAAGATTCTTTCTTCTCCTTCCTCCAAGGTAAACCCAGGAGCTACGGGGTGGGAGTGCCAAGCTGCTACCCTCTGCCAGGCTGCCTCCTGGGTCCCTTTTAGTGCACTCAGCCGGGACTGGTCTGAGGGGATGGGTTGGGGCTTTTAGGGGAGTGGGATGTAATACTCCAAAATGCATGAGACCTAGCTTATTGGTGCCAGGTCAGCTCTCTGTGGTCTCAATCCTGTCACTTCACCTCTTTGGACCTTAGTTACCTCATCTGTAAAATGGAGATCAAACTACCTTACCTGCCCAAAGGACTGGACAATTTCTGAAGCCCTGTTATTGTCGGAGAGAATGTGACAGTGAGGCTAGATGGAGCTATCTGGAGTGATTGTTACAAGTGTGGGCCGAGCAGTCTTGGGGATATTACTTAACCTCTATGAGCTCAGCTTCGTATCGATTATAAGGATTGATAACAATGCTACCTACCTCATGGAGTTGTTATGGGTATAAGTGACCTTGTGCCATAAAGTGCTGAGTACTGGTAATTGCTCACTACATGGGAGAGCCATTTTTGCTATTATTATTGCTGTGTGACCTTGGGCAAGCTCCTTTACTGCTGTGTTTTTCTTTCTTCATCTGAAAAATGAAGTTGATGTGAGGTCAGTGTTTGATACCTCTAGGTACTTAACGCATTGTAAAAATAAGTTTATCAACAACCATTTTTTTAGCACTTTCTATGTGCCAGGTAAGGAGCCCTAGTGGCGCAGTGGTTAAACACTTTGCTGCTAACTGAAAGGTGGGCGTTTGGAACCCACCAGCTGCTGCGCGGGAGAAAGATGTGGCAGTCAGCTTCCGTTAAGACTACAGCCCTGGAAACTCTATGGGACAGTTCTACTCTGCCCTATGAGTTCGAATCCACTAGACGGCAATGAGTTTGGGTTGTTTTTTTTTCTTTTTTTTATGTGCCAGGCACTGTTCTAAGTGTTAGGGATATATGGTGAACAGTTTCTAAATTACAACCACTCTCTGAAAGAAGCTCGATTAATACCCCCATTTGAAGGATAAGTAAACAGGCCCAGAGAGGGGACGTACCCTAGTACCCTGCCCAAGTGATGACAAAACGAAGAACAGACATAATAATAGCCTCTTCTACGAGGGCTCACCATGTGCAGTCACCGTACCAGAAGATTCCCTCATTAAATTCTCATAACCACTCCGTGAGGCAGGAACATTACTGCCATTGTTGCTGTCAAGAATCACAAAACCCCCGCCTTGGGGGAAGGTCCTCCTCCCTCTCTGCCGCATTCCCAGGGCCTGCAGCAAAGCCGGTGCGCGGCGCCACCATGCGGCAGAAGGTGGTATCGCTCTTTCTTTGCTACCTGCTACTCTTCACCTGCGGCGGAGTGGAGGCAGGTAAGAATCCTTACTTGGCGGCGGGACGGTGGGGGACGGCGGGAGGAGTGAGTCTTTCTGGGATAAAGAAGGGAGGGAGGCTTGAGGACAGTTTCAGGATCCCTGGCTTGCGTCTGAACGCGAGAAGCTGTTACGACGGACAGAGCAGCGTTGCTGTAGCCCGCGTCCCAGGTTCAAATCCCTACCCTTGTCAAGTTCTCCATTCTTCCGAAATGGAGAAATTGGGGATATTACTTAACCTCTATGAGCTCAGCTTCGTTATCGATTATAAGGATTGATAACAATGCTACTTACCTCATGGAGTTGTTATGGGTATAAGTGACCTTGTGCCATAATGTGCTGAGTACTGGTAATTGCTCACTACATGGGAGAGCCATTTTTGCTATTATTATTGCTGTGTGACCTTGGGCAATGCCAGCTATGTACCAGGCACGGCGCTTTAAGTAAAATCCCTCCCCTTCTCTTTGGCTCTCCACTATGGGAGGGTGGCGCCTCCCAGCTCCGGGAGCGGTCTCAGCGCCGGGCACAGAGTAGGGGGCCCTCCTCCCCACTCCACTCCTCTTTGTCCGCTCTCCCAACAGGCCAAAGTAAACGCCCAGACAAGTCAGAGGCCAGGTCAAAGGACAGCGGCTCCGGGTTCTGGGGTGCTCTGCCCTACATGGTGGCCGGAGGAGGTGCGTCTGGGGGGGG
>NW_004443984.1:2189321-2296689 GCF_000243295.1 Trichechus manatus latirostris
GGGGGCGGGGGCGGGCAGGGAGGGCGGGACCCTGCTGCGGGTTCGCGCTCACGTCTTCTCCTCCCCCAGGGCTCATGGTCGCAGCGCTGCCCTTGGTGGGCTTCACCGGCGCCGGCATCGCAGCCAACTCCGTGGCCGCCTGGATGATGAGTTGGTCTGCGGTGATGAATGGCGGCGGCGTGCCTGCCGGGGGCCTGGTGGCCACTCTCCAGAGCCTCGGTGAGTCTGGGCGCCAGGACCAGCGGGTCCTCTCTACTGTTCTGAGCCCTTTTCTCAGGCTAACTCAGCCCTATGAGGTGGGCACTCTTATTATCCCCATCATATAGATGGGAAAACTGAGGCACCCAGGGCTTAAGTAATTTGCTCAAGTTCTCGCAACTAGTTAGTACCAGAGCCAGGCTTCAAACCCAGTCAGTCTGATTCCAGAAGCTTCGCTTTTAGCCTCTAAGGCCTGGTGCCCCACTGATGCTTTGGCCAACTCAACACAAACCTCTGATACCGCAACTGGAAACAGGCATAATCATCTCAGTTTAGCATTTATGAATCTGCTCTATTTCAGAGAGTCATAGTGGCAAAGAAACCTGATGGAGCAACCCAAATCAGTTTCACAGCACCCCTGGTCTTGACTTGAGTTTCTTGAATACCACGAAGAGGACAGATACAGAACATCTCTCTCTCTGCGCCCCCCCCCCACCTCCTCTCCCCTTTCCCTTTCCTCCCTCACTCCCCTTTCCCTTCCCCCTATTCTTCCCTCTCCCGGTCCAGCCTCCCCACTCTCTTCTTCCTCCTTCCCTCTTCTTCCTCCTTGGTCTCTCTCCCCCTGCCTCCCTGCTTCCCTCTCCCTCTCTGCCCTGTCCCTTTTCCTCCCTCCCTCCTCCCTTCCGTTTTTCCTTTCCTTCCCCTCTCCTTCCCTTCTCTCTCCCTGTCTTTCTGAGGCCTCTAAAATCCTGAAGAAAAACACCCCTGACAAACTCCGCCTCTGTCTCCATCTGAACTCTCCATCTTCTCTCTCGGTTATGGTTATAGTTACTGATGGCAAAAGCCCAGTGAACCAGCTGGGCAGCATGGAGCCTTCTCCTCAGAGGGGGCAGGCGGAAGGGCCTGGCCAGACCACACCCTGCAGTTGGGGGGAGAAGGGAGTGGCCAAGGCTAGGAACACTCTCCAGTTGGCTATGAGATGGTTGTCCTCTCAAAAGTCACAGGGCTGCACCAAGGATGAACTGACTTCTTGTTTGTGAACCTCCCAGCACCCACACAGTGACGTCTCCACAAAGTGGCTGTCATTAGCATTATTAAGAACAGTGTGTTCCTCGCAGACATGAGGTACAGCTCCATAGAATAAGCCATTAGTTGTGTCCTTTTCTTCTCTGAAACACGTTTCTGATTTGAGATGGCAAGTAAGTGGGAAATAGGATTCACTTTGCAGCAGTCTCCTCCCCCCTCAGGGCCTTTTTGGACTCAACCAGACATTTGGATTCCCAGAGACCAGTGACCCTTCTGTGCTTGCTTTACAGGGGCTGGCGGCGGCGGCAGTGCCCTCATGGCCAAGGTTGGTGCCGGTCTGGGCTATGTGGCCCATAAGACCCTCGCGAGTGGGAAGGAAGAGGAGAATGATGAGGAGTAGCAGCTCCCAGGAACCCCCTCCTTCCTCCTTGCCTTCCCTGTTCTAGTTGGAGTCCAGAGCTTTCCTGTCACTCTCCTCAACAACCTAGATGAGAGAACAAAATAAACTCCCCTCAGAAAACACTTTGTCTTTCCGTGAATCACCCTTGCTATGAGAAGACCCAACAAGATCTGGCTCTCGCAGGTCTCATCCCCACTCCCACACCCTCATTTTCCCCTGAAGCCTCCTCAGCTCCTGGAACACAACCAGCTGCTATTGTCTCTGAGTCTTAGCACATGCTGCTGTCTGTCTGGAATGTCCTTCTGAAACTCGACTACCTGAAAAACTCCCCTTCATCCTTCCAAACCTGATCAGACATCCCCTATTCTGGGATGCCTTCCCAGAAGAGCCCTCTAAGACCCTGTCACAGCAGGGATGCCTCGGCTCCATTTCACAAGGTGCATGAGGAGGCAGAGCTCAGTTTATTCTCCGTGAGAAAAGCTTCCAGTTGCTTCTCTGATTAGGCAGAGATGGAGAAGCCAGATCTCCATTCTCTGAAGAGGCCCTAGAGTGGTTTCCCTCAGATGGAGAATACAAGGCCAGCCCCCTTACCCTGGGGAAGGGGTGTGTAACAGAGCTCTGGAGACAGGGTGACTGTTTGCACATGAAGCTCATAGGCCTTCTGGATGGGAAGGGAAAGACAACCCAGGCCCTGTCTGGGACATTTGAACTTTGGGAGGCCTGTCAGGTGGTCCAGGGCGCCCAGATCACAGCAGGGGAAAGGCAAAGAGGAAGCCCTGGAAATGAGATGACACTGAAGGTGGGGCTGGTTCCAGCACTAGTGGAGAGAGGAGGGACTGACTGAGTGGGCACACCTTCCTCGGCACTAACCCAGCCCTCCTGGGGAGACCTGCACCCCAGCCAAGGGTGTGTGAACCACAAAAGCTACTCACAAAAGGGCTATAACATCAAGAGGCTTAGAGACCCCTCCCCACAATGGGAAAAAACAGTGAGGAGCACCTCCAAGGCAGCTGGCCCTCAGGCCTCCCCCACCCAGCCCCTCTTATAATCCAGAAATTCTTCTGTAGTTAAGTGCTGCGGCGGGGGGTGGGGGGAGGAGGTCCCATTCAGCTTGTTCTGCCCCCATTTCCAATGTTTGCCACAGCTGGCTTACCCCGGGCCCCCAGAGAAGTGCTGTTTGTAGCAGAGGTGCAGAGGTGGTGGGGCACTGTCTGCACCCCAAACCCTATCTTCACGGCTTGTGTCCGAGAGCAGAAGCAGGGGCTGAGCCCTCTGACATGATGCTCACTCACTATTCAAGCCGAAGCAGAGTCCTGCCTCGGACAGGGCCGTTCATGAAGGGACGGGTATAGTGGACTTCTGCCCATGGAGGGAGGTGGGTCTCAAGCATCGCACCCTACTGTGACCTGCTAATTTCACCCCTGTCTGGAAGGTTAGCATCTCAGGGAAATAAATGTGTGTTCCCCAGCCCCTTCAGGGAGGGCACTGTATCTGATCTCATCCCCAGTTCTGGGTACATGCCTGGCACACAGTAGGGGCTCAATATATGTGAGAATTGAGCCCGAGGCCAGTTTCCTCCACTCCCATCTACCTGTCCCTTCACTCTCCCCAATCCTCATGGGAAGTGGGGGCTGGATCTCTTGTTCTCTGAACCTTTCCCTGATTTTCCCCCCACCCCACACTGATCTCGATGTCAACATTGTACAGGCCTGTAGGGAAGAGGAGGCTGTGCATCCCCTTTAACACTGACCCAAGTAGACACAGGCTCCTAATCCTTTTCTTAATATTCTGTTTAGCACAGACAAGGCTGGGATTTTCAAATAAGGCAGTAGAGCATAATAATCAAGAGTTCTCTGGAATCCCACAGATCTGGGTTCAAGTCCTGCTCTGCCACCACCTAGCTATGTACCCTTAGGCAAGTTGCTTCACCTCTCTGTGACTCAGTTCCCTCTGTCAACTGAGATAGTAATTGAACCTACAGGCTAGGGGTTGTTGCAGTGAGATTAGATGAGATAAAAAATGAAACGGATTTAGCATGGTGCCTGCCTGGCACATAGTAAGCATTCAATAATTCAATGTTAGTTATTATTATTAAGGACTTGGATCAAATAAAGACAAAATAGCCACATAACAACCAGGAATTAGACAATCCAACTTTGGAGCCAGGGTTTGCTCTCTGGGGCTCACAGGCCCTGCTCTTCCTGGCCTATCTCCAAAGGGTGGACACCAAATTAGGGCCCCCATCCAGAAGCATGGAGTTCCTGGGTGGTGCAAACAGATAAGCGCCCAACTATTAGCCAAAAGCTTCCTCGTTCGAACCTACCCAGAGATACCTCAGAAGACAGGCCTGGTGATCTGCTTCCAAAAGGTCACAGCCTTGAAAACCCTATGGAGCAGTTCTGCTCCACACATATAGGACTACCATGAGTCAGACAGCAACTAACAACAACCCAGAAGCGTACACCCTGGTCTCTTACTCCCCTGAAGGACATCAAGGCCAGAGAGAGGTGGGCAGCTACACCCCCAGGGTTTGAGATCTGAGGCCTCAGCAATTCTCAGGATGAATGACACTGGAAAATGGCCAAGCCCTTGAGGGGAGACCCGACCTCCCACAGAGGTGTGGCCTCCTTTGGACCTGTGCAGGATAACTCTTTGCCTTCTTTCTGCAGCCATTTACTGGGTGCTAGTCTGTGCCAGGCACTGTGTCAGGTACTGTGCAGTGGAAGAGACCCAGTTCCCACCCACTTGGAGGTCTCAGTACACAAACAAGGAGCCCCCCAACCAAACATTCCTGACCTCCCTGCTCCCTCCCTGTTATCAGCTCCTCACCTTCCATCTCCTTTCACTCACCGCCTCAGCCTGCACAGCCCACACCATCCTGACTACAAAGCATGAGGCGGAATGATGGTCACTGACCAGAACTGACTAATGCAACAGGTGACTTTCAGAGACACAAGACGAGTCCAGAGTTGGGTCACCTCCAGCAATCCAGTCTCCTTCTCAGAACCCAGCTTCCTCATTTGCAAAACGAGGAGAGGGCATCACAGACTCTGGGCCCCTCCTGCTCCAAGACGGCTGCTGAGCTTGGAGCACACGCTTCTGAATCCGCTGGGCTGTGTCAGATACCAGCCCTCTGAGGGTGGATTTTATTTTTGGAAGCAGCCAAAAGCCATCCTGTGGTGCCAAGTTTGGTGACTAAGGTGGGTGATGGTGCTGGGAGATGCCATGTTTGGTCACAAATGAGGGTGGCTAGAAACTAGCAGGGTAGCTCCTCATTCGGGGACCACACCCGAGGACGAGCCCAGAAATAGATCCCATCTCTGTGGCTGACTCGCTGTAAAGCGTTGAGATCCTCTGTCATCATCTCTGGACCTCAGTTTCCTCGTCTGTCAATGGGGCAGGGGAGAAGTTGGACTCTCACCCAGACCTAGAATGTCTCTCCCAGATATTCAGTTTAGGGGTGTCTTTCTCTTTAATAAGCATCTTCCCTTTATCTAGAGATTTTCCTTATTCTTTAAGGGCTCCTCCACTCTGATACCCTTGAAAGTCTACTCACTCCCCTTCAAAGTCTACTCACTCCCCTTCCCTGCAGTGGCTCCCACATCCCTTGATGCTATGTACAAATGTGGCCACTAGGTGGAAGTACAGTCTCATCCTGGAATCTTCTCCACCCATGAGCAGCTCCACAGTTACCAGCAGCCACCTCCCAGGGGCAGGCCCCACGATGGTCTCCAGAGACTGAGATGAATCAGACCCCACCCCTGCTCTGCAGCAGGAGCTCCAGAAGCTCTCAGGAGGGGTCCATCCTGGGGATTCATGTAGGGCCTGCGCTCTCCTCTCCTTTCCAGACCCTCAGTCCTAGGGCTCTGGGATCGTCAAGCTCCTGAGCATGCCATTCAAGGCCCTCTGTGATCAGCTTTCACCTTACAGCCTGTGCTCCCAGCCCTGAGCCACAGGGATTTAAAGGAAATGAGAGAAGCACTCCACATACACTTCTTGGCTGAGCAACCAAGGGTGGAGCTGGGAAGAGAGTATTCCTAGGCCAAGCCCAGAAGGAGACCTGGGCCAATGGAGGGCCTGGGTCAGCAGTAGCTGGTGGGAGCTCAGGCAGAGGATGCTTGTGGCTTCCTGTGAAGAACTGAGAAGCCACTTCCTTTAAGCACATGGCTTGGGGGAAGGGGAAGGGGATTGGGGATCTTGGCCTTGTTGGCTTGGGAGGATTGGGGGGGAGGCTCTCAGGAAGGCCTGACGGAAAGGCCCAAAGAAGCCTTCTCTTTCCCTTTCCTCTGGGGTCTGCATGGAACAGACAGCTCAGACAGGCAGGGTCACAGCCTTCATGCCTACTGTGAAGCCACAGAGAGCAGAGTCAGGTTAGGGGACTGGCAGGCTCATTTGCATAAGGCCAGTAAACAAATGGAGCCTTGGTTAGTCTAAGAAGCAAGCCCAAGCACCTAGCACCAAGTACCCAGTCCAAGTGCTCAGCCTCAAAACCAAGCTCTAGAAACCCAGCCCAAGTATCTGGCCTCAAATATCCAGCCCCAAATGTCCATCTCCAAGCTCGCAGCTCCAAACACCGGCTCCAGAGAGGCGACCAGTTCCCAGCCAGTGGTTGGCAAGGGCCCACCGGTTCCTTTCCTGTATGCGGAATGGCCTCACAGGAGACCTTGTCCCCAATCATTCTCCCAGGATGTATTTACTGGATTGACTTTTCCCTTAAGCCAGTATCAAGGGAAATGCCAGCCCAGCCATGATGAATAATCACAAAACTCAAACTGGTGCATTTTTACTGTTTTTGTTCTATTCACACACATGTGCTTGTCCAGAGTGGTACCCATCCCCCACGCACCCACACCTGCATCCACTGGAGGACCAGATCTACCCACCAGGGCCAGAAGCAGGAGGTCAGGGGTCAGGGACAGGAAGGCCTCCTGAAATGAGCCCTGGGCAGAGAGGCAGGGGCTTGGTTTGGGGCCCACCACCCTTCAGCCTTGCTGTGTGACTCTGACTAGGTGTCTGACACTGTCTGGGCCTATGACTTACCTCTGTCCGGCCAGTGGACAGTCCTTGCCTGCTTCTCTCAAGAGGTAGGTGTGGGTGGGGGGATGGAAGTCTTGGTGAAGGGCAGGGTGTCTGCTGAAGGCGGCCCAGCTACAGGTGGCAGCAGGATGAGGTAGGTGGCCATGGTGGAAACGCCACAGTGTTTTTGGCAGACGTGAGGATGTAGCCACTGGTGCCCCACAGCAGTGACAGTGAGTTCTCCCAGCACCCATAGACCACCAGGAACAAAATGTGGTCCAGCTGCTCCAGCTGCTGCTGCAGAAGGGCTGAGGGTCTTCACTCAGCCATCATCACGCAATCACCCATTCTCTTGGAACCCACCAACCCAAGCCCATCCCTCCCTCACTTTTCCCCACTTCTGTCAAGGGCAACTCCAGGCCATGCAGGTATCCAGGCCAGACACCTGCCCAAAGGATTTTCCTCTTGACTTTCTAACAATGGCTCCTTCTTCACTTTTCAGTCTCTGCTCAAATGTCACCTCCTCAGAGGAGCCCTTCCTGACCACCTACTTGAAAGAAGTCTTCTTGTTTCTCTCTACCACAGTGTTTCCCAAACTTGTCTGCACTATGGAATTACCTACCTTTGAAAAATACTGATGGCTGGGTCTCACCCTTAGAGATTGGTCTAGGGTGCAGCCTGGACTTTGGGATTTTTTTTTTTTTAAATATGCAGGTAATCTTAATGTGAGAAAATTTGGGAACTACAGCTCTAGCACATCATCCTGTTTTAATTTTCTGCTTATCACCTATTACTATCTGATATTTATGTTCTCATTTGTTTATTTCCTACACACACACACACTGAAATATAAGTTCTATGAAAATAGAGGCATCCCAAGAGAGAGAAAGGGCCACATAAACCAGAGACTTCATCAGCCTGAGACCAGAAGAATTAGATGGTGCCTGGCTACCACCAACGACTGCCCTGAGAAGGAACACAACAGAGAGTCCCAGATGGAGCAGGAGAAAGGTGGGGTGCAGAACTCAAATTCTAGTAAGAAGACCAGACTTAATGGTCTGACTGAGACTGGAGGAACCCCGGAAAGCGTGGTCTCTGGATTCTCTATTAGCCCAGAACTAAAATAATTTCCAGGGCAAACTCTTCAGACAGGGATTGGACTGGACTGTGGGACATGAATGATAGTCGTGAGGAGTGTGCCTCTTAGCTCAAGTAGATACAAGAGACTAAACGGGCAGCTTCTGTCTGGAGGTGAGATGGGAAGGCAGAGAGGGTTAGGAGCTGGTTGAATGGACATGGGGAATCAGGGGTGGAAGGGAGGAGTGTGCTGTCACAGTGTGGGGAGAGCAATCAGAGTTACATAACAATGAATGTATAAATTTTTGTATGGGGAAAAAAATTAAATAAAAAAAAAGAAAACAGAGGCATCACTGGTTCTTTTCACAGCTGTCTCCCCAGTGCCCAGAACAACAATAATAATAATAGCTATCATTTGTGTAGGGTTTCCTATGTGCTAGCAATTGCTCTTGAGTGTCTTACAGATATTATCTCATTTAACCCTTAAAACAATCCTCTTGGGTGTTATTAGGATCCTCATTTTACAGATGAAGAAATCGAGGCCCAAAAAAAAAAAAAATCAGCCAGCTGCCATCGAGTTGATTCTAACTCATGACAACACCATGTGTTACAAACTAGAACTGTTCTCCATAGAGTTTTCAAGGCTGTGACCTTTTGGAAGCAGATTGCCAGGGCTTTCTTCCGAGGCCCCTCTGGGTAGGTTCAAACCACCAACCTTTTGAGTGCTTAACCATTTGCACTACTCAGGAACTCTCAATCAAGTTACAGAGAGGTTAAATAACTTTCCTAAGACCAAACAGCTAGCAAATGATAGGGCTAGGATTTTAACCCAGACAGTCTGCCTCTCAAGAACAGAGCCTGGCACCAAGAGGGCACTCCATAAATAATTGTTCAATGAATGAATGAATCACTTCATCCTAACCTCCCTCTGCCCCTACATTCAATCCATTAACCTGTAGATTCTATCTTCTAATTTTTTCTTGAATCTGTTCACATCTCTATACCCACATGGTCCCCTTTCATCCAGTCTGCTACCCTCCAGCCTGAAGGGCAGCTAATAGGTCCTCCTAATAGGTCTCCCTGTATCCACTCTTGCCCCTCTGCATCTTCTTGTCTATCTTCCATGCAAAGCCAAGAGGGTCTTAAAATACACAGTACATCAAGCGACTTCCCTGCTTAAAGGATGCCCCCAACCCACCCACCCAGTGGCTACCCAAAGCACTTAGAATAAAATCCTGCTTTCTTAATGTGGCCTTCAAGGACCTGAATAATCTGCTCCCCCAAACCTCCTGAGCCTTATCTCACCTTGCTTCCCCTCCCTAACTCTTTTTTTGTTATGTCCTCCTTTTGCTTCTCAGAGCCCTCCAAGGGCCTGCCAACCTCAGTGCCTTTGCACAAGCTGTTCTCTCTGCTTGGAACACTCTTCTTGCTTCAGGAGGTGGTTCATGTGTAACCTCTCCAGAGACCTCAGTCCCCAATCTAAATCAGACACCTCATTATTCAGCATCCATACCTTACCTTCCTAGAACTGACAATGATTATAACGAAAGCATGATGGTTACTGTCAGACTTCTCTGCTAGACTATGAGCTCCCTGAGGACAAGTACGGGGTTCACGTTTTTTATCCCCGCACCCAGAAAGCACAGCGCCAGACACACAAGAGGTACACAGTAACTTTGACTGTGGAACAGACAGATGGACGGATGGCTGGAGGAGAGAGTGATTGCGTTAATAAATACATTTTAAAATTAAGAATCTATTTGCCCTGCCCGTATTTTTCAGGGCAGTTATAACGTGAGCCGGGACGAGGCAGTATTTTCTCAACCTCGCGGTTCACACCGGAGTTTCTTCCACCCCTGGAGGGACGCCCCTTTCGGCCTTTCCCAATCAAGGCCACTGGGCGGGACTTCCAGGGCCGGCTGGGTGACGTCCCAGAAGGAGGCGTGCCCGGAGCCAGCCTCGGCTTCTGACTGGCGAGCGCGGGGCGGCTGTGGCCACATTGACAGCAGCTGCCGCCCGAGTAGAAGCCCTGTGAATGGACGGCGAAGGAGCGTGGTGAGGCGTCCGCGTTGACAGCCACAGGGCCGTGCAGCTGCAGCGCCAGCTTCAGCTTGTCGGCGTCGTCCAAGGGCACGTTCACCAGCCGGCGAGGCAGAGGGTGGGCACCGAGCTGTTCCCATGGCACAAGCAATTCTAGGGCATAGGAGGGGACGAGCGCTGTGGCTGCCTGAGCCTGCAGTGGGCAGGGCAGAAAGGGTGTGACCCGTCCTCGAGGGGCCATCAGCAGATCACCCGACATGGGCTATTTCGAGGCCTCTGACCTCAGTGAGGAAAGTCCCAGAAACACAGCCCCACCCTCCCGCACATTCCTGGGCATGCTCCGCTTTTCCCCCAACGTCAGTCTCAGTCCCAGAAGAGCTGCGGAATGCGGAGTTGCAGGCCTGGTTTCTAACCCTCTCTGTGTGACCCTGAACAAGACTCTTGCCATCCAGGCTCAGGCTACTCACCTGTAAAATGAAGCGGTACCTGCATTAAATGATGTGATGTAGTAAGTCCCCAGTCCTAGGGTTGCAGGTGTTAGGTGCTTGGTAAATAGTCACTTCTTTCTCCCTGGCCCTGACTCTGCCAACTGACTTGCTCTGTGGCCTTCAGCAATTCACTTAACTTCTGGCAGCCTAGCTTCCCTCATACTTGGATGAGACTTCCAGCCTGAGGTCCTACAAGCTAAGGCTTCTTGAGTCACTGAGTCCATGACAGCTGAGACCCAGCCTGGCTTCCTGGTGTCCAGCCACATGCCTTCTCCCTTCATGAACCCTCACCTACTTCCCCCACAAGCTCGACACCCCCAGCCCTGGGCCATTTAGTGTCATCACTTCTCTGAGGTTCCTCTGACAAATGAGCTTCCTCATCCTTCCCGAGGAGGCTCTAAAGAGGAGGTTCAGCCTAAGAGGCCTGGGCTCCTCAGAGATTCTGCCCAGTCTTAGGATCTGCAGGGACCTTACAGGGATCCCAGACAACCGTCCACGATGTTCCTACCCTGATTGGATCACTCTCCGGCTTAAAGCCCTTCTGTGGGTTCCTATGCCCCTTAGGCCACTCAGCAAGACCCACAAGGCCATGCTCAGGTCTCCAGTCTCAACTAAGCCTCAACTAACTTCTTTCAGTTCTTTCCTATCGTCCAGATGTTTGCATATACCACACATAGTTCCCTCTGGTGGAACAGCGTCTTCCCTGGCCCATCTCCTCACCTTTCACCTGGCTAACTCCTCATCCTTGACCATCCTGACCCCTAAAATTAGTACCTGTCCAGATGTGGACTGGTGAGTAACTCTTGACCTCACTCCCCTTAACCACTCCCCTTCTTGCTTCTGCCCCTCTTGACCATCCCCTACTTTCTTGCCTTTAATGT
Source organism: Trichechus manatus latirostris (assembly GCF_000243295.1). Lineage (NCBI taxonomy): Eukaryota > Metazoa > Chordata > Mammalia > Sirenia > Trichechidae > Trichechus > Trichechus manatus. The sequence continues at coordinate 2,200,448 of NW_004443984.1, forward strand.
TTCTCTTCTCTATTAGAATGTCACTTACAGGAGGGCAAGGATGCCTTGTTTGTCACTGTGTCCCCTACTTTGAGAACCAAAGTAGGTTCTCAATAGGAGTTTATTGAATGAATGAGTGATTGAGTGAGTAAATCTCCACCCAGTGCTTGGCTAGTCTCTACTTACATACCTAAAGGGCAGGGAGCTCATTACTCCTGAAGAAGCCTGCCCTATCTGCCTGTTAGAAGGTCTTCAATTCCTGCCCACCCCCAACCAATACCCCAGAGATTCCTGGGGCTGAGGCCCAAAGAAGGCGAATGCCTTGCCTGAGGTACATAGCTGCTTGATGCAGAGCCAGGGTCCACCTGCCTGCCCTGAGGGCATATGCAGACTCACCTGGCCTTCGTAGGGCCTGTGAGTGCCAATGGTCAGATCCCTTCTGGCCTGGATCCGCTCATAGGCCTAGGATTTGAGGCACCGTCACAGTCCATGTTCAAAATTCGCCCAGGAGAACACCCGCTGGGACAAGGACACCAGCTCCCCAGTCAGCATGAGAGGAGGCCAGGAAGGAAGCACCTTCAGGTAGCACTGAACTCCTGCTGCTTCATTAAATCCCTATGCCAGCCGCATAAGGCAGGAGATGCTGTTTGCATTTTACAGATGCACAAACAGAGGTTCCAGGATGGATGCTACTTGCTGAGGTCACACAGCAAGGCAGTGGCAAAGTGAGGCCTGACTTCAAAGCCCAGCCTCTTTCCTCTGTCCCTCAGCTTGCCACCTCTTATCTACCTGCTTTGCTCCCGGGCCCATTCTGCCCACAGTGTTAGGAGGGCGTGCGGGTCACATGGCTTCTTTCCTACAAGTGGTTGTCGCACCCAGTGGGGCCTCAGCAGCTGTGCCTGGGCAGGGTCTGAGGGCTGGCTGAATGCCGGGAATCATCCTTCCTCCTGTACCTGTACCTGTACCTTCCTGAAACTGCAGAGCACCCAGTTATCTGTAAAATGGACAATTATCCCTTTGCAGGGCCTCAGTGTGCCAGGACTCAGGGAAAGTTGCTCTTCTCTCCCCCAGGCCACCTCCCCTTTGAGGACAGAGCCTCCTCCAGGGTCTCTGTGGTGGTAAAATCCCAGCACAAACCACAAACAGCCTGGTCCTTGATGGGGTCATAGCTCCTGGGTAGGACAGGTCCAGGTCCCCCAGCCTTAGCTCCTCTCTCCTTGGAGGGGGTCCCTGTTGGAGAACCAGCTCTCTTGCCATGTCTGCTCCCTTTACTATCTGTGAACTTTGAGGAGCCATTTCCCAGGGCACAGGGCCTCTGTTGCCTTCTCTGTCCTCCCTCCCTTCTTCCTCCCACAAATGTTTATGGATGCCCACTCTGTGCCTGGCCCTTGGCATATAGACCTGAATAAACTCAGTGCCTGTCCTTGCAGATGAAGCTCACAGTTCTGTGGAGGAGGTGGACAAGGAAACCAAATTACCCTTCATTCACCCATCCCAAATCCTATTGTGCTCCCTGTCACTGGCCTCGCCCCCACAGTCAGCCTTCCACACGCAGCCTGAGCAGTCCTGTTAAGGAGGTCAGAACATGTCACTCTTCTACACATCCCCTCCAGTGGTTCCCTGTCTCAGAGGAAAAGCCAGTGTCCATGCTATGACCTACAAGGCCCTGTATGATCTACCTCATCGCCTCCCACTCTCCCCTCTGATGGCTCCATTCTGGCCGTTTTCAACATGCCAGATGTGCTCCTGCCTCAGACCTTTGCACTTGCCCTTGATCCTGCCAGGAATGACTTCCCCCAGGTGTCCACATGGCCTCCCTCCCTTCACTCAGGTGTCTCCTCCTCATCCAGGGCCTTCCTGGCTGCACATCTGAATACTACTTCCTAGTTCCCTTCTTTCATTTTTTCCTTAGCACCTACCAAATGACCTGTAATTATTTATTTACTGTCTCCTCCCCTACAAGAATGTAAGTCACATGAGGAGACATCCTGAAGTTTTCTGTCAGGGGAAAAAGAGAGAGGGAGAAAAGAACACCAGAAAAACTCGGGGGGAAGGGGAGGGAGACAATAACTTGAAGAATACAATCAATGTCACTGAATTGTATGTGCAAAAAAAAAAAAAAAGGCAGTACTAACTAGCCTTGTGACTACTAAAACCCAAAAACCAAACCCATTGCCGTCAAATCAATTCGGACTCATAGCGACCCCATAGGACAGAGTACAGCTGCCCCCATTGGGTTTCCAAGGAGTGGCTGGTGGATTTGAACTGCCAACCTTTTGGTTAGCAGCCAAGCTCTTAACCACTGTGCCACCAGGGCTCCTTATGACTGGTACTAGGTAATATTTCAAACTTCAATAATTAAAACAACTTGGTTTGGGTGAAGGAAGAGACCAACAGACTGAGGGACTAGAATAGAAAGTCCAGAAATAGACCCAATTACATGCTGCCACCACCACCACCAGTTCCCATTGAGTTGGTTCCGACTCATGGCGACCCCATCTGTGTCAGAGTAGAACTGCACACAGGAATTGAGTATTTGATGAAGGTGGCATGTCAAAGTCAGAGAGGATGGACTCTTTAATCAACAGTGTTAGGACGACTGGGTAGCCAGCTGGAGAAAAAAAAATTACCACCAGGATGAGCTCCAAATGGATCAAAGACTTAGATATAAAAAAGAAAGACAGAAACTATAAAACCGCTAGAGGAAAACGGGAGAATTTATAATCTCATACTGGGAAAAAGTCTAACCATGACTCCAAAATCCAAAAATCATAAAAAAAAGATTGACACAGTCAACTAATGACAAATTGGGGGGAAATATTTGCAAATCAGATCACAGGCAAAGTCTTTTCTCTAATAAACAATTCTTGGAAAATTGATGAAAAGGACTGTCTTAGTTATCTAGTGCTGCTACAGCAGAAATACCGCAAGTGCATGGCTTTAACAAGGATAACTTTATTCTCTCACAGTCTAGGAGGCTAGAAGTCTGAATTCAGGGTGCCAGCTCCAGGGGAAGGCTTCCTCTATCTGTTGGCTCTGGGGAAAGGTCCTTGTCATCAATCTTCCGCTGGTATAGGAGCTTCTCAGCACAGGGACCCTGGGTCCAAAGGACTCACACCCCTGCTGGTTCTTCATTCTTGGTGGCAAGAGTTCCCTCACCTCTCTGCTAGGCTTCTCTCTTTTATATCTCAAAAGAGATTGACTTAAAATACAACCTAATCCTATAGATTGCATCCTGCCTCATTAACATAACTGCCTCTCATTAACATCATAGAGGATTTAAAACACATAGAACAAATACATCAGATCACAAAGTAGAGGACAATCACACAATACTGGGAATCATGAGCTAGGCAAGAAGACACACATTTTGGGGGGACACAATTCAATCCATAACAAGGACAAACATAGGCACAGGATATGAACTGATAGTTCTAGAAAAGTAAATACAAATGACTTTTTAAACATATGAAAGGAAGCGCAAACTCAAAAGAAATGCAAATCAAAAAAACTACACTGAGATACCATTATCAGTTTGGAAAAAAAATCCAAAAGTTTAACAACATACTCTACGGGCAATTCAGCAAGGAAATAGCACTCTCAAGACATGCTGGTGTGAATACAAATTGGTATAGATCCCAAAAAGGGCATTTTGGCAAAATTTATCAAAATTACTAGTGCACCCAGATATCTTCCTTCTGGGAGTTTATCCTTCAGATATACTTGTACAAGTAAGAAATGAGTTATTCTCTGCAGCACTGTTTGCAATAGCAAAAAACCAGAAACAACCCGACAGTCCACTAGTTGGGGGCTAGGTTAGGTATAGCACAGTCCATTCACATAATGGAATATTATGCAGCTATGAAAAAGATTAAAGATCTGTGTGTTCTGAAAGGTCTCTACCAGTTATTAATTTTAAAAATCAAGATGCAGAGCCACATATATGGTATTCCATCTTTTGCAGGAAAAAGGAGGAAATTATACATATTCATATTCTTACTGAGAGGCAGTAAAACCGTTAAGAGCACAGACTCTGGAGCAAGACTGCCCAGCCTAAGTTTAAATAGAGGTTCTACTACTAAGAACCTGTGCAATTTTGGGCAAGTTATTTAACCTTTCTGTGCCATAGTTTCCTTATCTGTAAAACATGGGAAACCGGACATACCTCATAGGGTTAGGTCATAAGGATTAAAATAAGTTAACCTTTTAAACAATTTAGAACAAGGTCTGACACACAAGTGCTGAATAAATATATGTTTGAATTTGCATAAAGAAATCTTAGAAGGACAGCCAAGAAACTAATAAATGTGGCTGGTGGAAGGAGGGAATAAGGAGATGGGGACAAGGATGGGTGCAAGACTTTGCAGGTCTTTGGCATTTTGCCAGCTTTTAATACGTTTTTGTTTTTGAACCATATGGATGTGTTATCCAAAAATTAAATTAAAATTATTTTAAAACACAAATCATATTTCTCTCCTGTTCAAAAACCGTCAGGGATTTCAATCACATTTATAACACTGTCAAATATCCTTACTACGGCTGATAAGGCCCACCAGGATATGAACACCTTCTACAGGCACTGCTCTCAGTTCATTTCCCCTCACTCACTCCTTGCTGTATCTAGAGCCTGCCAGGCATACTCCTGCCTCAGGGCCTTTGCACTGACCTTTCATTCAGGTCTCTGCTCAGATGTCATCTCTGCAGAGAGGAATTCCTTGACTTGAAAAAAAGCTGCCCTGGACCCCTGATTCCCAACACTCTCTATCCCCTTCCCTGCTCTGCTTTTCTTCAAAGCATGTATCACGCCTGATATTACGTATCTGTTGATTATCTCCTCCCACTTTGTCTTAGTTATCTAATGCTGCGATAACAGAAACCACAGGTGGATGGCTTTAACAAACAGAAATTTATTCTTTCAGGTTTAGGAGGCTTGAAGTCCAAATTCAGGGCACCAGCTCCAGGGCAAGGCTTTCTCTCTCTGTTGGCTCTTGGGGAAAGTCCTTGTCATCAATCTTCCCCTGGTCTAGGAGCTTCTCAGCGCAGGAACCCTGGGTCCAAAGAACATGCTCAGCTCCCAGCTCTTCTTTCTTGGGGGTAATGAGGTTCCTCCTCTCTGCTCACTTCTCTCTCCTTTTATCTCTTGTAAGATAAAATGTGTGACTCAAGCAAGGGTGGTATATCCCACCCTAATCCTCATTAACATAACCTAATCATGCCTCATTAATATAATGGACAACTCACTCCCAAATGGGACCATAATCACAGGCACAGAGGCTAGGATTTATAACACATAATTACATCGGATCACAAGATGGAGCACAATCACACAATATTGGGAATCATGGCCTACCCAGTAGACATGAATTCGGGAAGGACACAAGTCAATCCATGACACACTTCTAAGTTCCAAGAGAGTATGGACTGTGTCTATCTTATTCACAGCTGTATCTTCTGTCCCTAGGACAGATCCTGGAACATAGCAGGCCTTCAATGAACTTTGAATGAACAAATGAAATGAGATATCAGTGACACACAGTGGAGGCTGAATAAATGTGACTTCCCTTTCTTTCCCTGGGACATCTTCACACTCCTCTCTGCCCCTCTCCTCCAGGAATACCTCCCACGGGACCATATGGGCTCCTTCTGTCAGGGCCCCTCCCATTCTTTCCCAGCTCTCCTCTCCTCTCCAAGTGGCCTTTACATTCAGCTATTGACCTGGGAATGTGACATGTCTCTTCCATTAGACAATGGCTTCCCTGTGCAGGAACTGTGGGAACCATGGTTCTGTCTCCCTCTGGCTCCCTGCTTTCCCAGGGTCCTGCCCATGGAGCTGCCCACAGGGACCACTGTGTCATTTCCGGACTCTGGTGAGGAATTCTGGGCTTCTTCCCCATCTCTGTAAGTAAGTTCCTTGTGCTGTCTAACTGAAATCATTCTTGCTGCAATAAAGACTGAGTCTCTTCTCAGTTCCCCAGGGCCCCTGAGGGAGCAGCTGGGCCACCTCTTTCCCGAAACCCAGTGATGGTTTTCAGGGACTTGGTGGTGGGCCCTCACCATAGGGTCTCCAGTCCAGGCTGGCCAGCTGCTTGGCGGGAAAGAGCTCCCTTTATTTGGCTTGGAGGATCTCAGCTGGCTCCACAGGGCTACCAGCTTCTTGGGACTGTGTGGACCATTAAATGGTTGGAGACCAGGTGGAAGGTGTGGTGGACACGATTGTGGGAGTTAATGAACCTGGATGAGGGAGAGGTTGACATCTGTGACCTTGACCACCTCACTCCCAGCTCCCTCTTAGTTCATCCATCCTTTCATTCAGCCAGAGCAGAGTAAAAGTCAGGCACATCTACTATGTGCCAGGTGCCCAGCTCTTATCCTCTCTAAGTGTTGCTTTCTCCACCTGTAAAACGGGGGTAAGAGTACCGCATGTTTTATCATGGTGAGAATGAAATGGGCTAATGTATATAACCCAACCCATTGCCGTCAAATCGATTCTGACTCATAGCAACCCTACAGGACAGAGTAAAACTAACCCATAGGGTTTCCAAGGAGCAGCTGATGGATTCGAACTGCCAACCTTTTGGTTAGCAGCTGACCGCTTAACTGCTGAGCCACCAGTGCTCCAAATGTATATGAATATTTGTAAATAATGTTGTTGTTGTTAGATGCCATCCAGTTGGTTCCGATTCATAGCGACCCTATGCACAACAGAAGGAAGCACTGCCCAGTCCTGAGCCATCCTCGCAATCATTATGCTTGAGCCCACTGATGCAGCCACTGTGTCAATCCATCTTGTAGAGATTCTTCTTCCTTTTTCCTGACTCTCTACCAAGCCTGATGTCCTGCTCCAGGGACTGATCCCTCCTGATAACATGTCCAAAGTATGTGAGATGAAGTCTCATCATCCTTGCTTCTAAGGAGCATTCTGGGTGTACTTCTTCCAAGACAGATTTATTTGTTCTTCTGGTAGTCCATAGTATATTCAACATTCTTTGCCAACGCCAGGATTCAAAGGTGTCGATTCTTCTTTGGTCTTCCTTATTCATCGTCCAGCTTTTGCATGCATATGAGGATATCACGTCATCTCCCACCCCAGATGGGACAGGATGGCTGGTGCAGGGCCTTGGCCCTGATCAGCCACTCAGTCACTACATTCTTAGACAAGTAACTCAGTCTCCCTGGGCCTCAGCTTCCCCATTTGTAAAACAAGGACAATGAGAATGACCCTACAGGAGAGTGTTTCAGAATTAACCTGTCTCATTCTCCAGCTTGTGCTCCACTGCTTACCGCCCTCTCGCTTCTCCTCACCCTGGTGAATTTATGGGATGGGGTGATTTCTGGCACTCTCTCTAGTTTCTCCTTAAGACTGGGGGATTTTCCCTTAAACTGGGGGCAGGGCTGTGTGTCTTCCAGTCTCTAGATGACAATGACACTGGCTAACATTTACTGTACACTTACTATGGAACAGGCACTTCACATGTGTCATCTTAGTTCATCATATAACATAGGTTTTATTAATATACCCACTTTACAGATGAGAGGCTTTAAGAGTTTAAGCAACTTGTTTAAGCTCACCCAATCATAGGTAGGGGAGTCAAAATTTGTCCAGAGGCTGGTGTCGGGGTTCTGGAAAGGAGGCAGGGTGAATCAGGTTCAGATAGACTGGAGGCCAAATCCCAGCTTTTCCACTCATTCACTAGCTGTGTGATCTTGGAAAAGTCTCTGGAGCACTTTGGCCTCAGTTTCCCCTATCTGTACAGTAGGAAGAGTGATTCTACCTCACAGGGAGATAATGCGTGTAGACTCCTTAGACCAGGGCCTGGCACACAATAGGTGCTCAGTAAAGGGTGTTCCTCCTTCCTTCCTGCTCTCCCTCCCTGGTAGGGACCTGTCATGGATTGAATTGTGTCCCCCCAGAAATAATGTGTATCAGTTTGTCTAGGCCATGCTTCCCAGTATTGAGTGATTATCCACCATTTTGTCATCTGATGTGATCTTCCTATGTGTTGTAAATCCTATCTCTATGATGTTGATGAGATGGGATTAGCAGCAGTTATGTTAACGAGGCAGGACTCAATCTACAAGATTGGATTGTGTCTTGAGCCAATGTCTTTTGAGATATAAAAGAGAGAAGCGAGCAGAGAGACATGGGGACCTCATACCACCAAGAAAGTGGTGCCAAGAGAAAAGTGTGTCCTTTGGACCTGGGGTCCCTCTGCTGAGAAGCTCTTAGACCAGGAGAAGACTGATGACCAGGACCTTCCACCTGAGCCAACAGAGAGAGAAAACCTTCCCCAGGAGATGATGCCCTGAATTTGGACTTCTAGCCTGCTACACTGTAAGAGAATATATTTCTCTTTCTTGAAGCCATTCACTTGGGGTATTTCTGTCATAGCAGCACTAGATAACAAAGACAGGACCCTAGGCCAGAGCACTTGCCAGGTCAGGCTGTGCTGGCTGTCTCAGAGGGATAATATTTGCATTTCCTCCTCCCAGCTTGAGAAGACCCGAGGGACTGATGGGAGCCCCCACCTCTCAACCATACTTTCAGGGTTTCTCCTCTCCCAGGGAGCCTCAGTCTTCTGTGAGGCAAAGTGAAAATCCCCAGTCTGATGGAGAAACGCCCCAATCAGAGAGGGGAGACACCAGCCCCAGGTCTGACCCTGCCTGAGAAACTTAACCCAGTGCTGAGAAGCTCTCTTTGTGCAGGGGGTGTGACTGGGCTGTGTAGACACAGGGACCAGAGACAGGCCCTCTGGCAGGGATGGGGCTCTGCCTATATCCAGTGAGCTGGGGGGACCACTCATGCTGGGAAGGTGGGATGTGTCAGGTGGACAGCAGCTGGAGAAGCTGGCATACTCCTGCTGGCATTATCAAAGTGAGAGCCCAGTGGGTAGCTAAAGCCATGCATGGTGTAGTGAACAGGAATTGGCCCTGAGGGCCTGATGGCATCCGGAGCTGCACACACTTCCACTCACTGCCCACGGACACCCTCTCCAACATGGAGCACTCTTGGCCCCCTAGAGCCTCACTCAGATCTCAAAGACTGCAGGAGATACCAGGGGTCACTGAAGCAAAGAAGGCTCCTCCACCCCAACAGGGCTCCAAGACTCAGGAAATAAGCAATCTCCCCACAAAGGCAGAAGGGACTGGAAGTAGACTGCAAAGAGACTCCAGGAAGCAGATGGCTCTGGGCCCAGGAATACTCCCCACCCCAACTGTGAGTCCCATTCTTTGGAGAGGGCTGCTGAGGAAGGGAGGCAGAAGAATGGTCTAGTTAAACTGGCCCTTACCTGAGAGTCCCAGAACTGTGACAGGATGCTCCCCTCACCTGGGAGTCCCAGAGGTGAGGCAAGATGCTCTGCACCCAGACTGCCTGCTCCTTGGTGCCACTGACATTGAGGAGGCAATGAATGTTGGTCCCCAAGGCCACGGTCACCAGCATCAACTTGTAGCCCACACGGATGGACTGCCTGTGGCTGAACTGAAGAGTGATGGCCAGTTCTGGGGGCAGAAGAGAGCAGAATCCTTGGACAGCAGACTTAGGAGTCAGGGGACTCCTTAGAGCAACCTCCAATGCCCTACACCATGCCCACCCACTTCCAAAACATTCCAGCCCACCCTGTAAAAACTCTAACCATTCCGAAATACTCCTGTTCAATCTGAAATAAACCAGCCCCCCCGGGAGACTCCAACCCTCTCTATAACATTCCAGCCACCTTCTGTAATATTCCAGCACACCCCTCCCCCAATACTCTAGCTCCTTCAGAAATAATCCAGCCCTCAGTGAAATTCTTTATCCCCCACTGTGAAATACTCCAGTCTTATCTGAAGTACCCAAACTCTTACTACAATACTCCATTCTACTGTTAAACTCCAGCCTTAACTTTAAAAATTTTTGCAGCTCAGTGGTTAAGAGCTACGACTGCTAACCAAAAGGTCGGCAGTTCAAATCCACTAGCCGGTCCTTGGAAACACTATACCCCAAAACAAAACAAAACCAGTTGCCACCTAGTCGATTTCGACTCATAGTGACCCTATAGGACAGGGTAGAACTGCCCCCATAGAGTCTGCAAGGAGAGCCTGGTGGATTCGAACTGCCAATCATTTGGATAGCAGCTGTAGCACTTTACCACTACCCCACCAGGGTTTCCAGAGACACTATGGGGCAGTTCTCTTCTGTCCCATAGGGACGCTATGAGTCAGAATTGACTCAACAGCAATGGGTTGGGGTTTTTTGTTTTGTTTTGTTTTAGTACTCCAGTCCGCCTGAAATATGCCAGCACCTGTCATAATACTCTGCGCCCCACTTTGGTACTCCACATCTCACTCCTATTGTCGTTCTCTACCTCCAGTGAAAATCTTCTAGCCCCTCCAGCCCCACTCTGATACCCCCACGCCTCTGTAATGCTCTGTCCTGCCCGGAGGGAAAGATGGGCTCCAAGTCCTGCCCAGAGTGCACCGTGGTACTGCTTGATTCAACTCCTGTCGGTTCTCATGTCCTCCAGGCCTCAGATGGCTCCTGCATGTCAGCGTAGGGCAGTGTGAGCACTCCGGTGGGAGGAGAGATGACCCCACTGGCTTCTTCACAGTGCTCCCAACAAGCAGAACTCCTCCCCTCTAGGAAGCCTCTCTCCAGGATAAGAGTCCCACTAGCCAGAAACCTGGCAGTAGTGCCAAAGGTTGGGGCACCCTGGTCCCAGGGGATGGCACACCCCTCACCTTCCAGGTCGACTTGTCAGGCACCACCTGGGCTGAGTCAGATACTCAGAAGCAGCCCTCCAGGCTCAGCCTCAGCACCCAGCCCAGCTTTCCCTCTTTGCTGCTGTGAACACCTCCCCTATAGCTCTGCGGGTCTGCTGATTAAAAGGCAGTGAGGCCAAGGGCAGGCTGCCAGTGGCCAAGGTGCACGGTGACCCAGTAGGGACTCTGGGTCAGGGAGGAGCAGAGCTGGGCCCCTGGGGCAGGCTTAGTGGCAGGGGGCCTATCTGTCCTACTCTGTGTATGGTTCATGTATACTTACCTGAGGGTAAGCGTAGGCAGAGCACAGTGAGTCCCTGACCATAGGATAGATGCACGGATGGGGTTCTGCAACCAGAAGGAACTAGATGCCAAGCCCGGTTCTGCTGTGTGACCTTGGGCAAGTCATTTTGCCTCTCTGAGCTGCAGTGGTATCACCTGTGAAATAGAGATAATAATCCTTGTTCCAACCCTTATCAGTTTTTTCAAGGCTCAAATGAGATAGTGGTAATAGGATGAATCTTTTATTCAACAAATAGTGAGCACCTATTTTGTGCCAGGAGCCCTGGTGGTGTGGTGGATAAGAGCTCGGCTGCTAACCAAGAGTTGGCAGTTGGAATCTACCAGCTGCTCCTTGGAAACCCTGTGGGGCCATTCTCCTCTGTCCTATAGGGTTGCTATGAGTCAGATTCAACTCAAAGGCAACGGGTTTGGTTTTTTTATTATGTGCCAGGCCTGCTTTAGACACAAATATAACGTATTTATTATTTATCCTTGCCCCAATCAGCTTGCGAGGGTGAGGAGACTAAAATTTGCAGGGAGGGGATTTAAAAACTTCTGTTCAGACTTCTTTCCATGGCTCCTGACTGCCGACTATGCACCTACTATGTGCAAGGTGCTTTCAAAGCCATAATTTCCTTTACTCCTCATCCTGGGAGACATGTGTTACTGCTCTGGCTTTATTGATGTGGAAACTAAAGTCCACTTATCTAAGATAACACAGCTAGTAACCCATCGAGCCTGAATTTGAACCTCACTGTCTTTGGCAAGGAGCAGGGAACAAGGAAGAAGGTGAGAGCAACAACACAGCCTCCCTTCCTCCTCCCATTGGGAGACGAGCCAGGTCTGTTCCCGAGAGTCCTGGCAAAGGGCCTCAGTCTTTACCATCCTTGTCCTCCAGGGGTCCCCAGTCCTATAGATGACTAGAGACCTAGCAAGATATCTGGAAGTGAACAGGCCTCATAGGGCATCTTGTCCCACCCTGTTCTTGTACAGATCAGGAAACAGAGGCCCAGAAATGGGCAGCCACTTGCTCAAGGTCATACAGCCTCTCAGGTTCTCACCGATTACCCAGATGAAGACTTTCTTGTCATTATTATTAGTTGCCAGTGTGTCCACTCTGACTCATGGCAATCCCACGTACAACAGAATGAAACATTGTTCAGTCCTGGGCCATCTTCACAATTGTTGGTGCGCTCAAGTTCATTGCTGCAGCCACTGTGTATTTTGAGTGTCTTCCAACCTAGGGAGCTCATCATCCAGCGCTATATTGGACAATGTTCTGTTGTGAGCCATAGGGTTTTCGTAGGCTAATTTTTGGAAGTAGATTGCCAGGCCTTTCTTCCTAGTCTGTCTTAGTCTGGGATCTCCACTGAAACTAGTCCACCATGGGTAACCCTGCTGATATTTGAAATATTGGTGGCATAGCTTCCAACATCACAGCAACACACAAGCCACCACAGTATGACAAACTGACAGATGTTGGTGGGGTGAAGACTTGCCTGACCATAAAAGATAGAGTGTGCCATATGCCCCCTGATGATATAGACAAGAAGATCTCAAGGTTCAGAACCAAAACAAAAACCCGTTGCCATCGAGTGGACTCCAACTCATAATTTCCTTCAAGATTCAACCCAAAACTCACTGCCATCAAGTCAATTCCAATTCACAGTGACCCTATAGGACAGAGTAGAGCTGCCACATAGGGTTTCCAAGTCTGTAAATCTTTACAGAAACAGACTGCCACATCTTTCTCCCACAGAGTGGCTGGCAGGTTCGAACTGCTAATCTTTTAGTTAGCAGATGGGTGCTTTAACCACTGTGCCACCAGGGCTCTTTCAAGGTTCAGAGAAGGAAGAAAATATTGCCTGCCTATGAGACTAAGGAGCCCTGGTGGCGCAATGGTTAAAGTGCTTGGCTGCTAACCAAAAGGTCTGCGGTTGGAACCCACCAGCCATATTGTAGGGGAAAGATGTGACAGTTTGCTTCTGTAAAGATTACAGCCTTGAACACCCTATGGGGCAGTTCTGCTGTCCTGAAGGGTCTCTATGAGTCAGAAGCAACTCCACAGCAATGGGTAAAATGGGCCTATAAGACTAAGCCCGGGCGAAAAACAGGTGAGAGGGATCGCCAGGTGGGGAAGACCTTTAGGCAAAGGCTTGGTGCTGTGAATTATGGTATGAACCGCCATGGAGGCCCATCCCCTGCCCTTATGGGACACTCCCTATGCTCGCTCACCCTGGCCCCTCCTGAGACCAACCATTCTGCTGCTGAGCCCTTCTGATACTTCTAGTTCAGCCTGCTCCTGAGCTGAAATTCTGCCTCCATCCACGGGTCAGAGTTCTGTCTGGGCTCCCCAGAATGAGTGTCATCTTTGGCACTACAGGCACAGATCAGGGGGGCTCCATCAGAGGTTTCACCTGTGGGCAACAGCCTATTCATCCTTCCGAATGCACTCAGATGCCCCTTCCTCTGGAAAGCAAACCCCCTTCCCAGGCAAAGTTTATTCCTTCCTTCAATCCTGTTTGCAACCAGCAGTTATCAAGCACCTACTAGGTTCCAGGCACTTACCAAGATGCTGGGTAAACTGTGGTAACTGACAAAACCCTGCCCTAGTGGAGCTCATACGCACATCCACTCATACACACATGGAGTTCCTGGGTGGTACAGTTAATGTGCTCAGCTGCTAACCAAAAGGTTAGAGGTTCAAATCCACCCAGAGGCGCCTTGGAAGAAAGGCCTGGAGATTTGCGTCTGAAAAATCAGCCACTGAAAACCTATGGAGTATAGTTTTACTTTGATACATACGGGGTCACCATGAGTCAGAACTGACTTGATGGCAACTGGTTTAATACACACATAATGACAGCTGATAAACAAAGACCAAAAAAGAATTGATGCCTTTAAATTATAGTGATGGTGAAGAATATTGAATATACTATGGACTGCCAGAAGAACGAACAAATCTGTCTTGGAAGAAGTACAACCAGAATGCTCCTTAGAAGCAAGGATGGCAAGACTTCATCTCACATACTTTGGACATGTTATCAGGAGGGACCAGTCCCAGGAGAAGGACATCATACTTGGTAAAGTAGAGGGTCAGCGAAAAAGAGGAAGACCCTCAATGAGACGGTTTGACACAGTGGCTGCAACAATGGGCTCAAGCATAACAATGAGCATGAGGATGGCTCGGGACTGGGCAGTGTTTCTTTCAGTTGTAAATAGGGTCGCCATGAGTCAGAACCGACTCAATGGCACCTAATAACAACAACAATAGCTAGGGTTTTCTCCCCCCAAAAAATATAACCGAAGTTGGCACATTGCATTTTGTTGTGATGTCTCTTTTGTCTCTTCTAATAAAGAACAGTCACCCTTACCCAGCTTTTTCTTTTATGACAATAATTTTTTTAAATGACCAGCCAGTTGTCTTGCAGAATGTCCCACATGTGGATGAGTTTGATGTCTCCCTCATGGTGTCATTTACCTTATTCCTCTATCTCCTGTATCTCTCGTAGCTGGAAGTTAGGTCTAGAGCAGAAGTTGGCCAACTTTTTCTGTAAAGGGCCAGATAGTAAATATTTTTTGGCTTTGCAGGCCACGTAGACTCTGTTGCAACTACTCAGCTCTGGCATTGTAGCATGAAAGCAGCCGTACACGATATGAAAACAGAGCGTGGCTGTGTTCCAATACAACTTTATTTATGGACTCTGAAATCTGAATTTAACATAATTTTCACATGTCACAAAATAGTCCTCTTCTTTTGATCTTTTTAACTATTTAAAAATGTCAAAACCATTCTTAGCTCATAGACTGAGCTAAAACAGGAGGCAGGCCAGATTCAGCTCTTAGTCTGCCCACCCCTGGTCTAGAGACTTGATTAGATTTAGGTTAAACATGTGTGGCAAGAATTCTTCACAGTGACGCTGTATACTTCATAATCATCCCTGGTTATGGGATGTCCGTCAGATCTCTCCATTGAAAAGGTACGTTTTCCTCTTTGCAAATACCTACTCATCTGTGCAGTGCTACTTGAGCACACTGTGTGAACATTCTGTTCTTTAAGACCCTTCACCTAGTTTTAGCAACCTTGATAATTCTTGCGTAAATCAATTGTTTCATTGGGGTTGCAAAATGAAGTTTCTCTAATCTTCACATCCCTTCCATGCTTTTTAGCTGGCATTCTTCTACAAAGAAGAGCTTTCCCTCATCAACTAGGCAGGAACTACAGTTCCTCCTAAACGAGGCAAGATAAATGCTTAATACTAAGGGAAGGTTTTTGTGTTTTGTTTTGTTTAAATGAGGGATTCTAGGACATGTTTGTATGCTGAGAGGATAATTCCGTGGACAAGGAGAGATGAATAGTGCAGGAGATGGGTTACAGAAGGTGTGAAGCCCTCAAGAAGGTGAGACAACTCTGAGAGAAGGAGTGGGAAGCTGGAGGACAGAAGAAAGGGTGTGAACTGGTCATCTAGGAGAGACGGAGGGCCAGCTCACTAAGAAACACACGAGAGGATTGCTGGGTCTGGTTAGTGTCCTTTTGAAGCTGGGAGCTGGGAGCCTGTCTGCGTGGAGGGTGATATTCTCCACACTCAGAGAAGGTGAGTGGGTGGATTCCTGCAGGCCTGGG
The DNA here is from genome assembly GCF_000243295.1 of Trichechus manatus latirostris. NCBI lineage: Eukaryota > Metazoa > Chordata > Mammalia > Sirenia > Trichechidae > Trichechus > Trichechus manatus. The sequence goes on from NW_004443984.1 coordinate 2,216,067, forward strand.
GCTTTCCAGGTGAGTACACCGGAGGGATGAAGAGGCAAGAGAGATCAGCGTATTTGCAAAGGAAGACTATAAGGACAGACACTCTAAGCTGGTTAAAGACAGAAAGACCGAAGTGAAAACCGAAGAGTGGTGGCTAGATGGGAAAATGGATGGGAGGTGCTAATGGGCTTGCTGGGCTTTGAGTTTTGGTTTTATTGTCAGTTTTCAGAATTGTTTTAAAGGGGCATGTGAGCAAGGAGGCTGGAAGGATAGGAGACTGACCAGAAAGTAGGGAACGTGAGAGGCCCTTTCTGTGGCCTCCTTTCTCCCCCTCAGACATGGCCGTGCGCCACCGCCCCCCCTGCGAACCTGTCTCCTGTGCCACATAGAAAGCCCCTGATGGCAAGAACTGGACCTGATTCATCTGAACCCCCAGCACCCAGCTTAAGGCCTGGCCCAGAATAGGTGACAGTGAAGGTTTGAGGTGTGATTGATTCAATTAATGAATATATGGTAGCAAACACTTACATGCCACTTATTATGTGCCAAGCACTAGCCTAACAGCTCATTGGTTTCTCCCAAGACTCCTATGAGGTGGGGTCTGCTATTATCTCCATTTTACACATGAGACACCAAGGCAGAGACAGGTGAAATCACTTGCCCAAGGCCATAAAGCTAGGAAGAGGCCTACAGACCAGGCAGTCTGGGTCCAGAGTCAGTGCTCCTAACCACAAGGTCATTCTGAATGGATGAGTGAGAGGCATAGAATGCCGTGTCCCTGTCAGAGCCCTGACCCAGGAAAGGTAGGACCAGAGACTGGACGAGGCAGCTTAGCCCCAGGGGCATCAGACAATAAACTGAGAAATACATAATTCCCGACTGCCATGAAGGAGACAAACTGGGTGCTGAGACCAAGAACAGGGGAACAAGGGCTCTCTTATGAATTCAATTGTGTCCTTCCCAAAATGTGTTGGAATCCTAACCCCTATGGGAATAGGGTTTTCTTTGCTATGTTAAAGAGGCTATATCAGTGTAGGCTGTGTCTTAAAACTAATCACTTTTGAGTTATAGGAGCAGCATAGACAAAGAGACAAGCAAGCACAAACGGGAGAGGACCGATGCCATGTGAAGATCACCAAGGACCTGGGGAATGCTGGAAGAGACAAGCATCTTCCCCTAGAGCCCACAGAGAATGAGCCTTTCCCTAGAACTTGTACCCTGACTTCAGACTTCTAGCCTTCCAAACTGTGAGAAAATAAATGTTCCTTAAAGCCACCCACTCGTGGTATTTCTGTTACAGCAGCATCAAGGAACAGGTTCCTTCGATCCTTCGATGGGGCAGCCAGGGAAGGCTTCTCTGAAGAGGTGGCACTTCAGGTGAAGGATAGAAAGGAGCCAGTACTGTGAAGAGCAAAGGAAAAGAGTGTCCCAGGAAGAGGGAACAGCATGCGAGAAGGCTCTAAGGCAAGAACTCAATGTATTCCAGGAACTGAAAACGATTCCAGTGTGGCTGGAGAGGAAGATGGTCCCAGATGAGACTGGAGAAGTGGGTAGGGGATAGGCACTTAGGGCCTGGGAGGCATGGCAAGGAGTTCAGACTTTGTCATTTTTTCTTATGATTTATTTTTATTATTCCAAGCAAATGGAAAGTAAGCCATTGGAGGGTTTTAAGCAAGGGAATAATGTGATCCAATTTATACTTTCAAAAGCAGAAGCGATTTTGCTCTTCCATTCATTTATTCATTGATTCTTACATATGTTCACTCATCCTTTAATTCATACCTTCAACTATTTATTCTTTCATTGGGCTTTCATTTGTTCACCTGTTAATTCCTTTGTTCCTTAAATGATTCGCGCATTCCTATGCCCAGAGAGCCTGCTGCTCTGCGCCAAACCCTGTGTGGGCACTGACAAGAACTAGACCCAGTCCTGGTCCTTGAGGAAAACACATCCCCCCATACCCATACCCCAGGAGCTAGTAGTGCACCAGGCAGAAGGTGCTGAGTGCTCTGCTGGGGATGGGGGCAGCAATCAGGGAGGGCCTCCTGAGGAAGTGCCTGTGAGCCAGGCCTTGAAGGATGACAGAGTGAGCTTGCAGTGTGAACAGGTATGCTATATCTCTTCACCATCTGCCTAGCTGCTAATGGACATAATAGCTATTCATGGACATAAAGTAAAGGATGTACTTTAGGGGGAGATGATTGCCCTCTGAAGAAACCCAGAGCTCTGTCTTAGTGGGATAAGGAGGAAGGGATGTTCTCTGTCACCAGTAAATCTAGAATAGCCTGAAACCGTTGCCATCTAGTCGATTCTGACTCATAGTGACCCTACAGGACAGAGTAGAACTGCCCCGGAAGGTTTCCAAAGAGCGGCTGGTGGATTTGAACTGCTGACCTTTTGGTTAGCAGCCAAGCTCTCAACCACTGAGCCACCAGGGGTCAACAGGGGCAATAAATGATATCCATTGCCTGAAGGGGGCCTTCCACTTTTATTATCACCTTTTACCTTTTATTACCCTCCCCCTCACACACACTCACTTTTATTGCCCCTTCCCCTACCTGCTCTCTGTACCTGCTATTTGGCATACAGACATGGCTATCCGATTAGTATTTAATCCTGGGAGAGAGAAACTTAGGCATGAACTGGGGCATGCTTGAATGCTATCTAATCCTGTGGACAGGAGTCTAACTGCAAGGAACCTAGGTTGATGATCATGTGTGCTGTTCTACTCATCCCCATCCTGTTTATTCTGTAAGTTATAAAGGCCTGCTGAGCAAGCCATTAGAAGCATCTGGTCTGTGCTCTGCTCTAACCAGTCTTTCACTAAGAATTTGTGAGAACAGTGACACTGCAGAGCAGAATCACTGCGGGTTCCCCAAAAGGCAGGGACAAGTCTCTTTCATCTGTGTGTTCCCTAAAGTTGCACCTGACAGGCAATGATAAATGTTTGTTTGTTAATTGAATGTGTGGACCAACGGCCAGTCAGGGGGTGCTTGATGGTGGAGATGATACTGCCCAGCCAGGGTAAGACCACCCTTCTGAAGCCCCTATACCTCCACTGGCTCCCCTGTGTCTTCTTCCCTGATCCTCCTCCATTTTCCTAAGGAAAAAGAATTCTTACCTGCATCTCACTGCTCTCTACCACCCCAAAGACACATTGGTACACATTTGATACACATTTGAATCCCCCTCCCTGCCACACATCGAGGCATTGCACACACTCCTGCTCATACAGAGGAACACCTGGGTCTGCACAATGCGCCCCAGTTGTTGGTTCCAAAAATGCAGTCATCGTGTTCATTGCTGTTATGGATGGAATTTTGTCCCCCAAAAAACGTGTGTCAACTTGGCTAGTCCATGATTCCCAGTATTGTGTGATTGTCCACCATGTTGTCATCTGTTGAGATATTCCTATGTGTTGTAAATCCTACCTCTACGATGTTAGTGAGGTGGGATTAGTGGCAGTTATGTTAATGGGGCAGGACTCAATCTACAAGATTAGGTTGAGTCTTAAATCAATCTCTTTTGAGATATAAAAGAGAGAAGTAAGCAGAGAGACATGGGAATCTCATTACCACCAAGCAAGAAGAGGCAGGAGCGTGAGTCCTTTGGATCCAGGTTCCCTGCACTGAAAAGCTCCTAGACCAGGGGAAGATTGATGACAAGGACCTTCCCCCTAGAGCCAACAGATAGAGAAAGCCTTCCCCTGGAGTTAGCACCCTGAATTCAGACTTCTAGCCTCCTAGACTGTGAGAGAATAAATTTCTCTTTGTTAAAGCCGTCCTCTTGTGGTATTTCTGTTATAGCAGCACTAGATAACTAAGACAATTGCCTACAACCACACACAAACACACACACACACACACTTACTCTGTGCTCCCCACCCTCCCTGACTCCCCACCACACATCAACACACACTTCACCAAGCAGCCCTCCCCCATGCACCTCTTCCTCTCCAGAAGCAGTGATTTTTCTGGTCTTTGATTTAAAGCTGAAGAAGCAACAGTGGTGGGAGGGGAGACTGAATCTCAGGCTGAGGAGGGGTCAAGGATCCCTACCAGCTGGAAAAGAAGGAACTGTGGCAGAGGGTAATCTTCTGTTTTTTAAGACTTGGGGGAAGGGGACTGACACACCCTCTCTCTTCCCCAGTGTGGCCTGAGGGCAGATTCCTCTGAAGAGCAGTTTCCTAAGGGAAGGGTCTCTGGCTGCTCCCACCCTCCTACATCTCTGCCCTAGGGCCTACTCCCTGAGGAAGGTAAGGCATCAGGAGGTGATCTGAAGTGGCTCTGGTGACGGCAGCCTGAGGTCAACTGGCTGTGAAACTTGGGTAAGGGCCATCTGAGCCTCAGTTTCCCCACCTGTAAAACGGGCAGAGTGGGAAGTGGTCTTCAGTGATGGATAAAAGCCCTTCCTTATCTCAAATCCAATGATTCGAGGAGAGCGGGTGCTTCTAGGGGTGAGGAACCTGCTCCTTGGAGGGGGCCTTTGGGAAGGCTGTGCAGGGCGTTGGGGAGGCTGGGGTACCAGGAGAGGGCTGGGAGAGTCGACCCTGGTAACCCGGCGTGGGGGCGGGGGGAGCCGGCAGTAGGGGCGGGCGGGTCTGGAATTTGAGAACCCCTCCCCGCTGCGGGCAGCCATCTGGGGCGGGGGCGTGACTGTGCGTTCTCCTAGCCTCCACAGCCGCCCCGCCGCAGCCACTGCTGCAGCAATAAGAGAAGTCCCAGGCGGCTTCCTCCTTCTGCCCAGAGGGGGCGGCGGTCAGAGACGGCAGCACCCAAGTTCTCTCCTACGTCGGCACTAGCCGCTGCTGGAAGCCCCGGCTGGCTTGCCCGGGAGTCGTCAGAACCTGCCTCCCCTGGACCAGGTAGGCGGGGAGTCAGGTGGGCGCTGGGATGGGCGACGCGGTGCACTGGGACAGGGGGCTGGGGACAGTGGCCTGGGAGGACGTGGGAGGAGGGCTGAGGGGTTGGTGGCCAAAGGGGCCTCACCCCGAAAAGAGGAGACCTAGAGGGTGAGACTGATGAAATGTTGGAAGGGGCTGAAGGAGTCTGAGAGAAGTGGACAAAGGGGATCCCCGAAAAACTCTGGTGGGCAAGTCGGACGGAACCTGTAGAGTGAGACTGACAGAATTTAGCAAGGGGACTGAAAGAGTCGGGGAGAGGGACTAAGAGGACCCCCAAAAGGGTCTGGAGGAGAAACTGAGGGGACCTTGAGAGTGAGAATTTGGGGAGAACCTGAAGGGGCCTGGGGAGGGGAACTAGGTGGGGGGACTGGGAGGATCAGGTGAGGGAATTTGCGGAAGGGGCTCAAGGAGAAATCACTACGGGGGTCCAGGAGGTCCCCCTATTCTGAATTGACAGAAGCCTCGGGTGAAGCCTACAGCCGGGAGGGGAGAGATGCGGCCTGGAGCGCAGCCCCCCAGCCGCTCGGGCCCGGCACTGGTGGGCGGGCTCCGCACCGCGAGGGGACTCCTGAAGGCGCTAAAGGCGAGAGTCCCCGCTTCCTGGGGAAGTTACAGTCACAGCAGGGAAGGGCCTCTCTGGGTGCCTCGTTCCCCCCGCCCGCGGTGGCAGTCTCAGTCGCTTTCCCCTCGGGATCCAGGAATTGCTGGCCGCCCCGACGGAAATCCTGCCTTTGACCGGGATTGCCTGGAGAGGCTGTCTCCATGGCAACGCCCGGCGGTGAAGCAGAGCCCCGCCCTTGGCGAGTTTTGGGCTCCTGGCTGGCGCAGCACTTTTGGTCCCCCTCCCGGCTTCTGGGTCCTCAGTGTGGGGCTGACTTCCCGACAGGGGGGTGAGGTGATGGTGCTCAATGTTCAGGGATCCTGGGGCGGGGATCTGCAGTCTCAGAGACCTGGGTTCTTAGCCAGTCTGAGCAATTAAGCATGTGACTTTAAGCAAGTTATGGGGTTTCTCTGGACCTCACTTTCCTCATTTGAACAATATGGAGAAATTACCTTTGACCTACCTATCCTCCCTCCCAGTCATGAAAATCAGGTGCAGAAAACAGCTTGTGCTGAGGGATTAAGGGTTATCTGACCCAGCGAGCCTCTGCTTTGCCTTCTCAAAAGCAAGGGGAACCAGAAAGCCTGAGCGAGTCCCACTGACAGGGCCTCCAGGGACCAGCACACAGTTGACATCTAATAAATAAATAAATGTCTGTGTATCTGTGGAGGGCCCACACTGGGGAGGTCAGCAGGTTTGAGATGTGTCCCCATGGTGCCACATTCACTTGGCCACCCCCTCAGGCATGTAGTCTCTTGGGTATACTGAGGCCGTTGGCATCTCTCTGTGGTGGTGGATGGGAGAACAAGGCTCTGTTCCCATTTCACAGATGGGGAGATAGAGGTTTGGGAGGCAATGACTGACAGGGCCAGCAGTATGGACCTGGAGTCCATGGCATCTTGTCTCTGACATGACGAAGAAAGTAGCCAGAGTTAAGGTCTGAGTCCTTACCTCCTTCCTCCCAAGTCCCACCTAGCCCTCTGGAGTGAAGAACGGAGTTGAGGGGAGCAGGTGGAGGAGGGCGAGCAGGTAGAGGAGGGTGTGGGAATAATGCACTTTAAGGTTTACTCCTGCTCTCCAGTGGGTGTGAAGCTGTGAGTGAGGGTGTGAGAGTGTTTGCATCATTTGGGCTCTGAGGGAGTGAGCATGAGCATGTAAGCATATGTGTGGGTGCTTGGGTGTTCTGTGCAGCCACCTGGGGCCGATGTGGCAAAGGAAGTGGCCAGACCCTGGCAGGCTGGGGTTGGGGGTGCATAGCAGGAGGAGAAGGAGCCAGGGCCTTTGTGCACAGAACAGACTGGGCTGGCCTCAGGTGGGAGAGGGCAGGATAACTCTCCAGGATTAGTGGGGGGCTTCCTGTCTGGCCTCACTGGGGAATTTAGACTCCAATCCTCCAGCTCTCCCTGGACATCCATAGCTCCCATCTCCTGAGAACCTGTGTCCCAAGCCGGGTGGGACTGAAGACACATGTTTTAGAAGCTGGTGGGTGTTCAGCAACAGATGGGAAACCACTTTTACCCAAAAAAAGTGGAGAAAACTCAGCTGGTACCTTCAGGACCAAGTGGAGCATAAAGCTGACAAGGCAGATAGGCCACCTCATCCCTCCCTACCCCCTGTAGCGCACACCTGGCCCCACCAGGGCAGTAAAGTCAGACTGGGGCATTTCTGCCTAGGCCCTAGGCATTCAAGGCTGGGAGGTTGTGAGGCCTCTAGAAGGAATACTATTCAGTAAGGAAGATGGAGGCCCAATGAGAGGTGGGGACCTCAGTGAGGGGGATGGGGCTCAGTATGGGCACTGGGGTTCAGTGAGAGGTCTGAGGGTGAGGCAGGGAGGATCTTCAATCAGGGGATTCAGGTCTTGGTAAGGGGTGGGTTGCAGGGGGCTGAGGTGGCCTGCAGAGTTTAGACTTGTTCGCCTCCTTGCCTCTCCAGCCTTGGCATGCCTCCTGACCTGCCCAGGGTCTTGAGGAGAACCCGGAACTCTTGCAGGTTGGTGGTTTCCTGCAGCTGCCCCAAGTCCCAGTTCCCTTTTGGTGAAATCCCCCAGGCATCTGGGCCAGCTTACCCCTCCCCTCTTCACCCTGGGAACTTCTCCTTCTCTTGCCCCTGCCCAGCCCTGTCCCTGGCCCTCCACTGACTCTGCCTTGGAGGGACCTTCCTCAAGGGAAAGGAGGGGAAGCAAAAGTTCATTGAGCACCTATTGTGTCTCTGGTACTCTCAGGGGCTTGACCTCATTGGATGCTTGGAAGCAACCCTGTGGCGTAGAGATTTGTATACTATTTTATAAGCAAAGAGCCCGCATCTCAGAGAGAAGTTACTTGTCCAAGATCTCAAGCTAGTTGGCAGGCAGGATAGAATTTGACCCTAAATCTGTCTCCAGATTTCACAGACACACCAAAAATCCTCACATGGCTTCGGGAAGTGTGACCTCAAGAAAGGCTGGGTGGCAGGAAGATAAGGCATGTCTTAGTTATCTAATGCTGCTATATAACAGAATTACCCCAAATGGCTTTAACAAACAGAGATTTACTTTCTTACAGTTTAGGAGTCTAGAAGTCTTGAAATCAGGGTGCTGGGGAAAGTTTTCTCCCTCGGTTGCCTCTGGGGGAAGGTCTTTGTGTCTTCTGCTTGTCCTCGTCTCTGTTCCTTGGCTCCTTGGTGATCTTCGTGTGGTGTGGCATCTGTCTTTCCCCATCTCTGCTCTGCTTCTCTGGGTCTAATCTGCTCACTTTGTATCTCAGAAGAGATTGATTTAAGACACACCCTACTCCAATGCTGCCACATGAACATAACAAAGAAAACCCATTCCCAAATGGGATTATAACCACAGGTCTAGGGGTTAAAATTCACAACATATACTTTTGGGAGGACACAATTCAATCCATAACAAAACCTGTTTGCTGTCCAGTCAATTCCAACTCATAGCGGCCCTATAGGACAGAGTAGAACTGCCCTATAGTTTCCAAGGAGCAGCTGGTGGATTCGAACTGCTGACCTGTTTGGTTAGCAGCCATAGCTGTCAACTATTGCGCCACCAGAGCTCCCAATCCATAACAAGGCACTTCTAAATTTGCCCTATATTGTTTCTTTTCTGACTTTATGTCTTTTTATTTCCCATTTCAAACGGAGCAATATGTTAAATGTAATTTTGGTCTCTGCAGGTATGCAGCAAGTTTTGTATTCATCTTTACCCTTTACCCAAGGGATGAGGCAAAAACATACAGATAATTAAAATAACATCACTAGGCTATGTACATTTTGAATTGTGTTGTCTCAAAGAGAAAAGTATTGTTAAACTTGAGATCACAGTATACTTCTAAATCTCGAAATATATCCTCTCATGTTTAGACTAAGGTTTTGCATATATTTTTGATAATGTTTCTTTAAAGTATTAGCATTATTTCATTTTGTCATCTGTCCCTACCCACATATACAATAAAAATAAAGTCATCAAACCACCAGTAATTGAAAAGAAAGAAAGGAAGAATGGGTGGGCCTGGGGCCACCAGGAGTAGAGTGGGCCTCACCCTTGGGTGGTGGAAGGTGGCTCCCTACTAGGTGGCCAGCTACCATATGACAGAGGTGGTGTGTTCAGTTGACCAGGGGCTGGGTAGGAAGTGTGATGTTCACCTGGCAGAGACAGCATGACCTCCTGCTCAGGCTTTAGAGAATGCTGCCATGGCATTGGCAACAGAACTCTGGACCTGAGTCCTGGCTTTGTGTCGCCTATCTGGCTGTGTAACCTCAGGCAAGTCACTTCTGCCTCACACACAAAAGAAACAAGACATTCCTCTAAGGTCACAAAGCTAGGGCAGGGCCACACGGGAGGGGAGCATGTCAAAGGGGAGGTAATGTGGTTCAGGGCTGAATGTCAACTCTGTACACCCACAACCTGCTTTTGACTTTGATGAGGCTCTGAGAGCCAACTCCTGCCAAACAGATAGTCAAGAGACATATTCATAAACCAGACCCAAGTTCCTGTAGTGCCCAGAACTCTTGTAGCCACTCTGAGCTGCTTGCTTTCTGGTGTTAACAGGCAGCAAATTCAGCTCAGAGGAAAGAAAGACCTGGATTCAAGTTCTAGGGCTATGAAAATCAGATATTGCCTGTGAGACCCTGGGCGGATTGCTCCCCCTCTCCGTGCTGTAATGAAGATTTAAGAAATTCATGCATGTAGAGCATGAAACACAGGGCCTGGCACATAATAGGTGTTCCTTAAGGGACAGACATGATTGCTTTGATTAGGAACACAAAATAGAACCATGCTTAACCCCAAACAGTGCACATTGATTAGGGTTGCACTTTAACTCCCCTTACTTGCTGTGTAATCTTGGGCAAGTTACTTAACAGCTCAGTGCCTCAGTTTCCTCATCTGTAAAATAGGGTAATAACAAAACCTACCTCATAGGATTGTTAAATGAAATCAAGCGTGGAATTTGCTTGACACCTTGTCAGGGACTGAGTAGGTGTTTAATAAATTAGTATGTTTTTACTAATAGTTATGGCCACCCAAATTGGTGGTAAGTGGTTGGGATCAAAGCAAGGGGAGGATGAAGAGTCCTGGGGGCTATTTTCATGCAGATGTTTGAGCAGAGACGACCCAACCTACCTCTTCTCTTTTTCTGTCTTTGTCTCTTTAGTTCTCTGCCTCTGACTTTTTCTCTTCATCTCTCGCTCTGTCTGTGTGTCTTTCCCTCTCTGTCTCTGTCTATCTCTTTGCTCTTTCTCTCTTCCTCTCATCTTGGTCTCTCGCTTTTGTCTCTGTTTCTTTTTGGCAGTAATGTGCTGGAACTAGCTAGCACTGGCTCCAGAGAGCTGATTCTGCGCATTTCTTCCCAACCCAGCCTTCAGTGAAGTCACTTCAATAGCTTGAAATCAGCCATGGTGGGGATATTTACATGATGGAAATCAGCAAATGCTACATATCAGGCTTTTATGTTTTATTCTTTTCTGAGAGCTGGTTTACCAGCTCACAACTTTGTTTCTCTTGTTCTCTTCTTTCTGTCCTTGCGTTTCTCTGTCCTTATGTCTCTCTCAGTCTCTTTGTCTCTCACAATTTCTGTCTCTTTTTCTACTTCTTTATTTTTTTTCCTCTCCTCATCTCTCTCCCATACGGCCATATGAGCATGGCACATTCAGTGTGACCCCTCTCATTGCCCCAGGCTAGCAGACACTAGACTTTGTGCCTCATACCCTCATCCCACACCCCCCAACCACCTCAGCATGGTCCACAGAGAGCCAGGTCCAGGTGGGGCTTCACCTCCATCAAGCCTGGGAGTGCTATCACTTTGACAGCTGCCCATCTCTGCCTGCTGACCATGGCTCCTGATTGGTTCTGGCTGTTGGCCATACCCGGGCTCTTCCTAAGCCCACGGAGCTCTTTGCCTCCTTTTCAGAGGCTATTAGCCTCTGACTTCCCCCCCAGTTCCAGGCATGCAGAATTCAGGGCTCCCCCTGGACTGGTGTAGAACCATTGTGGCAATGTGTACTTCAGTACTGTTGGAAGTGGCAACATTGTATTTGTGTGTGTAGAGGTTGTATAAATTTGTACCCTGTGAGAGGAGCTCTGTGTATAGGGGAAAGGGGGAGGCTGTGCGTGTCCCTATGAGGGCTCTGTGCATCTATGCATGCTTACAGGAATGGCTGTGACTGTCGTGTCTGTGACACGCAGTGAAGAGAAGTGGTTGAGAGCTCAGACTCTGGAGCCAAATGCCGGGATACATCATCTGTGTGACCTTGGGCAAGTTTCTAAGCTTCTCTGTGTCTCAGTTTCCTCATCAGTAATAATAATACTCTAATGGACCACAACTACCACAGCCTCCACCAGACTGAGTCCAGCACAACAAGATGGTGCCCAGCTACCACCGCTGACTGCTCTGACAGGGATCACAATAGCGGGTCCCGGACAGGGCGGGAGAAAAGTGTAGAACAAAATTCAAATCCACACACACACACAAAAGGGACAGAGACTGGAGAAACCCTGAATGTATGGCCCCTGGACACCCTTTTAACTCACTACTGAGGTCACTCCTGAGGTTCATCCTTCAACCAGAGATTAGACAAGCCTATAAAACAAATCATAACACACGTAGTTCAACCATGTATATATGAGACTAAATGGGCACACCAGCCCAGCGGCAAGGACGAGAAGGCAGGAGGGGACAGAAAGCTGGACAAATGGAAATGGGGAACCCAAAGTCGAGAAGGGGAGAGTATTGACGTGTCGTGGGGTTGGCAACCAATGTCACAAAACATTATGTGTATTAATTGTTTAATGAGAAACTAATTTGCTGCGTAAAGTTTCAACTAAACCACAATAAAAATGATAATACTTCATAGGGTAGTTGTGAAAATAAAATGGGTATTATATGTAAAATGCTTAATATAATGCCTGGCACATAGTAAGTGCTATAAATTCTGTATTTGCTATTCTTTTTTTTTTTTTTTAATATTTTATTGTACTTCAGGTGAAGTGTATTTGCTATTCTTGTAGAGAGGCTGTACGTATGTGTGTATGTATCTGTGTGTAGATGGGTGTGGGTGTGTATGTATTGGGAATGTGTGTGTGGAGGTGTGTGTATGTGGATGGGTATACTTGAAGATGTATGTGTCTGTGAATCTGTACAGGAGAGTTCAAAGTCTCTGTACGTGAGGTGCTGTGTGTAGCTGAGGTAATGTGTATGTCCGTGGATGTGTTGGGAGGGTTGTGTGGATCTGAATGTAGGCTGTGTATGCCATTTGGAGACCTTTATTCTCACCCTGTAACCCTTGTGTTCTCTCCTCTCGCCAGCCCCTGAATTCCTTTGAGCAAGGCCCTGGGTGCTCCCTTCCCCACCTCCATCCTCCTTCCTGGCCCTAATCACCAGTGACCTGGGGCCTTGCAGACGAAGTGGTTTCACCCTGAGGGGAAGGATCCTGGGGTGAAGTTGTCAGCAACGGCCTAGTGGTCAATAGGGGCTATTTTAGGGCAAGCCTCTTACCACAGCCCGCCTCACAGTTCACCATATGGGTGATGTTTCCACCACCACTACCACCCCCTGACACACGCAGGAGAACAGTCACATTGAAGGGTGAGAGGGATTGATGGGGCTAGGGTTGGGGTCAGGGCACTGATGTGATAGAGCCATTGGCCAGGCAGCTGGATCTGGTGGATCCAGGAAGGCTTCCTGGAAAAGGTGAGTGATTCTGGGTAGGAGGGACAGGACCCAGAAAGAAGAGGAAAATTCTATAAGGGAAGCAGAGAGGCAAGGCAAAGGCCCTTGTCCCCAGGGTCCTCGGGCCCCTCTAGGGGAAGAAATGATGGTTCACTTGGTCAGCCCCACCCCACAGCTCTCCATTCCTCTCACATCTTAGGAAACCAAGCCCTCTCCCCAGCCATTTCCTCTCTGAGTGTTGCAATGGCAGTTTCTGATGGAGGGTGGGGGACCCTTGCTCAATGACCCATCCACACTGTCGCTCAAAGGAAACAACTGCCAGGAAAGACTTGGCTCATTTGGGAGGCTCCCCCAGGGACCCCGGTGGCCCCAGATCCTGGCCTGGACCTTTTCCTGATGTGGGGACAGAAGTAGAGCTGTGGAGGTAGGTGTCCACCTTTGCCCCGTAGCCAAATGTGACCCTGGGGCTGCTGGGGTTTACCCAGCCGGGGCTGGGAAGAGAGTCAGGGGCCAGGGAGGGGCTTGTTTTAGGAGACAGTGACTGGGGGCATCTGAGTGAGCTGAGCATGGCTTCCTAGAAATCCAATTAGAGCAATGGGTAAGTATAAAATATGAGCATCTGAGTGTGCCCAGGAGGTGCCTGTGTGCGTGTGGATATGGGTGTGTGCTACTGTGTATCCGAGCCTGGGCTGGTGCGAGAGTTAGTTTGTGTTGGTGTGTGGTGGTTGGCAAGCACATACATGCAAGGGTATGCTGTGTTGGTTGTGACTGTGTGCTGGTGTGTGTGTGACTGTGTTGGTGTGTCGGGTGGATATGAGTGTGAGAGGGTTGGTGTGGGTGATGTGTCCTACATGAGGGTGAATGTGTAAGTGTGCCAGGGTTGCTGGGAAGGAAAATGAAGGCGGGAGGCATGCTGGGGCCGAGCCCAGGCCCTCTGGCTTCCTGAGGCAGCAGGAGCTGGGCAGCTGGCTTGCAGGAACATTGGCAGGGCCTTCGACTTTCACATGCTTCTTCTCGCCCTCAGGTCCCTGGCCCCTCCCGAAGACCATGCCACGGCCCCATTGACCCAGGAAGTGGGGCCTAAGGGGTGAGTGGAGGGAGTGGGAGTGGAGGGCTTTCAGGGTCAGGATATTGGGTGGGGGTGGCCTTCCTGGTCCCCACAGTTCCTCACAGACCCTTCCTCCTACACATGCCTGTTGCTAGGTAACAGATGGGGGGAGCCAGAATGAGGCAGCTTGAGAGGCCAGAGGCTGGACCCACAACGGGAAATGGCCTTGATCCCCCTCTGCAGGGAATCTCCAGGTGCAGGCACACAGCTCTCAAACACACTCACACACAGATACACGTAGACGTGCACATACATAAAGAGAGACACACACACACACAGATGCCCAGAGAACTGCACACATGCTCACACTGACCTGCATACAGAGACAGTCACATACACTCCCGCACAGAGCTATGCACACAGTTACAGACACACAGTCACCTACTCACACAGGCCTGCTCGCACAGAGATACATCCACACACAGAGACAGTCACACATGTACACACTCACACAGAGACACATACATACTCACACTCATACAGATGTGCACACACACAGAGCCATGCACACGCACAGAGCCACACTCCCACAAGCAAACTTACACTTACTTAGAGACACACAAAAGACACACATGCATAAGCACACTTAAGGAGTCAGAGAAACCCAACATATCGAAGCAGTTGGAGGCAAAACTATATCAATAAACACAGTAACATCCCCATGTAGAAAATCAGCCACAGAGCTGCAGATTTGAGTGGATGGGAGAAGCACTGAGGGCACACGTGTCACACTGAGGGGTCCAAACACACTCAGGCAGCTGGGAGGCAGACTTGATGGGGGCCTCCTGTGTGAGTACGTGTGCGTGCACATGTGCCTAGGGCGGTGCACCTGGCAGAGCCCCCTAGTGAGGCATGCCCCTATTCGGTAGCAGGCACCTGGAATGGGCTGTGTATTCTGCAAGAAGCTGGAGCCGGGATCCAAGGAGGATGTCGGCCTGGAAGGAGACTTCAGGGGCTACGGGGCTGCAGACCGCTATGGCCCTGACCCCACTCAGGCCTGGCCTGCGTCCTCCCTTGCCCACATCCCCAACTACAACAACTTCTCCCCTCCAACCACCAGCTCTACCACCATCAAGGGCATCTCAGGTGAGTTCAGTAGGCTGAGGTGAGGGGAGAGATGCATGGTGCTGGAGGCAGGCTGCCTGGACCCTGGGAGAAACTAGGGGAGGGGAGGCTGGGGTCTTGTTCTTAGGAGCCTCCAGTATGATGTGGAAGACACAGCCCTGCTTTCAGGAGCACAGTATAAGGAAGTATGTACAGCCAGCCCTGCCCTCAGAAACCCCAGTCTGATGGGAGAGACCTAGCTCTGTTCTCAGGAGCCTCCAGTCTGAGGGGGGACCCAGATGGCAGATGCAAGTGGTAAAGAGAACCCTCTTGGGTGCCATCTCCTAGGTGGAAAGTCTTCCTGGTGGGAAAGAGGAGTAGACAGCCTGAGGATTCCCAAGGGTTGGAGGCGTGGGCTTGAACATATGTGTCCTAAGTCCATGGCGGGTGGGGGGAAGCTCTGAAGCCCAAGTCAGAAATCCACTCGACTCCAAAGACCTTTGAGAACCAGGGCACTGCAGCAGTGCGGAGGTGGAGGTAGGGGTGCAGTGGCCACAGTGCCTGGTTGAGAAAAAGAACTCATGGGTGCCCCCTGTCCTGTGCCCTATCCTGCTGAGTAGCCTTGACTCTGGCAGGGATTGGGGTGACCGAATTCATCGCCCTGTATGACTATGAGGCCCGGACAGAGGATGACCTCACCTTCACCAAGGGCGAGAGGTTCCACATCCTGAACAATACGTAAGTGACCAGGCCAGCCAGTTCAGTGCACGGCCTGGGCTGGGAGCAGGACCGGGAGAGGAATCCTACCTGGTCCCTGTTCTCAGAGTTCTCCTAGCCTAGTGGAGGAGCCAGACACACTGCACAATCGCAATAACCGGGTGATCGTTACCAAATGAGGAAAGCATGAGGGAGTATGAGCACAGAGAGACACCAAACATGGTCCCTAGGGTGGGGGTGGTCAGGGCAGGTTTCTTGAAGTTGGTGACTTCTAAGCTGAGACCAGAAAGATGAGTAGACATGGAAGGAAAAGGTGAGAAAAAGTGAGAGTGAGAGAGAATGAGAATGAATGATGGCTCCCAGGAGCCACAGTGGCTCAGTATCGGTGGAGCCAAAGTGTGAGGTGCAGAATGGAGAGAGCAGAGGCTGGACAGGGGGTGGGAACAGGGTCGGCAGGGCTTTTTCAGCCACGCTGAGGTGTCTGGATTTTATCCAGAAGGAAATGTGAAGCCACTGGAAGCTTTTCAGTGGGGAAGTGACCCAGTTAGCTGTGCACTGTATCCCTGACCCCCAGCTCAACTGAGGAGTCAGAGGATGAAGCCTGGAGGCCCAGATGTCCCCAAACATCTCCCTTCCACAGGGACAAATCTTCCTGGGCAGCTTCAATAGCTGTGGGCAAAAGTACGGAAAAGCTCTTGGGTGGGGGAATGTCCAAGGTGAAGGGTTCGCAGAGTCAACCTCCATCAGATCCTCAATGTGGACTTGCCTGGCCCAGGGGGCCCCAGAGCTGGAGCTGCCACTGACCACGCTTCTGCTCTGTGCCTGCAGGGAAGGTGACTGGTGGGAGGCTCGGTCCCTCATTACTGGACAAACTGGCTACATTCCCAGCAACTACGTGGCCCCTGTGGACTCCATCCAGGCTGAAGAGTGAGTAGGAGGGCCAGGGAGGCCAGTCCTGGGATAGGACCTTGGAGTCCAGACTCCCAGCTCACCTCTTGGGCAAGTCACTGCTTCCCTCTGAGCCTCAGTCTCCATATTCACAATTTTGTAAGATCACTGTGAGAATAAAAGAAGATAATGATGATAACAATAACAGTGGGTAATGCTAGTGCATACTATATGCTGGGCACTATTTAAAATGCTTTCCATATAGTGACCGAGTAGAAAATATTATGATGTTTTACAAATGAGGAAACTGAGGCACAGAGAAATTAAATAGCCTTCCCAGGTTCACATAGCTTGTAAGTAGGCGGAGCTGGTATTGGAACCCAGATAGTCTGGCTGCATTTGCTAGGCAGTATGCATATTGCCTCTCTGATAACCATGGTGTATGAGCTTAACAAATTGTAAACTGCTAAACAAACGCAAGGGGCATTACTTAGAATTAATTCTACTAAGGAGGCAAGGAGAACTTTTATATATGTGAGATACTACAACAAGTACTTTACCTACTTTGATTCATTTAATTCTCACAATAACACTATTGATATTACTATTGTCCCATTTTACAGATGAGGAAAAACCTTTTTTATTTATTCTCACATATGCGTGCATATATATGGGAAGTAGAAAGCATTGGAGACATTTTGCAGAGCACACCAGCATTTAGTGACTGATTTGCTAGTAGACTATGAGGAGTGGGGGAAAGCGGAATCAAGGGTGATTCAAAGTCTTCTTGAGTGACTGAGTGAATGATGGTGCCATTTGCTAAGGTGGGGAACATAAGAACAGGTACAGGTTTGAGGGCAATAATGAGTTCAGGGCACGGGGAGACTTGATGGGCTGAGGTTCATGGGGAGCAACACCCAAATGGAGGAGGCTGCCAGCAATTAGATTAGGTTGTGCTTTGTACAAGGGGTGCCCAGCCCATGCCAAGCCATGCCCCTGAATCAGCTCAAAGGAAAGGGCACCGTTTCCTAACTGGCAGTAAGACTCTTTACATGTTTGTTGTGGCACTTGCAGAGGACTGGGGTGGAAATTTGGGACTCATCAGAGATGACCACTGAAGCTGTATAGGGGGGTGAAAAAAGAGGGAGGAGAGTGAGAAAGAGATTGGCCCCAGGATCCAACTTTGGAGAAAGCTGCCCTCAAAGGAGAAGGAGCCATGGAGGAGGAGGAAAATCAGACAAGGCTGAGTCAGAACGGCCGAGATAGTGGAAGGGAAGTTTCAAGAAACAAGAGAGGGAGTGTCAGACGCTGCTGGCCACTGGATTTGGCAACGGCAACAGGGGTGACCTTAGTGAGAGATGCCTCCCTGCGCAGTGAGGGTGGGGGCCAGATAGCAGAGTGGGGTAGGGAGTGGGAGGTGAGGAAGTGGAGACCCAAGTGTGAAACACTTTTTCAAGTGAAGGGAAGGTGTGAGATATAGCAGACTGTTGATGGCAAGACAGGGCTTAAAACAGTTTCCTTTGGAAGAAAGAAATGTGGGCATCTTTAGAAGTTGGTGAGATGGAAGGGCTCCAGAAGGGGCTGCTCAGTGGGGGGTCCCTGAGCAGAGGGAAGTGGGCAGGGTCTAGAGCTGGAGTAGGGTGAGGCCTTAGCCTGGGGAGAGTAGTAAGAGGCAAAGAGGAAAGGAGGAGTGATGATGCAGGGGGTGGGTGGTTTTTAGGGGTTCACGCTTGTGTCCACATCTTGGGGGCAGGGTCACGAAGCTCTGAGAGGGCGCAGTGCAGTATTGTGGTTAAGAGCGCAGGCCCTAAAACAGACAGCTTGGGTTCCTATTCTGGCAACACAGCTCAAGAGCAGTGTGGCCTTAGACACGTTGCTTAACCACTAGGTATCTCAATTTCCTCATCTGTCTAATGGAGGGAAGGAGCCCTGGTGGCACAGTGGTTAAAGCCCTTGGCTGCAAACTGAAACGTTGGTGGTTTGAGCCCACCAGCTGCTCCGCTGGAGAAAGATGTGGCAGTCTGATTCCATAAAGATTTCAGCCTTGGAAACCCTATGGGGCAGTTCTAGTCTGCCCTATAGGGTCTGACTTGATGGCATTGGATTTCTATAGGGTCTGACTTGATGGCATTGGATTCTTTTTTTTTTCTAATGGAGGGTAATAATAGTACTTACCTCACAGTGTTATTATGAGAATTAAATGCATAAATATATGTATTAGAGCAGAGTCTGACACAAAATAAGTGCTGCTATTATTATATTAATTATTATTATTAGTTATTAAACAAATAGCTAATGTCATGGAGTGGGTGGAGGCAGGGCTGGTGGCTTTGAAAAAAACTTGGTCCTGCCTATACAGCCCTTCAACAGTTCCTGCTTCCACATCCTGCCTGCCCTCCTTGACACTTCACTTCCAATGCCTCCCCTGCTCCCCAAACTGTGTGTAGTACTCTAGGTGTGGACCAACCATCCCAGAGTTCACTGGGGCTGCCTGCCAACTCCCTTGATTTGGAAACCATGCTCCTTTTAAGTCAGGCCACAATGGTCATGGGCCAGTTAAATGACATTTGTGTTATCTGTGTTCCCTGTGGCACTTCAACTCCCCCAGTATACTTGCACAGTTAGTTTAGAACTACAATACAATCCCAGAAAGAATCCCCCCCCCCCCCACAAAGAGAGCAGAAGTGGTTGAGGCCTGAGGCTGAAGTTGAGATTTAGGACAACAACCAACATTAAGAGAGTGGAGGAAGAGCAGCAGTCAGAGCCAGGCAGCAGCAGAGAGGGAGGAGGAGAAGCTGGAGAGAGTGCTGCTCAGGAGGCCAAAGGGGACAGTGGGAGTCGGGGGAGGGACCTGAGCGATTGCCTGGGGTGGTGGGAAAACCACTAATGTGGGCGGCAGAGGATTTTAGGTAGAGCTCATCAGCCTGCCTTGTGGGCAGGTCACTTCCCCTCTCTGAGTCTCAAGTTATTCATCTGTAAAACGCGTGCATAGAGGGGCTGAAGTGAGATGGACTAAGGGAGCAGTGACATCCTGATAAGGTCATTAGTGACTGAGGTTCTAGCAATTTCTAGCAATATAAGAGAAGCCCAGAGAGTAAGGAGGAGAAGCCTGACCTTTATGGGCACCTACTGTGTGCCAGGCATTTTACATTCCCTTTCTCTGTGACCCCCACAATCAGCCTGTGAGGCAGGCATATGAGTCCCATTTTACAGGTAAGAAAATTGAGTCTTGGCTTGTTAGGTACGGAAATTGAGGGTTGGCTTGTGAGGTGACTTTGCCCAGAGAGGCTGAGTTGGAGTTTGAATAGGGTGTACCTGATTCTTGCCTGTCCTTCCCAATAGGTGGTACTTCGGAAAGATAGGGAGGAAGGATGCAGAGAGGCAGCTGCTCTCACCCGGCAACCCGCAGGGGGCCTTCCTCATTCGGGAGAGTGAGACCACCAAAGGTAGGGAAGGTGCCACAGCGGAGGCGGGCGGCAGGGGCTACTAGGAGGCCCAGCGTAATAGGATGGGGCTAGGCTGGTCAGGAGGGGCTTAGGTCAGGGCCAGAGATGAATTACCCAATAAGCGAGGTACCCACGGGCTTACTTGTGCTTACTAATCTGTAGCGCACAATTTCACCTGATGTGGTGAAACTCATGTGAAATTGTGTACTACAGATGAGTAAGTAAGCACAATTAACTCGTGCATAGCTTGTTTACTGGTTAATCCGCCCCGATCACAGCTAAAAGTGACTACGGCTGGGCTCGGCAGCGGGGCCAAGCCTGGGACTGAGTTAAAGGAAGGGATGGGGCCAGCCGGCTTAAAGTCCCCAGCCTGCGGACCTTCTCCTGTCTCCCAGACCTGGGGTGGGGGGTGGGGAAAAGGAAGCAGGCCCGAAGGTGCCCCTTCCCCACAGGTGCCTATTCCTTGTCCATCCGGGATTGGGACCAGACCAAAGGCGATCACGTCAAGCATTACAAGATCCGCAAGCTGGACACCGGCGGTTTCTACATCACCACGCGGGCCCAGTTCAACTCAGTGCAGGAGCTGGTGCGGCATTACACCGGTGAGGGCAGCCCCTCCGGGCCGGCGGGCACTTCAGTCCCCTGAACCAACCCGCTGACGGGTCGTGCAGACGGGGAGACTGAGCCCAGAGAAGGGAAGAGTCTCCCAAAGCAGCAGTGGCCCGGCCAGGACTAGAATCCAGGTGTTCAGGCTCCCAGCCCAGGATCCTACTCTGTGGGATTCGCAAGAAAACTGAGGCGTCGGTGGCCAAGTGGCTCCCCCTAACCTCTGAGTGAGGAATTGACCAGTTTCCTGCCTCAAGGCCTCAATCTGTTGAAACTTTCCTGAGTGTTTGTGCTGCAGGTGCAACTCAGAAATGGCCCCTGTCCTCAAGTAGCTCACAGTCTGGTCAAGGCAACAGACATAAACGACAATGACAAGAATAAAAATCCACACTGAGTCCTTTCTATGTGTCAGGCACTGTTCTAAGCGCATTGCCTGTAATAATTTCGTCCTTAGCACAACCTCATCTGAGGCACAGAGAGGCTAAGTAATTTATTCAAGACACCTAGATCTTAAGTCGTGAAGCCTATAATAATGCTGTGCTAAAGCAGAGAGAGGGGCATCAGAGCCCAGGTGGAAAGAACTGCCCAGAGGCAAGCAAAGAGGACCTGCTGGGCAGTGCTGCAAGCCAGCCTGGGCCAGACCATGCCAGCTTTGAATGCCCCACGAAGGCCCCAGGACAGGCAGGAAGCCACCATCACGGGTCCCTGAGCAGGTGGTGATAGAGGCTGGTCTGCATGTTGGTGAGAAACTCTGGCTGCTGGGGGGAGATTGTGTGCCAGGGGGCAAGGCAGGATGAGGGTCTATTAGGAGGCTGTGGCCACCATCCACGTGAGAGGTGAGAGTGGCCAGACTAAAGCAGAGCAGTGGAGTGAGGAGATGCAGACAATTCCAAAGCTGGATAGGAGGTAGAATGGGCCTGACTTGCTGGAGGACTGGTTACAGGATTAAGGAGAAGGTGGGAGTCAGTGCCCAGGTTTCTGCCTTGATTAGTTAGGTCAAGGATGAAATCCACTGAAGGGTGAGGGCCTTATGTCCACCCCTTTGCCTGGAATCCCCAACCTCATTTCCACCTGTCAGAATCCCACCTTGTCCTTCAAGGCCGGGCTGGGAAGGCCCCTAATCTTTATAGGGATCATCTCTTCCTCTTGGTGCCAGCCCCCTCCCTGGGCACCAACCCTCATGTTCACCGA
Source organism: Trichechus manatus latirostris (assembly GCF_000243295.1). NCBI lineage: Eukaryota > Metazoa > Chordata > Mammalia > Sirenia > Trichechidae > Trichechus > Trichechus manatus. Next base: position 2,237,704 of record NW_004443984.1, read on the forward strand.
CTCAGTGGCCAGGCTGCCTTCGCCCTGGCTTGTGAGCTCATCTGTGATCCAGTTACTTATAACCGATCATGGGGTCTGGCGAGAGGGCTGGGATGTGATGAGGAGTGTGTGGAGGTCATGGCCCGCCTGTGATCTTCATCCTTCCCGCCCCCTAGAGGAGAATGACGGGCTGTGCCACCTGCTCACGGCAGTCTGCACCATCATGAAGCCGCAGACGCTGGGCTTGGCCAAGGACGCTTGGGAGATCAACCGCGAGTCTATAGCGCTCGAGCGCCGGCTGGGTACCGGCTGCTTCGGGGACGTGTGGCTGGGTACGGAGGTCCTGGGGGGTCGGAGGCGGAGGGCAGGGCTGGCAGGCAGCAGGTCCTGACGCGACGCCGCCGCCCGGCAGGCACGTGGAACGGCAGCACGAAGGTAGCGGTGAAGATGCTGAAGCCGGGCACCATGTCTCCGAAGGCCTTCCTGGAGGAGGCGCAGATCATGAAGCAGCTGCGGCACGACAAGCTGGTGCAGCTGTACGCGGTGGTGTCCAAGGAGCCCATCTACATCGTGACTGAGTTCATGTGCGACGGTGAGGGGCGGGGTCAGAGGGTGGAATCTGGGCGCGATGGGATTGGGGGGCAAAGTCAAGGTGGGTGTTTCTGGGGGGGGCACGATCTATGAGGGGATGAGGGACAACGCGCGGAGTCCACCTGGGGCAAGGGACTGAGGATGTGAGGGTGGGGCCAAGTGAGAAAAGACAATACCTGGTCAGGGGCGGAGCCGAAGCTGGGAGGGCGGGGCTTGGGCAGGGAAAGACTGATCCTTGATATGGAGGGATCTGGGGCGGGGTTTGAATGGGGCGTGGCCAGAGGTGTAGGGCGAGGTCAGGGTATCTGGGGACAGAGCCTGGGCGAGACCCGTGAAGTGGTGAAGCCAGTCAGCGGGCGAGAGCCTGAGCTGGGGGACGGATTTAGGTGAGAGGGCTGGGAACAGCGGCAAGGCTAGACTGGATGAGAAGCGGTCGGGGGGGAAGGGGAGGAGCCAAGCTAGAGGGGACTGGCCTGGGGCTGGGGCGGGGTCTTGCTGCTGATTTTCTAGGTTCCTCTTTCCAGGTAGCTTGCTGGAATTTCTCAAGGACCAGAAAGGCCAGGCTTTGAAGCTGCCCCAGCTGGTGGACATGGCAGCCCAGGTAAATAGGGACAGCAGCCTTTATCTCTCAAAAACCAACAACTAAACTCGTTGCCATCTAGTGGATTCCGACTTTCAGCGACCCTATAGGACACAGTAGAACCGCCCCATAAGGTTTCCAAGGCTGTAATCTTTACGAAAGCAGACTGCCACATCTTTCTCCCGGGAGCGGCTGCTGGGTTCAAACTGGCGACTTTTCAGTTGTCAGCCAAGCACTTAACCCCTGTGCCACCAGGACTCCTCTTATCTCTTAAATCCCCTTCCTATTAACCTTCCACAAATCCTTGTGCGCTCAATCACCCAGCCTCCCTCTGGAAATATAGGTCTGCCCACTGAACCAGCAGTGGGATCTGAGGCAGGGCACTGCCTCGCTCTGAGCCTCAGTCTCTCCATCTGAAAAATGGGCTTTCAAATGGTCCCTGAAGGCCCTTCTAGCTCATATAGGCCGTATGCTGTGAGGCCACGTGGGCTTCCAACTCTCTATGGCTTGGCTCCTCAGATAGCGGAGGGTATGGCTTACATGGAGCGCATGAACTACATCCACCGTGACCTGAGGGCAGCCAACATCCTTGTCGGGGAGCGGCTGGTGTGCAAGATCGCGGACTTTGGGCTGGCCCGCCTCATCGAGGATGATGAGTACAACTCCCGACAAGGTGCCCTGCCTCACCCCACCTGCTGAGAGCTCCCCAGGGCACCAAGGGGCTGCCATGAGGCCCCACATACTCAGGAACCATCCCCCACCCTAGACCATCCAGGACACCCCCATCCTGATGTTGTAGCACAAGAGGCAAGTCTGGGTTCAAATCCCAACTCAACCACTTACAAGCCATGTAGCCTTGGGCAAGTCTTTTAATCTCTGTGAGCTGCCTTATCTCATTTTCTCATCTGTAAAATGAACATATTCAGACAACAGTAAGTCAACAGATATTTATACTAAGCACCTACTATGTGCCAGACACTGCTATAAATGCTTCAGTGAGAGACTCTAGAGTCTACTAGTTAAGAGCACAGACTCTGTAGCCAGAATGCCTGGGCATGAATCCCAGCCACTTACTAGCTGTGTGATCTGGGCAAGTTACTTACCTACTCAGTGCCTCCTTTTTCTCATCCCTAAATTGGAGATAATAACAGTGCCTACCTCATGAGGGTTTTGTTGGGGGTGAAATGAGTTAATGTGTGTAAACCGCTTAAAACAGTGCTTGGCATATAGTGAAGGCTGTACAAGTATTAGTTGTTGGTATTACAAGAATTATGACAGTGTTTGTAAAGTGCCCAGCACTATGCTAGGCACATAGTAGGTGCTGGCCAGATGCCAGGTCCTTTCTGCTATGCTGAGACCCCTGTTCAGAGGCCCCAAGATCCTTAGTCCTAAAGATTCCATTCTCTTAATCCAGTTTTTCCCAGGGATCTCCTGACTAATTTTCCCTTCTCCCCTAACCTCCAGGGGCCAAGTTCCCCATCAAGTGGACCGCCCCAGAGGCTGCCCTCTATGGCAAATTCACCATCAAGTCAGACGTGTGGTCCTTCGGGATCCTGCTCACTGAACTCATCAGCAAGGGCCGAGTCCCCTACCCAGGTTTGCCTGGGGTGAGATGCGGTAGGGAGTGGGGAGATGGACTTGGAGAAGGGCTCCCTCCTGGCTGTTCCTTCGGGGAGGTCCGGCTCCCAACTAACAGAGCCCCACCCTGCAGGCATGAGTAACCGGGAAGTAATGGAACAGGTGGAGCATGGCTACCACATGCCATGCCCCCCAGGCTGCCCGGTGTCCCTGTATGAGGCCATGGAGCAGACCTGGCGTCTGGACCCGGATGAGAGGCCTACCTTTGAGTACCTGCAGTCCTTCCTGGAGGACTACTTCACCTCCACAGAACCCCAGTACCAACCCGGGGATCAGGCATAGCCTGCTTGGGCATTGGGCACCTCTCTGGGCGTGCCCACTAGCCCTTGTCAATCCCCAGGACTCTCGTCCCAAAGCCCCCAGGCTTAGAATCCTACAGAGTCCTAGCACATCAGAGCAGATAGGACACTCTGTCGTCATCTAGGGCAACGTGCTCATTTTACAGATGGGGCAAATCAAGGCTCAGAACTTATCCCTCACCCACTTTGACTCCGAACATTGTTTGTCCGCTTTCCACTTAGGCCTCTTCAGGCCTCTAGCCTCCCCCAAAGTGCTCACAGCCTGTCTAGTTATTTATAAAACTATGACTATCCCTGGCCTCCTTTATCGCCTCTCCCTGCTTTCCTGCCCTTCCGTCTTCCTGTCCTGGCCCAGGCCCCCAGATTTTGCCTCCGACTCTCAATTCTCTTGTGTCTGTCAGTTACGAAGACAGGGAAAGTCTTTGCTGGGTCTTTCTGCTGGGTGAATGCTGTGGTCTGGGACTGGGGTGCAAGCCCAGGATTGAGGGAGAAGCTGATGGCTCACCCCCTTCTGATCATGTGTGTGTGTTTATTGATTTTTGTAAATAAGGAAAATGACAGTATGAATCCTTGAACTACGAAATTCTCCTGCACCTGCCCTTTGGGGGCTGGGGGCTAGTGGGAGGTGAGTGGGGCATAGTGGCCAGTAGGAGCAGAAGGGAGAGGTAAGACAGTGCCCTAGCACCTACTAAGCACAGGGCACCCAAGGTGTGGAGTTTTAGGAGACCTGAAAGTCTGGCTACTCTTCCCCATGTTAGTTTAAAACCAGTTGATAGATGGATGCAAAAGATAGGCAACTGGAGATTAAAACATCTCTTTGACTACTGATGTGGTTTTTGATTTGCAAAGGTTTGCTAATTCTTTACCTGATTTAAGCAGATATTCCACCCTTCACAGGCACAACAGGACAACCACAGGCCACCCCCAACAAGGGCAGGGGAGAAGACCACAGTGGAGCCTCTGCAGCTGGCTGATCCCCCAAAAGAGGGCAGAGTGGGGGAAAGAGAGAGGCCTGAGGGCTAGTCTAGCTCTGTAGATCTCACTTAGGGCAGCTGTGTCTCTTAGGGGGCTTTTGGAGAAGAATAGGGGCAGTTTTGTTTGTCACAACCACTGGGGGCTGGTACTGGCTTTTCATGGTTAGGGACCAGGGATGCTAAACACCTGTAATGCACCTGTGCAGTGAAGAAGTGTCCTGTCCCATAGCGCCCCCTGTGAGGAACTCTGGTAGCTGACGTACCTTCCCAGGGAAACAAGAGGAACACGGAATACGATTTCCCACTTTGTCCATAGGTTCTCAGGAAATGTGTGTCCACTGCCTGGCTCACTCAGAGAATGGATAGGCAAAGGAGCCTGGGAGCTGGGATCCAGCATCTGACCAATAATTACTACACATCGACTCTGTGGAGGGCCCTTTGGTAGGCAGGACCCTGGGAACACAAACATGAACAAGACCTGTCCTTGCCCTGGAGCAGTTCACAGTGAGGCTGGGGAGAAATAATAGTAATAACAACAACTTCTGTCTTAAGTGTCTGCTGAATGCCAGATGTGGTTACATCCGTCTTTTCATTTAATCCAGTCCTAAGCCCAGCTCTATGATTAGTCCTCATTTAAACAAACAAACAAACCAAACCAAACCCACAGCCATCAATTCCAACTCATAGCCACCCTATAGGACAGAGTAGAACTGCCCCATAGGGTTTCCAGGGCTGTAAATCTTCATGGAAGCAAACTGCTACATCTTTCTCCCACTGAGCGGCTGGTAGGTTTGAACCACCAACCTTTTGGTTAGCAGCCAACTGCTTTAACTGATGCACCACCAGGTCTCCCATTTACAGATGAGGAAATAGAGGCTCAAGGATGATGTGACGTACCAAGGTCACACAGTTGTATGTGGCAGAGCTGGGATTTGAACCCAGGTCTCACACCAAGGTCCATGTTCTCCCTAGACTTCCCTGCCTCTAAGCTTTAGGAGGAGATCATCTCTGCACAGGCGGGGATCCTCCTCCTGTAGAAAGATTCCCTGCATATCCCCTCAAGTTGAGTGGCTTCAAGGAAAGGGGGACAATGTGGTCAATGCAGATTGAGAGTTCCCTGTGGCCAGCTCTGTGCTGGGGGTAGCTGAACAGGAGTAAGAGAGAGAGGCCACGTGGCTGTTCAGTGAGGCTGTCATGGGAGTGGGAACCTCAGGTCTGCAGACTCAAACTCTCAGGGGTCAAGGCTCAAACTTCAGAGGGGCACAGTCTCTGGCTGACCACACTCATAAGAGCCTGATGTATCAGCCAGAGGCCAGTGTTTTCACCTATCATGGAGTAAGTGGATCAGAGCACAAGAGAACTGCATGGTGTGCATTCTGCTTACACCACTCCCTAGCTGTGTGATTTTGTGCAAATTATTAATCTCTTCGAGCCTCAATTTGCTCATCTGTAAAATGGCAATAAAGCCCTCAGTAAATGTTAGCTCTCTTTATCACTACCATTTACCAATTGTTTACTCTGTGCCAGGCACCCTGCTAAGTACATGCATGTTACCATTTAATCTTCACAGAACCCTACGAGGAGGTTATTGTATCCCCATTTTACTGATGAGGAAACTGAGTCGCAGAGAAGTAAATTAGCTTTTCCAAGGTTACAGGAATCAAGTGGTAGAGCCTGAATCAGGTCTGTCTGATTCCAAAACCGGTGTTCTTAGTCTCTGTGCCCTTTTGCTGGGGCCAGAATATTCTTCTCTGCTCTACAGATACCAGCACGCCTATTAGGTTTAAATGAAGGCCCAACAGGGCAGTGAGCCATCTGGAGTTCACCTGACCCCTCACTGCTCCTCAGTAGAGGCCACCGCCTCCCGGACCTGGAATCTCTGGCTCTACTGGCTCCCCTTCTCTCCCTCTGGTGCAGCTGGATGAATTCTCCCTTGCACCCTCTTTTTTGTGTTCCTTTCAGATAGAGCACAATGCAATTGATTAGGCTCTGCTTTCTCAATTTCAATCACATCCTTGCCCTGCCTCCCTGAGATTACAGGCAGGTCACCTTGATTGCGGTTTGCACCATTCACAAAACTCTTCAGTCGCTCGTTGACAAAACCATCTCTCGCCTCATTCACTCCCCCACCTGGCTCTTCTCCTCTGTGATGCGTGTATTTTACTGGCTTAAGACTCAGAGGGCAATTTTATTTCCGAGTTCTTGGCGGAGGAGGAGGACATTTAATTGTTTAACACTGGGTGTTTCACCTGCATCATCTAGTGTGATTCTCACCACAAGGCAATGCAGAGGTGTGTTGATTCTGTTTTACAGAAAAGGAAAAGAAGACTCTGAGAAGCTACAACACATGCCCAGGATAATATAGCTGGATGGCAGAGCCAGGATTTGAACCCAGGTCTGTCTGACTTCAAAAGCTCAGGCATCCCACTGTCACATTCCCTATCTGATGGAGCAGCATGGCAAAGCTTGATACTGACCAAGCCAGGCTGAGGGAGGGCATGGGCAGATAGGGGCCTGGGGTAGCCCTGTACATGCTTAGGATTGTACTCGTGAAAGAACTAAGTCATTTATTAATCCCATACACATTTACTGATGTCTCCTGTAGGCCAGTCCTGCCCAGGAGGCAGAACAGCAAACAATTACAACACTTAGGGGAAACATCAGTCTAGGGACCAAGGGAGGCTTCTCAGAGGATGTGAAAAAAAGTCTCTCTGATGAAGCAACCAGCTGGTGAGGACATCTGCCACTGAGGGAACAGCATGTGCAAAGGCCCAGAGGTATGGTAGAGTGTAAACCATTCAAGCAAATGCAGATGAAGCCTGGGAGAAGAAAGTTGGAGGGTCAGAAAGAAGAAAAGGGGCAGGAGGCAAGAGGTATGGAGGGGGAATCAAGGAGAATGGCTCCTGAGTTTTGCAAGAAAGTCAGAAGAAATCTGGGGGCCAAGGACCCGTTAGGGGAGAGTCTATCCTGGATCCCACTGTCCTAGGGCTGAGCTGGATGGACCCCCTATGCACTCCAGTAGTTCCCTCCCAGGTACAGGATCCAGGCACTCCCTCACCTCCATCCATTACCTCCAACCTTAACCTGGACTGTCCCGCAGTTGTATCCATGCTCCTTCTAGTGGCCATGCTGGGTACTACAGCCAAAACTGCAGGAAACTCTCCAAGGACGGAAAAGCCAGGTCCCACCAGAATTCTCCCGTGACAGAATGTGAGATCCAGTGCAATTCCTGTCCTCAGAGAGTACACAGTCTAATGGCAGTAGGGTACAAGGGGGACAGACACCAGCAGCAAATGACAATACAGGGCATGTGGGAGAACAGGGGAGAGTCCTAACTCAGTTGAGCAGGAGGAAGTCAGGAAGACTTCTCAGAACAGGTGATGCCTCGCCTGAGATTTTTAAGAAAAGGGTGAGAGTAAGTTTTCCTGGTAAAGAAATGAGACAAGGATTAGAATGGCTGAATTAAGTGAGCAAAGCTCAGAGACAGGAAATAGGACTGTGCAGGGAGTTACAATTAGGTGTGTCTGGAGTCCAAAATTTGAGGGGGGTGGTAGTGGCTAAGGAGCCCGGGTGGCGCAGTGGTTGAGCACTTGGCTGCTAACTGTAAGGTCAGTGGTTCAAACCTACCAGCTACACAGCGGGAGAAAGAAGTGGCAGTCTGCTTCCATAAAGATTTCAGCCTTCGAAACCCGATGGGGCAGTTCTACTCTGTCCTATAGGGTTGCTAGGAGTTGGAACTGACTCGGCAGCGGACAGTTTGGTAGTGGCAAAAGGTAAAGATGGTGAGGTAAGTGTGGGCCGTGTCTGTTATGCACAGGGACCGTGACTCTAACCACTGGGAAATGAGAAGTCACTAAAGGGTTTTGAGCAAGGAGTTTTGAACAAGGTCAAATTCATTTTCAGAAGGAACCCTCTGGTGATCACCGTGGAGTAAGGATAGGAGAGGAAGAGGTGGAGAGGGACACTCCTCTTGGACACAAAGACCCATACCAGGTCACATTCACAGAAGGACGCATAGCTTTGACCAGGCTGGGAACCAGACATATGATGACCCCTACAAACATGTCAGAGTATACACTCAGACACATAACTCAGGTCCATGAGCAGAAATTGAGGACCCAGAAGTTTATCTTCAACACAGGCATCCAGAACGCAGGAGCCACGCACACCCTGCTGGACACAGGAATTCATACACGTAGTGTGGCTGTCAAGGGCTCTCCCCTACCCCCTCAGTCTCCCCCGGGTCGCTCACCACCTCCGGCAGGAACAAAGCTGACCTTTACCCTCTGACCTCTGGCCTCTCCTCCCACACCCCATGCCCAGAGGGAGGAGCTGTTTGAAGTCTGGGCTGCAGCTGGGGTTTCCTGTTGCCTGGAGGAATGTGGGAGGACTTGCAAGGGGGAGGGGAGGGGACCAGCCCAGGAGGAGGGATAATGGGGCCTGGGGCCTTAGTCTCCACTGTATTGCAATGAGGGGGGCTTCCTGCCTCTGTGGTCTCTGGGCTCCTCCATCCAGGGGAGGGGAAAGCCATGATGGCTCCAGTCCAATGGGCTTCTTGTTCCTGGATCTGCAGCTCAGTGACTTAGGACAGGCCATCAGCCTCTCTAGGCCTCAGTCTCCCCTTCTGCCAACTGGACTGAACCACTCTTTAGCAATCCACGTCTCCCCTGAGGTATCCCTAAAAGTTAGGCCAGCCCCAAAACTTCTTCAGTGAAACAGGGCAGTGCCCATCTGAACTCAAGGCTCACTTCACTCTGCCCTTTCTATGAGCCCCAGGGGCCTGGTTCTAGACCACTGTGACCCCTCAGTTATTGTCATTATTATTATCATGACTCAGTAACTCCTCCCCTTGCCTCTGCCAGTTTTCAAAGTGCTTTCATATCCGTGTGCTCAGTTAATCTTCCCAACAGCTCTGTCTGTAGATTGGGAAGGGATTACTACTTCTATTTTGCACATGGGGAAACTGAGACTCAGAGAGGTTAAGGACACACAGCAAGTCGAAGCGAGATCAGAACTCAGTCTGTCTGGATCCTATTCTACTTGGCCTCCAAACCCTTAGGCCGCACACCTTTATCTCTAGACTCTCACCGGTATTTCCTAGGTTCTAGCTATGTCACCTTTGCTAATGCTTAAACAAAAGTGGTTGGAGTGAGATGAGCCCAGAGAGGGATCATGCAGGCTCTTCTAGAAATGGGTCTACTCCCTCATGTCTCTTTTCTTCCGGGGCTTACAGCCACCCTGCCCAGCCCGTGGTGATCCAGAACCCGGTTCTTATAGCCAAGGACTGGGTAGCCCGCTTTCAGCCTTCAGTAGCGAGAGCAGACATGGAGGTCAGCCACTAGGTGGCAGCAGCAGCCCACAAGAAGAGTCTCAGTTTGCGTTTTCTGGGGAGACCCCCCCACCCAACACAATATTGAGACGCTTTAAGAGAAAGATTAGCCCCCAAATGACAGAGAAACCCTGTTATGCTTGGGTTACAGCGATGTCCAACACCTTGGGGGGTAATAGCACCCACTGTCTCCAGGGGGGCGGTGCGGGGGGACAGCTGAAGCAACCAGGATGGAAGGGGCATGTTTGGAAAACCCCGTTTAATTTCTATTCTCCCGTCCCTCATCCATCTGAGACGTACTAACCTCTCCCGCTTCACCTCATCACTTAACCTTCCCCTTCCCCGTGCATTTCCAACTCCCCTACTTGGAGCACCTCAACCTACTTGGGGTTCCTCTAATCCCAATGGCCATCCAAGATTATGCCACCCAACTCCCTCCCCAAATGCCCTGGGGCAGAGCCTAATGGGTAAGGGTGTGTATAGGAGAAGGGTAAAAAAAGGGGCAACCTGTACCTCTCCCACCCTCCCCAATGCTAATGTCTCTCACCTCGTTTGCAGAGCTAGCTAGGGGAAGATGCCAGAGCTTCATCTATTCACGATAACTTCAGATCCAGTCTTTGGAGCTGCAAGGGGCTTCTGATGGCTTTAACTACTGTTTTCATTAATATCTGACCATATAATGCTTCCTGTTCAAAGAATACATCTTTGAACCCAAGGCCCATCTTGTCTGCAAGGAGAAGCTGTTCCCAAATGGGGGCCTCTCCAGCTGGCCATGCCACCCCGAAAATGTCATGCCAAATCAATAGGTGTACTGTTAGAGCCTAGCCCTCTACCATTACTGCAGCCCCCTTCCCAGAGAGGCAGTAGAGAGTGCCCCCCAAACTCCTTTCATCCAGTCTGGGGGTGCAGACTATCCTAGAGAAAGGTAAGACTCAGGAGCTCAAGAGAATTGAAGGTGTGGGAAAGGTGGTGACGGGAAACTGCAGTTGGCAAAATGTCACCACATGCCATTGTCACAGGCTGGCTGTCAACCTGCAGGTCCAAAGGAAGAGTCAGAAACAGGTGGGCCAAGAACAAAGGCACTGCCAGAGGAACTTCAGACATGGAGCACGGGGGAGAAAGCCAGGAGATACGGGCCAAGAGGAATGTCAGACACAAGATGAGGCGCGACCTGCGCAGGACCAGTCAGGGATGGTATTGTAGACACTGAGGACAGGAAAGCAACCATGCTTTATCCATCTCCGCGTCCCCTGCGAGAGCCTGCATACCTCAGTTAAAATTTGTCGAACTGAAGTGCCAAGGGAGGACACACAGACGCAGGAAGAGAAGGCCAGACACAGAGACCTGGGGAGTCACAACCCCCGACCTTGTGTTGGTAGCCCAGGGTTTAAGCACGCCAGACCGGGGTTCAAATACTAGTAGCTCCACCATTTTCTAATTGGGGGACTGGGCCTCAATACCTTCATCTCTAAAACGGAAATGATAGTAGCAGTATCCTGTCACCGGGCTATCAGACTTCAAGAGCGCTGCAGTGCCGGGTAAATGGCAGCCGCCGCAGTTCTCCTTCCAGGGTTGTTCTGCCTCCTCCCCATGGTAACCAGGACCTCCGCAGCGCACATTCCCATCTGTAAGGTAGGCCAGGCAGGGTGCCCGGAGCCAGGGGCTGGATAACAGATGTGACCTGAAGAGGAGGTAGGTGAAAGTGCTGAGCCCAGCCCCCGGCCGCAGCGGGGAATTCGAACTGTGAATCCAAATCCTGCTTCCTGATACAATGTAATGCTCAGTAGAATTCGGGAAGCGGACTATCTGTGGATTAGCCAGGGCTTTTGCGCCCTCGCCGCCCTTGGACTTCTAGGAAAACTGGTCGTTGGAAGTGCTAAACCCAGAGCTCAGAGATCGGAGGAAGGTCACTGCGTGGGGAGGGGGCGCTGGCTGGGGCTTTGAGGTTTCCCGAGCAGCCCTCCAACCATAAACCCTTGTGCTTTACTCGGTAGGAAACCTTTTCAGAAAGGGAGAACGTCCCCAAATTCAGAGAGCTGGTCCTCCCGTCTCTCCTCTTCCCCTCCTATTTAATTGGGGCGCCGCAATAAGTCGCAGCCCCTTTGGCTAATCCCGATTCCCCATTTGATTCCCATTCCATTCTCAGACCCCGCCCCTTCGCTCCCATCCGCAGCCTGCGTTAGAGCCAGAGCCCCCGCAGGAGACTTGGAACCTGGGGAACATTCCCAATCCGTAAGAAGGATCAGCGCCCCTGAGTAGACTAGGGCAAGGCCCCCCCAGAGGGACCCGGGGGGAGCAGGGTCCCCGCCGGCGCCCGGCCGCGCCGTCGGAGCTGCAGGCGCTGCCCCGCCCGCCTCGCGTGCGGAGCGGCGGGGCGGAGACGACAAGACCCGGCGAGCCGCGCGCGCGCTCCCCCCTGGGGTTCCGGATGGGGAGCGGCGAAGGTAAGGCGAGCTCGCAGAGGCAGCGGCGGCGGCGGCGGAGACGGAGAGAGGCAGGCAGGGCTAGGGCGAGAGACGGAGGGAGGGAGCGAGCGAGGCAGACCAGACAGACAGACAGGCGGGCGGGCGGGCAGAGCAAGCCACCCGCCAGGCTGCGCTCAGCCCCGCTCGCAGCCGAGAGAGCAGAAGGCAGGAGGAGGGAGGGGAGGAGGAGGAGGGAGGGAGAGAGGGAATCCAGCTACCACCACCCAAAGCCAGCGTCTGCTTTCTGTCCTCATTTCCTTTTCCCACCCAGCTCGGAGAGCAGAGAAAGGCAGAGAGAGCGAGAGATAGAGACAGTCAGAAAGACAGACAGACAGCCGGAGAGCGGGAGGGAGGAGGGCGGAGGAGGAGGAGCAGGAGGAGGACTACGCGGGGCGCGTTCCCTCCCAGGTTTGCAATTGGGGGGGTGGGGGCGGGGGTGTCCAGGGCTGGGAGAGTGTGTGCGCGGTGGGGGAGACGGGGGGCGCAGAGAGAGCGAAGGAGTGATCGAGGTGGGGGGGCGCCGCGGGAGCTGGGGGCCGTGTCCAGCGGAGTTAGCGACGGAGAATGTGAGCCCAAGCGCGAGCCATGCTGTCAGCGACGGCGGGCGGCTCAAGGCTCCTCCGCGACTCCTCTCCCCAGCAGCCGAGCGCCCGCGTCGCTGCCGCCACTGGAAGACAGACGCCCCCCCAAACCCCTCGCCTGGCTCGGACCCACGGAGCCGGCAGCCCAGCACTCCGGTAAGTGGTGCCTCCTCCCCAGCCCTAGCCCCCCTCTGGGGACCGGCCGGCCGAGCTCTTTTGTGCAGCGCATCAGGGGGCCCCGCGCGCCCTCCGCACTCCCCGGTCCGGCCCGCCGGACCCGGTGGCTGCGGTGCCCGCGGTGCGATCGGTCTTTGTTTCCGCCGGGGCCCGTGGCTCGACTGGGCTCGGCTCGAAGCCTGGCAGGCAGCGCCGGGGAGGGGGAGGGGGAGGCGGTCGGGGAGGGGGGGCAGAGATGGGGGGGTTCTCGGGTTTCCTGGCCGCCCCGCGGCTCCCCCGGCTCGGGGGCGAGGTGCGCGCCCAGCGCTGCCGCGCGCCCCCTCCTCCTTCCCCCTCCCTCCGCCTTTGGATTTAAAACTGCAATTTGCTCTCCAGCTTGCTGGGAATGTTGAGGGGGGGGGCTGAAGGGAGGACCGTGGGAGCGGAGAACAAGGCTGGATTTTAGGATCTGCGCTGGGGAGAGGGGAGACTGCGGAGGGAGGAGCCCCTCCCCTCCCACCCCCAAATCCCAAGGTTCCACTGGTGCTTTGGGAGTTGAGGGGCGGGGACCTAATGACCTGGAGCGGGTGTGGGGTGTGTGGGGCAGAGGAGGGATTTGGGGGCGGCCAGGGCCGGAGGGGTTGGGCGGCGTGCCCGGTTACCTGGCGAACAAAGTCGGCTCACTTTTGCATAAATAAATAAATAATAGCCTATCAATGCGTTTCCTCTAGGGCTCTGATTGAATCGGCCCCCTCTTCCCCAGGGGGTGGGGTGCTGAGTGACAGCTGTCAGCCCCCTGGGCCCAGAGCTGGGGGTGAATTGCTGAATCCCTGCCTTTCTGGCTGAGGACGCCTTTCCCTGCTGGGTCCGGGTCCTCTGGCAGAGCCAGAGGGGCAGGGGGGCTGGCTCTGAGTCTAGGAAATAACCTTGTTTCCTGTTCGACAGGAAAAGGGACAGCAACCCAAGAGTTTTAGGGCTGGGGATGAGGACTGATGGGAGCTGGGGGGGCTCCCAGCAGCCTGACCCCTCAGCCTCCTGCCAGGCGTAGAGGCCAGCTGAAGGAGGAAGGATGTGGGCCTTGCTGGCCGGAGGCGGGAGCTGGGGCTGTCCCTGAGGCGGGCAGCGGGCACAGAGAGGGAGGAGGGAGAGAGAGAAGCGGGGGCGGGAATTCTCTACCACAGACCCTGGGGGCCAGGGCCAGATGTGGAGGGATGGGGAGTCTGTCCTCCCTCCCAGCTTGGGGGCCAGGGAGCTGGGCTGGGAGGGGCTGAGCCTGGTGCCCTCCGTTCTGCACCAGTGCCTGACTGGCAGGGCCAGCTGAATTTGGGCCCAGGCGTCACTCTGGGAGGTAGGGCCATGCTGCGCCAGTCTGGGTCCCTGAGCATGAGGAGGGACCCTTGGGGGGCCTGTGCCCGACTGGCTGGGCAGGCGTTTCCCGCCGGACCAGTTGGTGTCAGGCGGGACTTGGCCCCAGCTCCCTGGGAAGAGCTCAGGGTGTGAGGACAAGCTTTGCCTCCGGGTCAGGGTGGCCACATTTTGTCCGCTGCTGCCGCTGGCGGGGCAGGAGCATGTGCCCAGGCCTGGGCAGAGTCCTGCCAGGAGCATTTGGGGTGTTTCTATTGTTGGCTTGTTCCTGTTCTGTGTGGCCCAGTGTTTGTGGCAGAGTGAGCTGGGGCTATGAGGGAGAGAGCACCAGTCTGTCCACCACCACCCTACCCCTGCCCATATCTCCTGGCTGGAGGGTGCCCAGCTGGGTTGTGGTGGTGAGCTGTGGGGGGATTCCCCAGGTGGCATGTGCATGCTGCTTGCCGTCTCTTTCCTTTGAGCAGATGTATATTTATTTTTATAGTAATGGAAAATCAAACTGGATAGTAAGTTGAATTCATTTTTTTTCCCCTGCTATGTCAATAGTTGAGTAACCCCCAGGGACTGGTGAACTTCTCGCCCCACAGCTCCTACCCTCCAGAGGTTGCAAAGACCAGTGAGGGCATGAGCTTTGGGGGACTAGCAGGCACCAGTCTAAACCAGTGATTCTTTTCTCTCTTGTGGTCTGGCATTGGGGCAGGTGCCCAGGAGGGCAGGCATTGCCCCCTCCCCGGGCGTCACCCCATGCCCCAGGATGTAGCTGTCTCCTCAACCACCCCCTTGGTTTGTGCTTAAACTGTGCGCAAACCCTCAGGGACATTCCCCTGGTGGGCTGTCTCCCCCGCCCCTGCCTGGGCTCCTGGCCCACGTGCTGATATTTATTTTCTGTAGTAAAATCCATTTTTAATGCCGTTACTTTTGAAATAATATAGAGAGAAACAAATGTGATGTGTTTAAGTTGCCCTCTGTGAGTTTTTAATGTGATCTATGGCTGAGGTAGTGATGGAAGGAACTGTTGGGCTTGGAGAAATTTGGTGTCATAAAGAAAAAGAGCTTGCTGTTTATTATGGTTACTGGGCTGGGGGGTCTGGAGCAAGGTCGTGGGGGCAGGGAGCCCCCAACAGCCTCAGGTACTATGGATGGACAGCTTAGCTTCTTAGTTTTGAGGTGTGAGGATCCCCGGATTGTTTTGCATTGCCCCCCAGCCTCTGATGGGGCCTTTGGTGAAGGGTTTGGGAGCTGGGGGGCTTTGTTCCCCCCCATTCTGCATGATTTGATCTTGGCAAGGAGGATTCTGGAACACACTGCTGAGCTAAGTGGAGGTGTACTGAAGGAAGATAGGACTTGGATTCTAAAGGAGATTAAGGGATGGGGTCTCCACCTGATTGTTGTGGCTGTGCTGGAGGCTTGAGGGGCAGACTGTCCCTGGCAGAAGACATTTGGGGAGGGGGGCTGTTCTGGACTGGCAAGAGCTCCAGAAACACATTTCTTGGTCTCGATTCAGCCTGGAGCACTGACTTTGAACCACTTCCTCCTCTGTGCCTCGGCTCCCCATTGGACAGGGGCTTCCTCCAGGCAAACCTGAGCTACACGCCACCCCACCCCCACCCCCCTGCCTCTCCCCTGTTTCCCTCTCCCTGCCCCCCTCCACACAGGTCAACTTCATCTTTTTTTTTTTTTTTTTTGGTTTGTGGAATACAGAACTCTGTGTCTCATGCCAGCCACCCAAGACCCAGGGGCTGCTGTGCCTGCTGTACCAGATGCCCAGGCCCTTCTGGTCTGGCTGGGTGAGATCAAGCAAACTCACTATTATGGGATGGAGCCCAGTTCTGTCTCTGGGTCCCCTGGGCCTCTTGGGACACAGGGAGGGAGAGCAGGAAGCCAGGATGGGGTGGAGCTGGGGACCAGTAGGAGGGAGCAAGGGTAACATTGTTGCTAATGCCAGCAGATGGGCTCCCCCAGGGAGAGAGCAGGGGGAAGTTAGGGGGTGGGGAGGAGAGAGACCCAGACTGCCACATGCGCGGTGGTTGAGAGAGGGAAAGATGGAGATGGAGGCCAGTGATGAGAGGTGAGAAAGTAAACAGGCAAGGAGAAGAGCCAGGATCACAGCCCCTGGAGGTGGGGTCCGGGGAGCAAGACCTGGCATATACTACTTCCTACCCCCCAACCCCGCGGCCAGAAACGAGAGTGGGACTGAGGGCCTTTCACCCAAGCTCAAATGCTGGGCTTGTTTTTGGAGGAGAGACAAGCAGATGTCTCTGGAAAGAGGGAGGAGGACAGGTGGGGAGAGAGAGAGAGGGGAAGACTTGCAGTAGGAGGAGGGAGAAGGGGGAGAGAGGGGGATTCCAGGGGTCTTTTGCCTTTTGGCTTTTGCTTCTGCCCATGAGGGCAGCATCACATCTCTGCCTTCCCCAAATGGCTGGAGCTCTTCTTGGACCTGGAGGTAGGGCTTGAGGCAGGTACGGCGCCCCACAGGTTGTTGGTGCCCTGCTTTGGAAGGCACTGGCATTATACAAGCAGGATCGTTAGGGTCCACAGAGACGCTGGTGATTGGGGGAGGGATGTGGGGGCATCATCCAGTTGGACCTCCTCCGCTTGTTTGACAGAGGAGGAAACCAAGTCCAGAGAGGGGAGCCTCTTGCCCAGGATAGCAGAGATTCTTGGCAGGGCCAGGCCTGGGACCTGGGCTCCTTGTGTGCCACCTTGCTTTAGTTAGAGAATTGGAACAGCTGCAGGGGGACTCCTAGGTGCGGAGGGGGGCTGGAGCCTGGGGATAGGAGCAGGCAGGCACCCTTGTGGCCAAAGCCCCCCCAGGGGAGGGGGAGGCGCCGCTGCTGGAGAGAGGGAGGGAGGGGAGAGAGGAGGGGAAACAGTGAGTCAGGCTTCCAAGAGCTGAGGATGAGAGCGCCAGAGGCGGGAGGGAGAGGGCAGGGAGGGCTGCTCTGAAGAGGGAGAAGGGAGGGAGGGGGCCCAGCCAGGGGCAAGGAGCGCTCGAAGGGAGGCAGCCAGCCCCTGGCCCCAGCCCAGCGGTAGTGGAGGGTGTAGCCAATGTGGACTTTGCCCGTAGCAGGTCAGGAAGGAGCCGGATTCTGCCCTTGCAGCGCCCCTTTCTTTCCCTATTCCCCACGGCCTCCCATCCCTTCCTCTGGGATCTCAGTTTCCCCATTCATTGTGGGATTTGGACTGTGAGCTATTCTTGGAGAGGGAGTGGGGGTGCAGAAAAACCTGGGAAGGTATTGAGGGATGCAGTTTCAAGCTGCTGACTTTGTGCTGGGGGCACTGTGGGAGCCTGCCACCAATGCAAGGTGGGGTGTGGGCCTCTGGGGGGAGGGCTCCCTGTTGAGCCCTCTGAGTTGCAGGTCATGACAGTGAGGGCTGGGACCCACTGAGTGTGTGTGAGGTGCTTGTCTGGTGATGACAGGTGGGCTACCTGGGTCTCTCAGGATAGCCAGTGCCTAGTCAGGGTCTAGGGTCCTCAGAACCAGCCTCCATTGTTGGGGGGGGCACTGGTGTGATTCCCCCCGTGTCCCTATGGGGCAGAGGATCTGGGGTAGCTGGGAGTGGAAATGGCCCCTGTGGGAGCTGGCGGGAATTGCTTGTGCAGCCCCTTGTGCCTGGAGCTGGGACCAGAGCTGGAGGGATCCCCAGGGACTGCCTGGAAGGGAAGGGAAGGAGGCCCCCCAGGCCAGCTGACAGGAAGCTGTGGCTCCCAGCCCCTCCTTCTCCCAAGGCCTGGTCTCCCCTGCTCTCCCTCCTGGATCCCAGCGTCTCTTCCATTGGCTAGGGGATGAGGAAGGTGGGCACTAAAGATCCCTCTCCTACAGGGCCTGGCTTTGGAGAGCTGGTGAAGTGAGGCCCCTGCCTCCCCTCTTCACACACACATGTACAAACTCAGCTAGAGTGAGGCCCTGCTTTCTCTCCTCTCTCTGCTCTGGGGTCCTTGGCCTGTGAGCCCAAGGGAGGGGCCGCTTCTGCAGCTGGCTGGCCCCGAACTCCCAGCTCAGCCCAGCTGCTACTGAAGCTTCCAGAAGCTGCAACTCTGCATCCCTCCCACCTCCTGAGCCAGGAGAGGCCTTTGCTGTCCTGGGTGAGAGGGCTTTGGGGAGTGAGTGGGCACCCTTAGAAGGACTCACACAGACAGCCAGACAGATGGGTGGTAGAACAGATGGACAGAGACACCCACACACAAGCAAACAGAGAGACGGACAGATGGACTGGGACAAGAAGAGACGGACAGACAGAGGCACTGGCAGAGAGAGGAGTCAGAAACATGGGAGGGCCTGGGGAGAGTAAAATAGACAGAGAGACAGAGACTTGGAGGCAAGGTGACTGAGACGGGAGGAGAGATATGAGGAGAGATTGAGAGACAGGGAGAGATAAAGAAAGGGGGAAACCCAGACAGAGAGAAAGGGAGAGAGGAAAGACTTGAGGCTATAAGCCACAAACAGGAATTTGATGAGAATCTGGAAGGTGTTTTCTCCCGCTTCCCTCCCCAAACCCCCAGGCCAGCCAAGTCTCCATTCCTTCCACCCTTGGCTCAGTTTCCAGCTGCTAAAGAGGTCAGAGTGAGAGAGAGAAGCATCCCAGAGACCCCTCCTCCCTGCTCTCCTTTTTGTGGGGGGAGGGAGTTGCAACTCTCTGTCCCTGACCCCTCCTTGCAGATGTGCTTAGCTCTTGCCTCTCAGAAAATATCCTGTCACACTCACTGGGTGTATGTCTCCTTGTGTAAAGGCACCCCCGTACTCATACTTGTCTATACTTGCCCCACCACACACACACACACACACACACACACACTTTGTACGTACAAACCTCCACCCTCACACCCATCTTGCATCTCACAAACATAACTAGTGAACATGCATCTACGCTTCCTTACCCATACAGGTGGTGACACGCAGGCCCTGTCATGGACATGTCACACACACACATGCTCACACACTCACACATAAAGTGGCAGTCACACCAGTGCAGAGAGAAGGTTCTCTCTCTCAGAGTGTCAGAGCAGGGTTCCAGGGAGCAGTGGTGTCTGGAGTAGGGGTGGGGTTGGTTCACTCCCCCCTCCATTCCCCCACCCATCCACCCAGCTAGCAGGGTGGGAGGCAGGGAGCCTCTTAGCTGGTGGCAGCCCTCCTGGGACAGTCCAGGGCCTGGGCTGGTTGGCTGAGTGGTGTGAAAGAGCTATCTGAGAGTTGATGAGGGGGTGCGTGTGTGTAAGCATGTGCACGTATGTGCAAGTATAAGGGATGGCAAGTCAAGGTGTGTGTGTAAGAGACTGAGCACATGTGAGAAGATGGGGTAGGGGTTGACAGGGAGATCCAAGGTGTGTGGAGTGTGTGGGTGTATGAATGGTATGTGTGATAGTTAGTTGTCAGGTATGTGTGTGTGGATGCCTGTGTATGTAACAGGTGTGTGTGTGTGAGGTGGGTGTGTGTGACTGTACATGGGTTTTGTAGAGTGGGGGCACATAATAGGGGTGTGCATAATGAGGTGTACAAATGGGAAGCTATAAGGGCATGGGGATGAGCTCCTTGTGTGACAGTGTGCACATGTGACGTGTAGTTACGTGCTTGTGTGGAGGTGTATGGGGTGTCTGTGTATGAGAGTGTAGGGTATGCATGTATGAGGGTGTAGCTGCGTGTGTGAGGCTGTGTGCTGGAGTGTCTGAGAGCTTGTCTGAGCTGGAGGTGTGTTCTCCAAGGCTAGGGTGCTGCTGGAACAGAGGCTGTCAGCAGGAACACATGGACAGGGGCAACCAGGGCTTACAGTTGGGCACTGACCCACACAGAAGCACAAGGACAGACATACCCGCCCCTGTCCTCCCTCTTCCTGTCTCCTGGCGTCAGTGGTTTTCAAAGGAGCCTCCTCCATGAGGACTGTTTGCTGCGCAGTCCTCCCCCACCCCCCCACGCCAGCCTGTGCCTCTTCAAACACAGTGATGCCCTCCAGGCAGCTTCGTGGAGGCTCCTGCCTCGACCATCTGAAGGCAGATGGGTGGGCTGGGATCCGCTGCTGCCCCCCAGGGAGCGAGGAGGCGGCTCTGCTCCTCAGGCCTGGGTACAGGCTGAGACAGATGGACCTGCTGTCTCACCGCCCCCACACAGGGCCCGGTGTTGGGTGGGGGGTGCCGGCACCCCAGCAGAGGGGTTCCAGTGGGTAGCCGCCAGGTGGGCCCTTGAACAAAGGCTTGGGCTCTGCCCTTCATCTCCCCAGAGGGGCACCCATTCGTACTCTGTAACCCCACCATCTCGCTGGGCACAGGGGCCCAACTACAGCTCTAACACCTCCTTATATACAGTCACTCCACATATCTACTCACAGCTCCAACACCTCCCTAAGCATACAAGTAACCCACTTACAAACACACAGCCCCAATAGCTCCACAAATACAACCACCCTACTTACACCCACATTGCCTAGTACCTCCTCAAATACACAACCACGCCATATTCAAATGCTTCTCCAACATCCAACTCTCCCACATACACACACAGCCCCAACACTCCCAAACAACAACCGCATGCCTACCCACATAGCTACAACACTTCCCCAAACACCACAAACACAGTTACGGTCCTAATACCTTTCAACACCTATACTTTATAGGCCTCAGAACGTCTCTAATGTCAGGGACCCATTGTTTCCTTCCCAAATACAGAGGTGTTAAGGCTTCTAACGCCTCCCCAAATGCACACACATACACAGAGCTCCTACTACACTCTCAAACCTACAGCCCCTCTTTAGCCCCAGTGCCTCCCCAGACCCATACAGGTACCCAGTTACAGCTCCAGTAACCTTTCAGGAGACACAACCCCCAACCTCTCCCTAAATACACAGTGCATCCCCAACACACAGTGCAGTCATATGCATTTCCAAACACATCACAAAACTCAGATTGTTACGACCTCCAGTACATCCCAAACACCTCAGCATACACACAGACACACACACACATACACATATACACACAGCTTCTACCACATCCTCAGACATATCAGTTCCCTCTACAACCTCAACAACACCTCTCCAGGTATATCCAGGACCCAGCTACAGCCGTAATACCTTCCCACATACTCAGACTCTCAGAGCCCCAGCGTCTCTCCAGATGCACATACTCTTCCAACAGCCCCAACATTTCCCCCAGCATCTCCTCAAGCACACCTATACAGCCCCAGACACCTTTCGAAACATAAAACCTTCTCACACACATACACATAGTGCTTCAGTGCCCGCTCTAGCCACATTTACTTCACAGACATAGCTTCAGTTCTAGTATGTCTCAAAATAGATAATGTTCCAACAAGCTTCTACGCAAGCTCTTGTGTGTACACGTGTGTGCATGCACGGACACACACACACATGCTCCCCCATAGATCCCAACATCTCCTCAAACAGACAGTTCTCTGTACATCCCCGGCACCTCCCCAAACACAGTCTCAGCTCCAGCTCCCAGTGCTTCCCTCCACCATCTCAGGGCCCAGGGACAGTGCCTACACCTCTACGTACACAGACACCATGCTCAGACACAACCACAGCTTCAGCTCTGTCACATTTCTGCACCCATTCACCCCTGAGCTCATGAGCAGCTCTTTCTTGCACCCACAGCCCCCCGACAGCCCCCTGCCACATACCCCGCCTCAGTTCTGCAGCCCTCACTCCCACCAACCACACATTCCTGCACACCCTCCCTGCACAGCACTCTCCACAGCTTCCCCACCCACCTTGTTCCTGTCCCCTCCCTTTCACACACACTTGCTTGCTCTTGTGTGCTTTCTCTCTTTCTCTGCTGCCCAGTCCTCCCCCACTTTCCAGAGCCTCTTCTGCCTGGGTAGGCACCTCCACCCCCTCATTGCCCCAGGCCTTTCATTCCTGGACAGTGAAGCTGGACATCTGGTTCAAAGCTGCCCCACCCAAGACCCTGGCCTCTGGGTACCCCAGCCTGGGCTTGGGGGCTCTGGGCCTCTTTCGGGGTGGGGCAGACCCCATTGGCATCTAGTCAACCTGGTCTCTTCAGCCGAGAACTCTGAGCACCCAGTCCTGCCCTGGCTGTGGCATGTAGGTGGTGGTGGTGATGGGGTACTAGGAGGAGTTACCCCCAGCCGACACTTTCCCAGGTGACTGCCAAATCCTCCTCCCCTTCTTGGCTCACCTGAGAGGGACACTGGGCCTGGGGCTTCAGGGAACAGGAGGGGGAAGGTTCTGGCTTGAGATGTCCCCCCATACCCACCCCCAGATCCGGCCACAGGGCTTGGTCTCCCTGGGAGTCGGTTCCGACAGTGAAGGTTACTTTACTAGATGCATGATTTTAAACGGAATCTCCACCATCTGTTCCACCCCCTAATTACAGATGCACAGAATCCGCCTCAGAGGGCAGCATGAGGGGAGTGATTTAGAGGCTGAGCTGCTTCTGCCTGCATTAGGGCTGTGGGGTGGGGGGTGGGCTCTGGGTATCACTCACAGCCCCCCAGTGCCATCTCTTTCCCAGGGGTCTCTTGTGCCTCTTGTCTTGCTGGGGGAAGGCTCATGGAGAGGTTCCCCTGACCCAAGACCTGAAAGGGGAAGCAACTGCAATGCTGTGGGAGAGTGTCCCCAAAGACATCTGCCTGTGCCCCAGTCCAGCAAGTCCTCAGATGCAGGTTCCATTAGGGCCTTAAAAAATTGAGTGGATCGATCTCCTGCCCGTCTCTTGTGCCCTGGGGAGCCACAGGCGCTAGCTTGGCCCAGCTGCCTGCTCACCCCAGGGGTAGCAGGGATTGGAGGTGGGGGTCAGGGAGGGGGTCAGAGCAGAGGTGGGGGCAACCAGGTTCTGACAGCAGAGGACATGGGCAGGCATGCCAAGACCCACCAGGTGTATTTGTACATGGGTGCCCATCTGCCTTGGCACAACTACCATGCCTGACCCCAGCTCCAACCATGGTCTGTGGGGTTGGACCAGCCTCAAGGTGCCAGAGGAGAGGGGGCCAGTGCCTTGCCTCAGAGAGTTCTGAGGGAGACTGGGCTACACCCCAGAGATGGGTCCACCTTTGCCCATAGGTGACAGGGACCTGAGCCCCAGCCTACTTGGTGGTGGTGGTGGTGGTGGCAGCAGGCAGTGGGCACACTGCAGTCGATGCTGGAGCCTTCACTGCGGGGAGACAGGGAGTGAGGTTGGGCTGGAGGAATTTTAAAGATTGCTGCAGGCAGGAGGGTCTCTGGAACCCCGTGGAGTGGGCAGTCATGCAGAAGTAATCCTATCACTGCCTGCCTGGAGGAGAGAGGGGGTGGCGACAGAGGGGAGGGATAGAGCTGCTGCCCCTTCGCACCTTAGCCCCTGCCCCAGCCAGCTTGGAGGGAGGCCAGGGATCCCAGAGGCCTTCTCTGAGGAGGTACCTTTTCTCCTCCACCCCATCGTGGCATGTGCCCCCTGGAGTGGCAGCACCGCAGCTGTTGCTCAGCTCCCAAGCTCTGGGTTTTATAAATAATGCAGCTTGGAAGTGGGGGCCAATTCAGCCCCTGGTCACCTTGGGTCACCCAGTGTGGCATCTCCAGCTGGCAGTGCTGCTTCAGAGCCCCTCTCCCTTCCAACCTACTTTCACCTTCTGCTGTGTAATATTGGGCCAGAGGCTTAGCCTCTCTGGGCTGGGCTAGGGGCAAAGAAGTAAGGAAGGACCCAGAAAACTGTGGCCTTTTGTCCCACCCCCCAACCCTCACAGATTAACTGGCTGTTGTGTCTGCCAATCCAGGCTGGAGAGGGATGGCCTGCTCTACAGGCGCCTCACCCTTTCCAGCCCCTCCATTTTGCAGATGGGGTAACCAAGTCCAGAGAGGTGGAAGGATGGCCAAGGCCAGCCAGCTGATGAACCCCTCCTTCCTGCCCCATTCTGCTGTCACTCAGGCTCTTCTCAGCCTCAGCTTAGCTAAGAGCAGGGCGGGAGGTGGGGGGGGAGATGTTTGGGAAAGTGGTTGCGGCTGAGAGGTTGCCATGGCGATGCTGCAGGATGCCGAGCTGTAGTGGGGGTCCCACAGGGTCTCTGGGGCCCCCAGCTCCACACCCCTGTGGTCTTCTCCTCCCTCTCTCCTGTCCCCCACCCAGATGTCTGTCAGGCAGCTCTGGTGACAGGCTGGGTGGGTGACAGGTGGTGCAGGTGATGGGCTGGGTGGGTGATGAGCTGGGTGGGTGACAGGTGGCGCGGGTGCGAGGCAGGCAGGTGACAAGCTGGGTGGTGACGGGCCCTGTGGATGACAGGCAGGGGGCGTGGTTGGTGGGGATGCTGTCTCCTGGCTGGTGGCCTGTTGCAGCTCCCCCACCCTCATGTGTGTGCACATGCATAGACTCTGGGCTCAGAGCTTGGGGCTAAGATACTAATGAGGCTTATTTCGGGAGGGGCAGGTGCCCAGGCTCACTAATGAGATGCCTCTAACGAATAGGGGAGCCAGCTCGGGGGCTGTGAGGAATTCAGCTGGCCCTCCTGGGTGGAGGCCCCGGAGGTCCTGACCTGGCTCAAGACGAGGTTGGCTTGAACTCCTGCTCCCCTTCACCCAGCCACTTGGATTTATGTTAATACTAACCACAATCATGATAGTTACCATTGTTCAGGTGCTTACTATGTGTCAGGCACTGTGCCAAGCCCTTCCCGTGCATTTTGTAATTTCAACTCAACAGTCCTGGGAGGGAGGCACTATTACCCCATTTTGCAGATGAGGAGTCTGAGGCTCCGAGGGATACAGTAACTTGTGCCCAGGTCACAGAGCCAGGAAGAAGAGGAGGCAGAAACTGAATTCAAGTGTGTACTCCAGACTGAGGGTCTCAGCTACTATGCTATGTTCCCTGATGATCCCATTTTACAGGTGAGGAAACTGAGGCCCAGAGAAGGCAAGGGACTTCACATAATGAGTTACTGCAGCAGGTGAGATTTTAATCCAGATCTTTCTATCTACAGAGCCTGTGCTCTTAACTACTCCACCAGTAGGGCTCTGTCTTGGGGCAGCCCCAGACCCTCTCTCTGGGCTTCAGTTTCAGTCTTCTATAAAATGGATGTGTGGTGGAGGGTAATCACTTCAAATCTGGCTCTTTGGCTCTGACTTGGAAAGCTTCAGGGACTCCTCCTGGTGGCTGCCACAGGTTCATCCCGTCCAGTCTAGATTCTGGGTGATACCCCTAGACTGGAGGAAGGGCAGGGCTTAGTGTTGAGGGGGCTGAACTGAAGGGGGACACCTGAGATATCTGAGCCACTCCCTGCATTGTACATTGGGGAGGCTGAGGTCCAGGAAGGAGCAGCAACAGCCCAAGGTCACACTCTCTGTGAGCTGTAGGGCCTCATGGGATCCCAGATCTCCTGGCCTGTTGAAAGGGTGGGGCTGGTGTGGTGCCAGGCTGAGAGGCTACCTCCTTCTGGGCCCCACCCACCAGCTTACCTTCTTCCCTGGGCTCTGTGAGCCCCCAGGTCCTGGGAAGGTTCAGGGGGCTGTTGGCTGTCTCTTTAGGGCCATGCCCCCTCCCCATCAATCTGGACCCCTAGTGTCAATTGAGTCTCTCCCTTTGGAACCCGGTGGGATGGAAACTTCCTGGCAACAGTTGATGGATGGGCAACAGTTGACATTGGCCTGGAGCCACAGGATGGCCCTAGAGGGATCAGGCTGGGACTGGGGGGGCTTGGAGGGGAATTTAAGGGAGAATTAGGGCCATAAATCTTGGAGTGTCTTACTTCCCAACCATAGGCTCTTACCAAACCTGTTCTCCAGCTGCTCATCCAAGGTGCTGGGGGTTAAGGGAGCTCACCAGCCCATTCCCCTCTCCCTCCAGATGATGCTCACTCCCTCCTGAAACTGTACCTTCCTCCCTGCGTAGGGAAGAAAGAGTTGCAGCCACTGCAGTTGGGCAGGATTAAGACAGTATATCCAGACTATAGACTTTGCCTCTGATTCATAGTGGTAGGTAGGGCAGAGGGTTTCACTGCCTCAGTTACCCCAGTTCGGGTTTGAAATCTTCTCCTGGTGCCTCTTGGCTCGGTCAGGAAGGAAAGCTAAGACCAGGAGGGATTTAGCACCAAAAGGGATTTAGCAGATGCAGGACACACAGCCTTGTCCTCAGAAGCCCCCTACTCTGAGGGGAGAAGCCAGCCCTGCCCTTGGAAGCCCTCAAGCCCAGAGGTGAGGTCTAGAACCCAGGCTGGGTGTGTGCTGAGGTTCAGGCAGGAGTGGTGGGTGGTACTGGGTGGCTGGCCTGTGGAGGCTTTCTGAAGCTAGGCTGAGGCTTGAGGGACGCCAGATGAAGGGTGATGGTTTGCCTCGGGAGCTTGGGAGCCATCTTTGATTGGGGACAGGGCATGAAAGGGTCTGGCTTTCCCACAGGACCCAGGCAGCAGTAGGCTGGAGTTCTGGGGCCCTCCCAGCTCCCCAGGGAACCCGTTGCTGCCTGGCCCCGGGGACCCAGGCGTCCTGGCGGGTGAGGGCGGGTCTCCAGCAGGCGCCCTGCCAAACCCTGCAGCCTGCTCACCAGGAATCTTGTTGCTGAGAGATGGAAAATCCCGGCCAGGCCTGCAGCTCATCCCTCTCCTCCGGGAGGAGGAGGGGCCCAGAGATTCTTTCCTGCACCCTCCCCTCCCATCTCAGGGCAGGGCCCTCCTTGGCAGTGGGTGGGGCCAGGGGGCCCAGGACAGACCTCTAAGGCCCGGTCACATGTCTTGGAGTGCAGCCTAGCCTACAGTGGGCACCAGGGTACTCTGGAGGAAGAATGAGCCTGGTGCATGGGTTGGGGGGAGCGGGAGCTGAGGGTGCTGAGGCCAGAAGGCAGCCTGGATGGGGGCCAGTGCCTGGCCCTGGCCCCACTGGCTCCCCCAGGGTGGAGGGTAAAGGGTTGGTTCTCTCCTTGGACAGGAAGACGAATGATCCCATTATGGGAGCGTGATTTTATTCCACGTGTCACGGAGTCTGAGATTAACTTGCTCACCAGTCTGTGACAAACCCTCACACACAACACACACATACACACAGAGGCACAGAGACACACACATATCCTTGGCCTCACAAACATATCACACAGTCACAGATAAGCACTCCCGTACTACAACATACGGCAGTCTCACATACAGAGACACAAACACACACTCACACTTGGACACACTGAAATCTAGGCCTAGAGCCTCAAAAGCAAAGAATTCCCTCATGCACATCGAGGTCACATGGGCCCAAATACAACAGGCAGACCAGGGGGATGCTTGTACCCACTACTGAGACATGCAGAGTCCAGGACACACAGACACACTAAGACACACAAAACCAGACACAGTCTTGCAGACAGGCCTAGAGCAATAGTCATACACACTGAAACAAAGGCCCAGATACACACAGAGACAAAGACAGGCATAGACACACAGCCGGCAGTGCTCACACAAGCACAGGCGTGCACACCCGGATACAGACAAAGACAAATAAATGCCCAGAGGTTTTGCTGTGGACAGATGTAGAGGCACACACACATCTGGGCCTCCTCGACCTCCCTGCCTGGGGATATGGTAGTCTGGCGCCTGTGGCTCCAGAGAGGACTCCGAGGAATCTTCTGCTCTGTCAGAGCCCCCTACTCTGGGCCCACGGCCAGCCCCTACCTCTGGCACTGAGCCTGTGGCCGAGGCCACAGCAGCCACACCCTTAGCAGAGCCCTGACATCTACCTTCCCTTCCTCATTGGACACACTCACAGGCACACCATCTCCCCCGGCACATGCTCACAACACTCCCCCACACCCACACACTTACAGCCTCTCACACACACCCCTCCCTCATGTACCCCCTCCTCTGGCTTTCTTTCTCAATTACTCCTCCCCCCTCTCCAGCAGACAAGTACAACCTCTGTCACATAGCTCCACTTACAACATTCCATGCACACATAGCCCTCCTCACTTACACCCCTTCACCTGCACACTTCTACATACCCACAGCCTTCATGGCATCCACATCACCTTCTCTCACACAGACCCCCACACAAATACAACACACACACATGCACTTCTTCACTTACACCTTTATCTCTCTCACAGTCCTCCACAAAAATACACATGCACTCCTCCACATGCACCCTCACCCTCTCTCTCACAGACTCACATACAAACACAAACACATGCACTCCTTCACATACACCTTTCTCTCACAGACCCACACACAAATATAACACATACATGTACTCCGTCATATACACCCTCACCTTCTCTCACAGACTAATTTACAAATGCAACACACATACAGTCCCTCACATACATCTTCACCTCTTTCTCGCACATGCTCACACACTTTCAGAGCCTCCCTTACACCATCACTTTCCTTCGTCTGTCTCTCACAAATGCTCACTCTGCCAAGAGTTAGCTCTGCTGCAGAGCAGCCTCTGACAGTATTTGCCTCTGCTTTCTACAGCCTCCTTGGCCTCAGTCCCTTCCACTCTACCCCTGGCCCCAGAATACTGTGGCCTTGTATTCTTTTGTTATTTCTCGGTTTAGTTAACGATTATATAGGGAGTATTCATTCATTTCATTTAATGAATATTGATTGAGCATTGATTCCATATGGGTTAATCGTTGGGGATACTCTGATGACCAAGGTAGACACGGGCCCTACCCTCACAGAACTCTAAGTTTTGTGACCAGTCCATTGGCTTGTTTGTTGCTTGTCTCTTCCAACTAGATTATAAGGTAAACTTGATCTTGGATTTAAGGGATGTGTAAGTGTTCACAGGCGGAAAAATGGGGGAAGAGTGTTCCAGGCAGAGAGAACAACATTTGCAAAGCCTGGAAGTGAATCAAAGTATGGTGCGCTGGGAAGATGGGGCGATGTTCAGAGTCCAAAGGAGAAACTGCAAAGACGACAGAAGCCAGATGTCACAGAGTTCAGATGCCATGCTCAGGGGTTTGGATTTTTGTCCAGTGGGCCACAGGGAGCCATGGAGATCTTTAATGACAAGACCAGGAAGGGGCGAGACTGGAGGCAGGGAGGCTAGTCAGGAAGCTTGAGGAGTACAGGTGGGAGATGATGGTGGTCTGACACAGAAGAGGCAAACCGGGTAGAGAGGAGATTCATTTAGGGCCAAGGACCAGTGGGGTTCTAATTGCAGAGCTATGTGACTTCAGGAAAGCCGTCCAACCTGAGCTAGGATGAGTCCGTGCAGGTGCCAGGGCCTGTAATAAATGCTCACTAAATGACAGCCGTTATTGTCTGTTATCAGTTGGAATGGGGAGTGAGGTGAGGAAGAGATTTACTGAGCACCTACTGAGTGCTGGGTCCTGTGCCAGGCGCTGGGGCCCAGAGGTGAGGTGGTCTGTAGCTTCGGATAACTACAGCCCACAAAGAAAGCAGAGAGGCCAAGGGTGGGAGTAGAACTTAGAGGAGGATGAGGCAGTACCTGAGAGGCTAGATGGCTCAGACCCTAAGGGGGCTGGTAGAATTTGGGCAGTCACAGGTTAGGGAAGGAGCTTCAAGTAGAGGAAACTGTGTGAACATTTGCGTGAAGGCAGGAAACTTGGAGGTTGGTTGCCCATGGGACCCAAGAAGGGGGTGTTGTTGGATGGGATTATGGAGGTAAGGCCTTGATTGCCAGGCTGAATGGAAGTCAGCCTGTAGCTGACCTGCACGCTGGAAATCCAGTGTTTTGATGATGACATGGAACGTGTCTGTTAGAGGTTCTTCTCCAGGCTCTGCCTTTAAGTCACTTACTGACCACAAACAAATTCCTTGCTCTCCCTGGCCTCAGTTTCCCCATCTGTGTGATGAGGTGGCTAGTCTTGTATAGGAGGGAATTCTGGCATCATGCCCTAGGGGTTGGTCTGGCCGACTTTGTCAGGCATCTTCTGGCCTGGGCTTCTGGGCTTCTGCAGTGCATTCTTTCTGAACATTGCAAGCAAAAGAAAGTAGCAAAGTGAGGGGTCCCCAGAGATGGAGCTTGGGTGCTCTGAATGAGGGTCCAATAGTTCAGCATGGGGGGCGGGGTTCTTGCTAGGATCCGACACCAAGCCCCAGAGGGGACCCAGAAGAGAGGGCCAAAGTCGTCTTCCCTCCTGCCCTGACCTGTGTGGCAATAGATACAGGCCATGTGCCCAGGACAGCATAGTGCCCACACCCTGGCCCCGAGGTTGTCAAGACCCTTCCTACCCACCGACTGGGCAGTGAGGTTTGGGTTCAGGAATGTGACCCAGTGCTTGGAGTCCCCTGGAGGTAAGGAGCCAGGAGGCTGATTGTGAGGTGGCAAGATCAGGCGAATGCCTGTATTGACATTTGGGGTTGCCAGGAATTATGATGTATGGCGAGTTCCCGTGACTCTCCAATTGCCCTGGATCCTGGTGCAAGGGGCCCTTTAAGTATCTCACCTGTGAGGTGGGGCTGGTAGAGAATTAATTTCCTGTGCTATTTTAATTTTGCTGTATTTAATTTGCTGTTTATTTTAATTAATTAACGATGGGTAATCGCCTATCATAACTTGCTGCCGCAGGCTCCTTTGCCTTTTCCAAGGAGTGGGAGGCCAGGACAGGTGATTACTGGGTTAGCTGTGGGGGAGAGGGGGTTCTTGGGGGCATGTTCTTCTCCCCTCTGCCCCTCCCACTCCAGGGGTCTGCACCACTCCCCCAACCTTCCCTCCTCATTTGTGGTCCCTCCTACCTATCCCTTTCTCCCCAGGTCTGCTTAAGGGTCTCAGATGCAGTAACTACAGGGAGGATAGGCCTGATATGAGGCCCCTGCCTCCTCCCACCACCCCTCCACCAAAAAAAAAAAAATCTTAATTCATAGGGTAGGCATTTAAAGAACAGGGAACTTGGCTTGGGTGGTATTTAGGGACTGTTGGGGAGACTTTTGAAGCGGGGGTCAGTTTTTAACAGCAGCCTCCTTCTCTACCCCAGTGCCCAAACAGCCCGCCAACCATGTGGTCAGGCCTGTGGGACATTAACACATCCAAGCGCCTGTGGATACATCCATGGGCATGATTTCAGTTGTTATTTAATCCCTAGGACAGACCTTCAGGGAGAAATTAATCCCTTCATAGAGATGAGAAGCTGAAGCTCAGAGAGGCTGAGTAACTTGCCCAGGATCACAGAGCAACTAAGAGAAGCAGGACCTGGATTCTAGCTGTAATCTGTCTAGCTGCATGGAAAAAATTAACAATTTGGGGGGGAGGGGAGTGGCTTAGGGTTTGGGGTGAGGGGACTAGGCCAGAGACTGATAGCGCCAGGAAATGGTGTCCTCTGGTCTGGAGGATATGGAGGGGGGGATATGGGTCCCTGCCACAAGGCACTTCCCGAGGTGTGAGGCATCTGCCACCTGTTTCCATTTATCTGTGTGTCTTCAGTTGTCTGCCTGGGACTGGGGCTTGCTTTGTCACTTGCTCTGTACCCTACCAAGACAGTGGCTAGGTGGAGTCCTAATTTTATTTATTTAACAAGCACCTACATAGGCAGTCTTCTAAGAGCTTTACAAATAGATAGCAGCGCTATCATTATCATCCCCATTTTGTAGATCAGAAAACTGAGCCTTAGAAAAGTAAAGTGACTTGCTCAAGGTCACACAGCCAGTAACTGGTACAGGCAGCCTTTGAACGAGGAACACAGAGATCCAGAGTCCTTGTTCTAAACTACCACGCTATCCTGCCCTCTTTTTAAACGTTTTTTCGTCACATGGAGTTTTCATTTTACAGTTATTTTAAAAGCTCTTTTATAATTAATTGACACAGAGTTTTATCACATTCTTGGGCACATATAAAAAGGAAAAAATATAAATGAATTAAGTTGGTTGAGATATTCCTAAACCTTCTTCATGTTTAGAGTCCCTTTTCAATTCAAAATGATCAGATCCATGTTTTCCACACAAATCACCCTCTGTGCCATCAAGATTGCTGGTTGGTGATGTAGCATTTCTTAAAAGAACTATCCTGCTGTCTTGATGCCCTAAGTGGAGGATAATCTGTTGGGAGATATGGCATCTTTAAGAGCCCTGGTGGTGCAGTCAGTAAGTGTTAGGCTGCTAACCAAAAGATCAGTGGTTCGAACTCACCAGCCACTCTGCAGGAGAAAGATGTGGCATTCTGCTTCCATAAAGATTACAAGCCTTGGAAACTCTATGGGGCAGTTTTATTGTGTCCTATCGGGTCACTTTGAGTTGGAATTGAATCGATGGCAATGGGTATGGCATCCTTGGGGAGCCGCTAGTCTATGTTGAGGGGAAGACCCAGCCCTGCCCTCGCC
The DNA here is from genome assembly GCF_000243295.1 of Trichechus manatus latirostris. Classification (NCBI taxonomy): domain Eukaryota; kingdom Metazoa; phylum Chordata; class Mammalia; order Sirenia; family Trichechidae; genus Trichechus; species Trichechus manatus. The sequence goes on from NW_004443984.1 coordinate 2,269,854, forward strand.
AACCCCAAGTTTGATAGGGCAGCCATAGCCCACCAGTGGAGACCTGTCAGCGGTTGGGAAGCCTGCATGGAACATAGCCCACATCACTGCAGTGCTGGCCACCAGTGGAGAGACATAAGGGTTGGCCTCAGACCGTGCCCTCAGAGAGCTTGCTGTCTGACTGGAAAAACAAGGCAGATGTGTGTGAACAGTTATCAACAGTTGTGTAAGACAATGGGAGGAAAACATTATGAAAAACATGCAGTTGAAAGGGTTTGGGCTTTGAATCCTGGCTCTACCAAAAAGTTAGCTGTGTGACCCTAGTTACTTGACTCCCCTTGGAGCCTCACTTTTCTCATCTGTCAAGGGGAAATAGTAATGTCACTGACTCCATAGGGCTTTGTGAGGCTCAAATGAGATCAAATCTGAGGGGCTGGAGCACTGGAGCAGGGGCTCGGTAAGCATCTATCCAGATGCTAAGACCCAAAGTCTGGAGAAGGAAAGGGTCCCGCCCCTGAAGTTGGCATCAAAGCAGTTTCATAAAGGACAAAGGGTTTGAAGGATGGCAAAAGCGGGGATGAGTAGGACCATGAGAGTCCTAGCTTTGGAGTCAGACTGCTTGGGTTTTCATCCCAATCATGGCAAGTTGTTTAACCTCTCTGGGCCTTGATTTCCTTGTCTGTAAGATGGGTATAGTAATAGTCCCTGCCCCGTTTAGGGTGTTGTGAAGATTAAATTAGTTATTTTATTAATTCAACAAATATGACTGAGCACCTGCTGGATACCAGACATGTTTCTAGGCACATCAGACAGTAATACATGTTAGCAATTTTATTATCATCATCATATTCTGAGAGATGGGGGGACTGTTTGGGGAGAAGAAAAAGAAGAGGCTGAGGCCTTTAGAATGGGGATGAGTGTCATAATAAAATGCTTTAGAACTGATAATGGATGATATTTATTAAGTGCTTACTATGTACCAGGCACATTATTTCACGAGACAGGTCTTTTATTATCCCCATTTTGCAGGTAGGGAGCAAGTTCAAAGAGTTGCAGTGACATATCTAAAGAAGCACAGTTAGGGGAGTGTGGAGCTGGAGTTTGAGAGCCTCAAAGGCCATGCATTGAATCATAAAGCTGTAAACCTGATTAAGAGATGGGGGCAGAGGGAGGAGGGGGAGACCTGGTCAGGAGAGGGACAGAAGTGGAGAGAAAGGGAGAGAGGTGGGCAAGGCTGCCAAGTTCAGGAAACAATTAGAGAATGGACCAAGTCAGCATTTGCTCCCAAGTGGGTTTTCCTTGCAGTAAACAGCAAGGCAGGTGCTCAGGGAAGGGAGCAAGCTGTGAAGGCTGGAGGAGAGGCTTCCCAGAAGGGATGGGTCTTGAGAAATGGGCAGAGCTAAAAGAGGCGGGGGAACCAGGGCTTTCCAGGCAGAGCAAATGGCATCAGCAAAGGCCCTGGGGTAGGAATGAGCAGCATGACTGGAAGGATTTAAGAAGAGAGAGGAAATGGCTGGGAAGGGTCAGAAGGAGGATTGGGAGGGCTGGTGGCCTCAGAGGCATAGGGAGGGTGACAGCTCCAAGAGGCTTGGTTAATGTAGAAATAGAAATACCACTCCCCCACCCCCCACATCTGGACAGGAAGTGTAGCATAGTGATCAAGACCACAGTCGCTGGAGTCAGATCCTAGCCCTGTTGCTTCCCACAATCTGGTCTAGGCAGGTCACTTGATAGCTCATTTTCAAAATGAAGGGTAATGAAAGTACAGTGCCTAGCACATAGTAAGCACTTGGTTCATTCATTTGATGTTAAACGCATACTTGGTGTCAGGCACTTTCCTAGGGAATGGCACAGTGGTTAAGCACGAAGGTTGGCAGTTCGAACCCACCTAGGGGCTCTGCAGAAGAAAGACCTGGTGATCTGCTTCCATAAAGATTACAGCAAAGAAAACCCTATGGGGCAGTTCTACTCTGTCACATGGAGTCACTATGAGTCAGAATTGACTCCAAGGCACCCAACTACAACAACACGGTAGTGAATAAAATAGATAAAAATCCCTGCCCTCAAGGAGCTTATATTTAGAGGGTGAAAGAGACAGTTAACATGAAAAATAAGTAAAATATATGGTTTATTTGTTATTAGTTGTTGTCAAGTTGGTTCCAACTCATAGCGACCCTATGTACAATAGAACAAAACATTGCCCGGTCCTGGGCCATCCTCACAATCGTTGCTATGTTTGAGCCCATTGTTGCAGCCATTGTGTCAGTCCATCTCATTGAGGGTCTTCCTCTCTTTTGCTGACCCTCTAGTTCACCAAACATGATGTCCTTCTCCAGGGACTGGTCCTTCCTGAAAACATGTCCAAAGTAAGTGAGACGAAGTCTCGCCATCCTCGCTTCTAAGGACATTCTGGCTGTACTTCTTCCAAGACAGATTTGTTCGTTCTTCTGGTAGTCCATGGTATATTCAATATTCTTCACCAACACCATAATTCAAAGGCATCAATACTTCTTTGGTCTTCCTTGTTCATTGTCCAGCTTTCACAAGCATATGAGGTGATTGAAAATACCATGGGTTGGGTCAGGTGCACCTTAGTCCTCAGAGTGACATCTTTGCTTTTTGACACTTTAAAGAGGTCCCTTGCAGCAGATTTGCCCAATGTAATGCATCATTTGATTTCTTGACTGCTGCTTCCATGGGTGTTGCTTGTGGATCCAAGTAAAATGAAGTCCTTGACAACTTTAATATTTTTTCCATTTATCATGACGTTGCTTCTGGTTTGTTAGATGGTGATAAGTGCTAGGGAGAAAAATGAAGCAGGGAAGGGGCATAGGGAATGCCAAGGTTGCAAGTTTGTTGCAATCTTAAATAGACGTATAAATGGAGATTATTGTTAGTATCCTTTGTGTGGCAGGTTTTAGTAGAAAAATCACTTTCTAGTTTACAAGGTATTAATTTTTCATGAGAATCATGTGAGGTATAGGTATTGCTGTATCCATTTTATAAATGAGGGCATTGAGGCTTAAAGAGGAGAATCTGACCCAAGAGTCATGACTCTGAGGACAATGCTATGCCCACTGCCTCCCTGTGACTCCCTGTGACAGAGGGGAGCACTGTTCCTGAAAGCCTGGAGGACAGAATGCAGAGCTGTTTGGTTACTCAGGAGGGGTGGGGGTGGGGGGTGGGGAAGGGAGGGTGTGGGCAGTGGTTATGGTGGGTTAGGATGGAGCTGAACTGGAGAGTAGGGACAGAAGCCTGGTTCCCAAAACCAAAGCTGCAGTCAGCATCCCCTGGCCTGGCCTGGTCAGGAAGAGTCCGGGGAGCAGCTAGACCCAAGGGCAACCCCGAGGGCAGAGCAGAGGCAGCAGGTTGAGCCTGAGACACTGTGTGATTGAGCAAAGGGGCAGAATCTGTCCGGAACTGGGTGAGTGTGTGGGTGGTGTTGAAACTATGGGGAGAGGAAGAAAGGAGTTGGAGAAGTCAGCCCCACTGACCAGATGAGAGGGAAGAGCAAGGAGGCTGACCAGGGCCAGGACTGATTGTGAAGGTCCTTGAATGTCAGGCTGAAGACCTTGGCCTTGATGTTGTTGGTGGCAGTAGGGAGCTTTTAAAGGTTTTGTAGCAGGGGCGCAGTGTCATGAGAATAGGATTTGAGAAAGATGAATCTGGCACTAGGTGGAGGAGATTCAGTGGAGGCAACTGGAGGTGGGGAGTCCACCAGGAAGCTGTCGCACTGAGCAGGTGAGAAATGGTGGGGCCAGATTAGAGGGACAGCTTGGACTGGCAGAAGAAGTGGAGTCTGGGAGATGGAACTCTGAGCTCTAGCCTTGGGTCTGCACCAGATTTTCTAAGGCACCCTGGGCTAGTCCCTTCCCCTGTATGTACCTCTGTTTCCCCATTTGGGCTGAAATAAAAGCGATTTTTTATTGTATTTTATTTTATTTACACTTTGAGCTAAGGATTCATTTTGAGAAGATGATGAGAATTTAGGCCTTCTCTACAGAAAAGAACAAAAGCAAATTTTCATTAAAACTTCGTGGTTTACAAACCTGCCAGAGTCCATCCATGGAACCAAGCTAGATGATCAATAGTAATAAAAACAGCAGCTTGCTTTAAATGCTTATTATGGGCCAGGTGTGCTGGGCAAAGTGATATACATCACGATCTCATTAAGTCATTACAACAACCTTATGAAGTCCCATCCTGTTGCCGTTGAGTTGGTTCTGACTTATAGTGACACTATAAGACAGAGTAGAACTGCCTCCATAGAGCTTCCAAGACTTCTAATCTTTATGGAAGCAGACTGCCACAACTTTCTCCCTCAGAGTGGCTGGTGGGTTCGAACCGCCAGCCTTTCGGTTAGCAGCCGAGCACTTATCCAGTGCATTACCAGGGTTCCTTCCTTATGAAGTAGTTACCATTATCATTATTCCATTTTATAGATGAGGAAACTGAGGAGGCTTAGAGAGGTGAATTGACTTGCTCAAAGTCAGAACTGGAATTTAAACCTCAGTTTGTCAGCTCCAGATCCTGAGATCTTAACCACCTAGAAGAGAGGAAGGAGAAATGGTAGGGGAGAGGGCAGATGTGAGAGGGTTGTCAAAGACAGCCATGGAGAAAGCAGAGCTAGAGGTAAACTATGGTAATGGAGGACAGTGATGCCAGCTTAGCCCTGAGGCAATAGGCACCAGGTGGTTGGAGGTGAGGGGCTGGCTAGAAATGAAGATTCAGTTTTGAGCCCCAGCCTGGCTTCCAGAAGGGTTGGTATCTGCCCCCACATGACTACCAGCTAAGTGACCTGCCCTGGAGCCTGCTGGGAAGGGGTGGAACATGGAGCTACTCTTATCTTCTTGGCCTGATTATGTTCTGCCCCCTTGGCAGGGAAGGGCTTACCCCTGACCCCACTGCTTCTGGAATCCACCTCCCTCCTTCCATCCCAAGGCCATTGAGAAGGGCGAATGGGCCTTGATCTCTCTAAGGGAGTTCAGAAATAGAGATACCCTTTCTATCCCAGAGAGGAGTTCTGGGGCCTGTCTAACGAGATCAGAGTAGAATCAGCAACTGGAGCAGCATGGGACCCATGTTAGGTTCAGGTCTAGATCCTGGTCAGGTCCACCATCTACAACCACAGTAGAAGGTGATCTAGATTAGACTAGGCTACAGTCTCAGGCTAGAATCTAGATTTATAGTGAGTTGGACTTGTTGGTCATCTAGAACAGGGTTGGCAAACTTTCTGTAAAGCCAGATTGTAAATATTTTAGGTTTTGTGGGTCATTTGACCTCTGTCATAAATACTCAATTCTGCCATTGTACCACAAAAACAGCCATGGACAATATATAAACAAATGAGCTTGGCTGTGTTCCAATCAAAATTAATTTACAAAACCAGGCAGTAGACTTGGTTTGACCCACAGGCCATAGTTTGCCAACCCCTGATCTAGAACCACATTCCTCCTGAGGGGTGTCTATATCTTAAATCTTATTAGACAATAATCTAAAGCAAACAAGGTTGGGGGTCTCAGGCTAGAGCCTAGATCCATGGCAGATTAATATGGCATGCAATCTACAGCCACACTCTTACTGGGATCTAGATATTGGGAACTAGTGAAGAAGAAGTGTACTAGACAGTGGTTTAAAGAAGACTAAGCCATAATCTCTGGCTGAGCCTAGATTCACAGAAGCTGGGGCAGGAGATGAGATCTAAACCCACATGTGGTCTGGATATGGGCAAGTGGGTGAGCTAAAGGCACACAATTATTCATCTAGAACAGGCAAAGCCAGAGTCCTAAACTAGAGCACAGATGATCTAGAACAGCACTGTCCAATAGAAATGTAATGGGAGCCACATATGTAAACAAAATAAAAAGAAATAAAATTAATTTTAATAATATCTTATCTCTCCCAATATATCCAAAACATTATTTCAACATATAATCAATGTAAAAATTTTTAATGAGATATTTTACATTCTTTTTTCCCCCATTCCATACTAAGACTTCAAAATCCGGTATCTATTTTACATTTACAGCACATCCCAGTTTTGACTAGCCACACTCCCAGTGCTCAGTAGCCACATGTGGCTAGTGGCTACCATATTGGACAAGACAGGTTTAGAAGCAGGGTTTTCTTTGGGACCAGAGTTCAGAGGAGTCATGAGCCAGAGTGATCTGGACTAGATAGGGTTGGATGCACCAGAGGTTACAGCTGGAACAGACTTGAACTGGGGTAGACTGGCTTGGCCTGGGACAGCATCTGGGTTTTGGTTTGGGGAGTGGGGGCTTCCCTCCCTTGGAGTCCTGACTGGTCTCCCAGGGGAGTCTCTGCTGGGACTGTGGGCCTCCCAGGGTATTCCGGTAGCACCTCTGAGCACTGGCCCCCAGCTTCTCCCTCCCTCCTCCCAATGTCACCTCTGATTCTGGAGTCTGGCCTGGCAGGGGGTGGGGGGCAGGGTGGCAGCTGGACCCTTGAGGGAGCAGGAGCTCCACCCCTCCAAGCCAGCTGCTGCCAGCCTTCCTGGATGGACTCTGTGGAAACAGGGGGACTAGAGACAGAAATAAACTTCTAGGTTTCCGGGGCGGAGTGGGGGGCCTGCCAGCCTTTTGTGCTTCCTTGCTGTGAGGGAGACAGGAAGGAGCTCCAGACTCTGTCCCAGGCAGTTCCCCCCGCATGCCATCTCTCCTGACCCCCAGATGCCTCCATCCCCGTGGCTCTGAAGCTGGGTTGGGTCTAGAATTTGGTGGATCAGTGAACCCCAGGGGTCCAGGAGTCCAGGACTGACACTTGGGAGGAAAGGGTGGTCCGCAGGGCTCCGGACACAGTTGGTGCCCCTGGGGGCAGTGCCTATATGTTCATTTCTAGGGCCCTATCCTGGGAGCTCCCCCTGGCTACCCCGGGGCAGGAGCTGCCCAGGTTCTGAGTGCTGCAGTGGAGTATTAAGACTAGGAGTTGGAGGACTGGTGTTGGATGCTCACCTCTACCACTTACTGGCCAAGCAACTTTGGGCAAATCACACTTTGAACCTCGGTTTCCTTCTCTGTAAGAAGGGGCAATGTTTATCCTGTTTGTCTCAGGGCAGTATAGGTTAGTGGTTAACTCAGAGTCCGTCGCCAGAGTTTATCTAACTCCGGGCACTGCCACTGTATGACCTTTGGCAAGTCAAGTAACCTTCCTGAGCCTCAATTTCCTCAGCAGCAAAAAGGGGATAATATTACGTTCCTAATGGTAATCTTATAATCAAGTGAGTTAATGCCTGTTAATCATACAAGGCAAGTGCTCAGTGTCGACTATTACCATTGGGTAGTAGATAGGCGCAAATGGGTTATAAGTGAAAATGCATTGTTCAAACGTAAGGGATTCTTCCCCCTAGTAAGGGCCCTCTAAGACCGCCTTATTGTATAAATAGAAAAACAGACCCAAATAGGGAAGAGGCTTGCCCAAGGAGAGGCACACGGCAACAAAACCTTTATATGGTGCCCCACCTCATGCCAGGTATCTCATCACCAATTTACAGGTGAGGAAATCGTGGCCGGTGATTGGCTGCTGGTGCACAGTGGCCCTATCCAGTGAGGCCTGAATCCGCCTCTGGGGAGGGAGTGCCCTGGCCGCCTTCGCTCACCATAGGAGGGGCGTGCAGGTAGCGGGCGCCCGGGAGCCACTGCCCGAGCCTGGCGCGCTAATAATAATCCTGCCGCTCGGCGGGCGGAGAGCGCAGGTCCGGACCGCCGCCGGGCGCCTCTGGGACCAGGGCCCGGGCGGGAGCAATATCGAGATCACGGTGGCCCTCCCCTCCCCCCGCCACGTGACACTCCCCTCCAACTCCGCGGACAGCCGAGGGCCCGGGCTGGTGGGCCAGGGGCCAGGAAAAAGCCGAAAACACCAAGGCTGGGCCGCTCCCCTCCCGCTCAAAATAGCCCCCGGCCGGGGCCGCCACGCATTCCGCCGGGCCCGGGGCGCGGGAAGGGGCGCCTGGCCCGACGTGGCTGCCTGGCCGCGGTTGGATGGGGGGGCGTGAGGGTGGGCCGCGCGGCGGCCGGCATGTGGCTCTCCTTCGGGGAGCCTTGGCAGCCCGGGCTACGCGCTGCGCCGGGATGATGGAGAGCTTCTGGAATTTCCTGCAGCTGGAGAGCGCGGCCGGCCTGGGGAGCGGGCTGAGCGCGCGGCTTGGAAAGGGGTGCCTCGCAGCGCGACTCTAGGGGGCGCCTCCGCGACCGGAGTTGCGGGGGAGACCTCCCTACCGGCCCCCCAGACTGAGTGCTATGAGACAGACACACTTCCCCTCCCCCGCCGCTCTTTCCGTGTCTGGCGGGGGTCCAGTCCCGCCACTCCCGGCCTGTGCCGGGTAGAGGGGCCAGGTGCAGGCAACACCCCTCCCCCAGCCGCCTGGTTTCCCTCTCCGCCCGTCACCTCCTCCTGGAGTCAGATGCTCCGAGGCCTCATCTGGGAGGGGGCGGAGGTGGCAGGATCAGAGGGCAGCGCAGGCCCGCCAGGTAGCCCAAGGGGCGGCAGCGGGAAACCTGGAGGCGGACTCTTCGGGTCCGGGAACCACTAGGCCTGCGGACCAGAGCCTCCCAGAGGCCCGAGCTGGAAGGGGTTGTAGCCCCCTAATGGGGAATCTGGCTCCTGCACAAGCAGGGGACGTCTAAGGGCTTTTAGGAGGGAGGCGAGGCAACACTCCCAAATGCTGAGCCGGTGGGGGGGCGGACGTGCTGGAAAAATCCTGGATAACTTCGTGGCAGCGGCACAGCCGGCAGCAGCTTTCTTTGAGGGCGGGTCTGCACCTTTCAGGGCAAGCAGTCCAGAGAAAGGCCCTCGAGAGGGAGGGGCTTCCTTGTACCAAAGCCCTGAGATCCACGGGGGTAGGTAAGTCACCTCAGGGCTCACTACTGGCACTCTGGGTTGGGGGAGGGAAGGAGGTCTACCCTCCCCTTTGTGGGGAAGGGGAAGGGATGCTTTCCCACAACTTTGCGTTCGCCCCAGCACCATTTGGCTCTCTGCAAGCTGATAAGCCTTTTGGCAACTCAGCAGGCACCTCCCCCACCTGGGGTGGGCCCCCTCTCCTCCTGCCAATGCCCCGGTTCAACTCTGTTTCCTGCGCCAACCCAGTACACCCTTACCAAAAACCCGTGGCCGTTGAGTTGATTGCAACTCACAGCACCCCTATAGGATAGAGTAGAACTGCTCCATAAGGTTTCCAAGGAACGGCTGGTGGATTCAAACTCCTGACCTTTTGGTTAGCAGCCGTAGTGCGCAGTAGCTGTTAACCACTGTGCCATAAACAAGAGCAGTGAGGACAGATGCAAGTTCAAATCCCTTCTCTGCCACTCACTGGCTGTGTGACCTTGAGGAAGTCCATTCACTCCTAAGTTTCCCTTTCCTCATTTGAAAAACTAAATAGTAGGTAGGCCATAGCCTTGTTGTCGGGTTTAAAAGTTGTACCACATTTAAAGCAATTAGCATAGTGTCTGGCATATACCAAGGGCTGGAAATAAAGGGCACCTGTATAATATACAGCCCCACCCAGAGGAATAGAAGCAGCCCTCAAAGTATTTGAATCCCCTTCCCTTCCAACAACTCTGTGTGACATTTGGCTTCCCAAGGTAAGTAGTACCTATCAGTTGGGCTGGGGAGGATGGAAAGACATTGGGTTATTGAGTGTTCATTTATTCATTAAACATATATTTATTGTTGCTCTCAGGTAGCTCCGACTGGGGGAGAGACTCTAAATTTGTGCTGGGGGCTGAAGACTAAGACTGGTCACTGTATGTTAAAGCTGGAAGGGTCCTTATAGAAGTCCATCCTGCCAGGTCAGTCCTTAGTACAGATGGGAAAGTGAGGCCCATGAAGGGTCCAGCCCTCCTCACAGTGTTGCTTCTGCTCTTCCACTGGGGAAGTGGGGGAGGGAGTGGGAAGAGGATTAAAATGGTGGTGGGGGCTGGCAGAAAGCTGTGGGCTGTGGGAAGGTGGGATAGCCCCTGGCCTGGCTCCCGGGAGTATGGCCCAGGAAGGCTGAGACACTGGTGGAGTTCTGGTTTCCTCTCCTCCCCCAGTCCATGCTGACCCTTCACTCATTACACCACTGCCAGAGTAGGTGGGGTTGGAACCCAGATTTAAATTCAAATGCCTGTAGCTCCCCCTCAGCCCAGGATGCTGGGCCTGGTACTGTGTTATCTCCCCAACCTAGTACCCACCTTCTCCCTGTTTCCTGTTGGAATGGCCTTCCTTATCCAGTGGGAAAAACACTGGTGTATTGGAAGGAACTTAAGGCTCCATTGGTTGTCTGTGTGAGCTTAGGCAAATTATCCCACCTTTGTTGAGCCTCAATTTGCTTGTCTGCAAAATGGAGTTGAAATAAAAACTGCCTAGCAGAACATCTCTTCCACGCCTGCATCCCTGAGACTTCCTGGCAGAGACCTATTTAAATAATAAAATCAGGATGCCTTGGAACAAAGTGGGAACTTGTATTCAAGGCCAAGTGTAGGGGAATGGAGCAACCTTCCCTTCCCTTTGGTTTGGGGGAGGCAGCCCTCTGTGGCTCTGGGGCTCCCAAGATAGGAAGTGGGGCAGGGACAAGTGTCCACCAGAGTGTTTTGGCAAAGTCCAGATTAGACCAAATGTATGTGGCCCAGATCCCAGGGTTCCCACGTGCTCATGTCTCTGAACACACTGCTGGGTAGTTCTCATAATCTCTCAAGGACTACAGCCTTGCCCTCCCAACTAGCCCAGTCCCACCTTCTTCTGCCTCAGAGAAGCCTTCCTGGGTGACTACCCCTACCCATCGAGTTTCTCTCCAACACATAGAGGGCACCTGGTAAAGGGCTGTAGAAGAGAAAGGGACTGGAACCAACAGTTGGGCTGTATAACCATGGGCAGGTGCTTCCCCTCTCTGGGCCTCGGTTTCCTCCTGCATAGCGGAGGAGGCTGGATTAGTGGCTCCCTAAGGTGCCTTCTAGCTCTGACAGGCTCCAAGAGCGTATGTTGACTGATGTATCCTAGGAGATAGGAGCATGCAGAGAATGGAGTCAACAGGGAGATTCCTGGTGAGGTACAACCACCACCACCCCCCCAGAAGGTTGAAGCACCTCCCTTCCCAAAACACACCCTTCTGGGATGCTGGCAGAGACTGGTGGGTGGAGGAGGCACATCACCCAGGCAGGTGGTACTGCTGGTTCCCGGGGTCCCTGTAGTCTATAGAGAGGCCTGTGCCTAAAAACAGGAGCTGTGTCAGGCAGGGCTAAGACTATGCATGCTTCTAGGGGAAGGGAATGTGTGTGTCAGTTACCAGTCAGCCTCCAGGGAATGGGGGGTACAGTGCAGGAGGCAGCTAACTTGTGGGCTAGAGTGTCCAGAAGAGTGACCGCAGGAGCAATCTGTTGGAGTGTGTACAAGACAAGGAGGCTGGCAATGGGAGGGAACAACTCACAGAGTGAACCAAAGAACCAGGCTTTGGGTCAGGGCAGGATATTTGGGGGAGGCTCCAGCCTTATGGAGAAGTGATAGTAGATTCTGCACAGTCTGACACAGTGCAGTTTTGCCCATGCCTAGATTTGTCGTCTTGTGTATGAGTGTTGAGCTGAACGGCACTGTTCTGAATTGCAGTTGTCACCTACTGTTGGAGGGGTTATCAGTGTAGGGGTGTTGTCAAGGTTTTCTGACAGTCTGGTTGCTTGGGGAGTGTATGGCTGTATAGGAGGGTATTGTAAGGCAAAAGGCAGCACCTGGCCATTTGAGGTGCTAGCAGATTGTACTGGGGTCATCTGTTCTGGGTGTTAGGAAGCCTTGGGCTGTACAGGGGCGATTACCAGGCTGTACGGGAGGGTGTCGTCAGGCTGTGAGGAATCCTGGCCATGTTTTGGGTGCCTCTTCCCCCTGCATCCCTTATACTGAGGGAGGCCCCAGGAAACAGAGAGGGAAGGCTCCTGTCTTAATCAGTCCCTCCACAGGTAGGCTGTCAGGCAGCCAGAGCCTGCTCACTCTCGCAGTAATTTTACCACGGTGCCTAAGTCAGGAACAGGCGTGAATTGACCTTTTAACCCCTTCCCCGCCACGGGATTAGACTCTGTTTCCTGTTCAATCTCTTCCCGAACCAGTTCCATCCCGCCTGGCGGGCCCCCTCGCAGAGTGGATAAGCAACCCCCTCCATCTCCTTTCCCCACCACCACCCCTGTTGGGGCCTTGGGGGGGCCTGAGGGCCAGGCTGGCGCAGGGTCTGGCAGTAGCTGAGGGCCCAGGCGGGAGTGATAAATATTGAAGAGGAGGGATTTCGGTGTGGGCTGGAGCAGCTGCAGTGGTTCGAGTGTCACACTATCTCTCCCCAGGTTTACTGACCCATTTCCATTCACGCGGCTGCTGGTTTCCTAGCAACGGCAACAGTCCCCCCAGAACAGGCGGAGTGTGTGTCTGCCATTAGCGACTGCCGCAACTGTGTCAAGGTTACCCCGCTCCCTGCAAACCCACCCCGGCGGGTTTGTTTTCCACCAGCGCCTGGCACACACCGTGCCAGCAGGGAGGGGGAGGGGAGGGGGCCGGGGACCTGCCCAAGCGCTTGGGTGGGGGTGGGGGACCGAGAAGGAGCTGCAGTTCCCGGTCCAGTGGGAGCCTACTTGGACTGAGGCCGAAGCAGGCACACCCCCCCCACCCCCACCCCCGCTGGTGGAATTCCTGAGCCTGAGGGGAGCAGGGGGTGGGGCTGTCCCTCAGCTCTGACCCCCGAGATTCCAGAGCCTGGGGGGGAGGGATGTGGGCCTAGGGGCCTCTGGGAAGCCTGCCCGATCTGACCCCACCTGGCTCGCACTGCTCCTGCCCTGGTGTCCTCCCACTTGTGCAGCAGCTCCATGCTTCTCTGCTCTCAGCTCTTTGTCCCAGCCTCTGGGCCTGGTCTCCCTCATCAGACTCCCCAGGGCAGGGTTGTGTTTCTCCCATCAGACTAGAGGCTCCTGAGGTTGGGGTCATGATGCCTCCTTTTCTCCTCTCCCCCCAGCTGCAGCTCACGACTGTTTTTCCAAATGTCATGGGAAATTAGGCTAACCATTTGGGGTGGTGAAGGATAATTTTTCTTAATGGGGGACTAGTTGGGCAGATTCTCCTGTTTTACCCACCTCAGTAAGGAGATTCTACCCACAGTCCCCTCACCTGGAAGCCCTCATATGGGAGTGGCCATAGGAAGTTCGAGTACCCTTCCTTTCCTCTCTGAAAGCCAGGCTGCAAAGGGTTAAAGCAGCCCCCACTCTTACCTTGGTATGTGTGTTCCCCCAGGCTGGGGTTGGGGGTGGGGATGAGAGGAAGGGGGTCTGTCGCCTTATAGCCACTCATGTGGTCAGCCCAGACCTGAACAGTCACATTCCTGCCCAGGAGGGCTGGGGCTTAGGGTGGAGGGGCAGGGGCCTGGAGTGGGCTGGGCTTATAGGAATGAAAGAGAGCATAGGGGACCGAGAGACTGGGGCAAGGGGCTGCTGAGAACATGAAAGTATTCAGCCTGAATGTACTTTCCACTCATCTGGGCCTCAATCTCCCCACTTGTACCCCTAAAAACCTTCCTCATGGCCCACATTTCTATGGCACAGGTACAGACCTGGTCCCAATTCTGAACAAAGAGTATGGCAGAGACGGTTCCTGATATGCAGGGAGGTACAGGGACTTGTGGGTAGCCTCTAGTGTGACTTTCTGGTGCTCGGGGGAGGTTGGCTGGGTCAGAGGCTCTGAGATCTAGGGTACAGAGAAGGCTGTGCTGGACAGTAGAAAGAGACCTGGGCGGGCCCCAGGGAGCCTGGTTCTCTGCCCAGCCCTGTGCCTGACTCCTCATGACCTCAGAGTCCCCATCTGAGGGGCTTGGGCCGGTGGTCTCTAAAAGCCATCCTGTCCTATTAGCCAGTGGCTCTAGATGAGGGATAAGGGCTGCGGGGGCAATGGTCTGGAGGGGCGTGGGAAGTTGCCAGCTCAAGGGGGAGTTAGCAACGTGATCCCAGAGCGAAAATAGCCCAGGTCATTTTCAGCTGCTTGGGCGGAGGTATCTGATCCTGGCAGGGCAGGGCAGCTTGGGCAGGGGGCAGGGAGGAGGATTCTGTAACATTCTCTGGGAAACAAGACCGGACCCCAGGATGGGAGGGTGGGGAAAGGTTGGCATGCCTGGCTGGGCTTCCTGGGACCTGCAAGGCCCTGGCAGGGGCCCAGGAATAGAAAGATGAGGAATGCAGAGGGTTAAACAGAAGGTGAGGGCTAGACTCCAGCCCCCTTTGGGTCTTGGCCTGGATGAGGTGAAAGGTCAGCCCCAAGGAGTCCAGGCACAGCTGGGGAAAGAGTAACCCGATCCTTCTCCCCAGCCAGGCTCAGGGGATCACAGAGCTGCCTCCCCCAGGAAAGGTGCTTTGACATCCCTAGGAAGGAGTTTGTTTCAACTTGTTCACCAAAGGAGTTGGGAGCTGGGGGAGGGGTCCAGGCCCATGGGGTCAGGGAGATCTTTGAGCATTATGGCAGTGCTTTGTCATCCTGGGGTCAAGGGAGGTGGAGGTGAGCCTGCTGGAAAGGTTAGAGGTGGCCTGCTCTCACTCTGTGCCCCATTTTTAATGACTCTGACAGCTAACAGCGTGGGTGGGGAGAGCTTAGAGGTGGGAGACTCTCCCCCAACTCATGGTAAATGGGTGGCTCTGTGTGATTAGTGAGAGAAACTGTCTGATACTACACTGTGACAATGAGAGATGTGTTTGGGGTGGCAAGTTACACCTCAACTATGAGATGGCTTTGCTGTCTGTGGTTGTGTTAATGTGGTAGGCTGTTAGGGTGTACACTGGTGTAATGGGAGGTAAAGATGATAATACTTGGAAAAACATGGTCTCTGAAGTCAAAGCTTGACCGGGGTTCAAATCCTTGCCTCTGCCTTAGGCAAGCTATTTAACCTAAGCCTCCATTTCCTCATCTACAAAATGGGACTAATGGTATTCACCATATAGGGTAATTTTGAGGACTGGCAGAGAATAAAGGCTCAGTAAAAAGTTAACCTTCATGAGCCTTACTGTGTGCCAAGCCTCGTGCCAAGTAACTGGCCCAAGTCACACCCAGTGTGGAGCTCAAATAGAAGTTGACAGTCTGACTTCAGAGCAGGAATCAATAAGCTGTAAATGGCATGAAGGAGAGGGTCACTTTGAGAATGTGACTAGGTCAGTATCCCCTGGGCTACATGCATGAGGCCATGGGCTATCCGGGTGACTGGGGGTGGGAGGGGGTGGGGTGAATGGTACAGCCGTCCTCTGGGGCAGGAGACAGCCCCTGCTCCCCACCCCGGCGGGCTTTGTGCGGCTGTGTGTGGGTGTAGCTGTCCCCGGAGTGAGGCTGTAGGTATGTTTGAGAAGGCGCATGCATCCCGAGAAAGAACAAGTCGCCTTTTGTACCAGTCCAGCCCCGGGGGTGGACTGAGCTCTCTCTGGGGGATCCCCTGTTTCCGTGCCCAGCTCGCCGCCCACGTACAGCGCCCCAGCCCCTCCCGCTGCAGAGCTGCAGGTCCTCACCTGAGGGGCACGGCCAGGGGGGCTAGGTATCCCCCTTCGCCCCCACATCGGCGCTGCAGGCGTGGGGAAGGGGTCTAGGGCGGCACGCTGCCTAAAGCCCCCGCCCCTTGTGACATCACCCCAGGTGTTGCCAATCTCCGGGAGCCTTGCCCGCGAACGGCCCGCCCCCTGTCAGGCTCCGCTCTCCAGCGTCCCGGACGCGCGGAGGGTGGAGTTGGCGGGAGGTGGAGGAGGCTACTGGGCCCGCCCATTGGGCGGGGAGACCATTGAAGGTTTCGCCCTTCCTGCTCTGGTCTCAAGAGGCTGAACCCAAGCCCCTAGCCAAAGACCACACAACCAGCTCCCCTAAAGAACCTCACAAGACCTCCTCTCTACCTTCTTTCTCCCCTGTCCAAATCCTGCTGGATACTACATTCTGCAAGTCTTCCCAGAACTGACCCCCACAAATCTGATTGCCAGCACCTTTGTAGTGGTTCTCTGTAACAGCGGCAATACCAATACTACTAATAACACCAGCTGCCATTCACTGAGCAGTTACTGTGTACCAGACATTGCTCTGTGTTTTTTCATAGAGTATTTCACCTAATAGATCTCTGATTCCTTCCTACCTTGTGCTAGTGAGCCTTTCTTCCCCCTCCGATTGGGAGTTCCTCTGGGCCTGGCTCAGAATAGGCACTGCTGAGCGTTTAGGATGATTGAGAGATGAGTTCGAGACCTGTGGAGGGAAAGTACCTTGCCCAGAGTCACACCAGCAAGTACATTGAACAATCAGAGCTAAAAACCAGGTATCCTGGTTCCCTGCACTTCTTTGACTCTGGTGTGTGACCAAGAGTAGGGAGTTGCACAGAGAGATGCTATAGGTCTTCCCTTCCCTTACAGGAAGATCTCTGCCCCCCCTGCCCCAAAGATCAGAAGAACCCTAAATCTGCCTGCATCCTCCAAATCCATACGTCTTGCACTGGAACTCCTGACTTCTGGGAAGAGAAGGGGGAGAGGTTGGGGGAGCTGAGAGGGCTGTTGCAGACCAGAGGGGAAGGACTGGGCTACAGGGAGTATCATGGGCCCAGTGATTGGGGGATACTGGTTCTGGGGACATAAGGATTTAGCTTGTGGGCAGGAGGTCCCAAGTTGGGCCAAGAAGAGTGTTGGGAGCCAAAGTGTGTGGGGATTCAGTGTAAGGGAGCCAGATACTTTGCTGGGCCAGCACTCCCCCACCAGCAAGCTTGGGGCCCCGTGGAACGTGCTGGGAGGCCCGGGGGATGGGCCAGGCAACCAAGGTGTCTCTGGTGGCACAGAAGCAGTTAAGAGCTGCCTCAGCCCCTTCCTTCAGACAATTAGTGACATCTCGCTTGACAACACCACACTGAGCCGATGCAGACCTCAGCCCCCCTCCTGGCCCCCCCACAGCCGCTTCAGCTGTTTATTCTTGGGCTTTAACAATTGGGATTCTGACTTGGAGGAGCGGGCGCCCCGCACTGCCCTCTGACCCGCTGTCGCCTTGGCAACTGGAGCCCAGTAGGCCTGGGCTCTGCGTTAGGATTACAGATCCTGAATTCACAATCTTGCTGCTCCCCTGCAAGCAGAAGCAGCAGCAGCATGCAGGATCCTCAGCTAGACTGGAGAGGACAGAGAAGGAAGGTCCTCAGGGGCCAGCCTGAGGCATGAAGGGAAACCTGGGGTGCCCACAGGCAGCCTGGAGAGTGGTGGCCCCCTGGCAGCCTCCATGGGGTGGAGCAGGGCCCAGAGCCCTCCTCTGTCCCCGATATCTCCCTTTCATTCTCTGGAAACTTTCTTCCTGGTAGAGCCCTGAGGGCAGGGGCGAGGCCTCCTCATCGCCCCCCTTTTTCCCCCTCAGTCAGCCCCCTACCATGCCCAGAGCTCCAAGTGCCAGCAGACTGTGCCCCTGCGGTGCCCGCCACCATGGCAACGGGCCCCCCCTCCCTCACCAGCTCTGCTCCTTGTTCC
Source organism: Trichechus manatus latirostris (assembly GCF_000243295.1). Taxonomy (NCBI): domain Eukaryota; kingdom Metazoa; phylum Chordata; class Mammalia; order Sirenia; family Trichechidae; genus Trichechus; species Trichechus manatus. Next base: position 2,287,295 of record NW_004443984.1, read on the forward strand.
CCCCCACCCTAGCAGCCAACTGCCCCAGCTGAAACCGGAGCTGATGCATCTGTGAGCCTCATGCCCAGACCCACATTCCATTTCTGTCCTCTGTCCCCCCCAGCTCTGGCGACGACACCTCCCCCTCCTCCTCCTCCTCACGCCCCCTCCCTCCTTGCCTCTGCCTACTCCTGCTGTTCCCCCCACACTCTATCACTTAGTGTCTCCCCCTTCTTCCCGCCCCCATTATCTTTGAGTGTGTCTCACCCTCTGTGACTGTCTCTGTTGGTCTCTGGGTGTGTCACTCCTTCTGTCTCCAGCTCCCTGGGTCTCTGGTTCTCTGTGCCTTACCCTGTCTGTGGCAGGCTTCTTCTCCATCTCTTCCCCTCTGTGTATATCTTGTTCTCTGTCTCTGTCTCTGCTTTATCTTGCCTGTCTCTTTGCCTCTTTGTCTTTTTCTTCTTCCTTCTCTGTGCCTCTTCCTGAGTCTCCTTCTGTTTTCCTTCCTCTCTGTCTGTCTCTGTCTCTCTCTCTCTGTCTCCCTTCCTTCCTCCTTGCTTTTCTCTCTCTCCCTCATTCCGCCGTTTCTCTTCTTCCTCTCTCTCTTCCTGTATCTAATTCTCTGCCTTGGTTTCTCACTCACTCTCTTACTTTCTCTTCTCTCTGACTCCGTCCGCTACACGCATAGATTTCTTTCAGGGCTCAGCCTTTCAAGTCTCCTTCTTCTGTCTCCTACTTGGTCATTCTTCTCACAGCCCCCTGGTTGGGAGGTGGGAGGGGGGCCCTCCAGAGTCACTCCAAAGGAGACTCTTTCAGGTAGGGGCCAGATCCCTGGCAGCCTCACTGAGTACCTGTAGTTAGCCTGAGATGGGGGTGAGGGCCCGAAGGTTAAAGAGCTTTCAGAGAGTGGGGCACCAGGAAATAAGAGTGCTATGCCTCCCTTGCCAGAGTTTCAGAGGATAGCCTCCATCCATCTAGTCTACCTTTTACCAGCCCAGGTGGAAGCAGAGGGTAGTCCCAGGGGCAGAGCCAATCTAAGAAGCCCCCTACCTATAAGGACTCAGAGAAGAGCATGTCTAGGTCTCACTGGTTCCTGGGATTTGTCATCCCTACTGCTACAATGATGACTGTCTCAGATTGTGCCTCAGTTTCCCCCAGGGGCACTGCCCTTGCTCTGTGTGACTTCTATAAGGTATGCTGAGATCCTGGAGCAAAGTCAGAGTTATGAGAAACAAGGAAAGGGAGAGTAACTCCCTCCGCCTTGTTCACTAACACTAGGGGGGCTCCATCACTGAACTTGTTTGTCTTAGGGCAGGGGTGGAAATGGGTCCTGTCTCCTTAAGTGTTGGGTGGAGGACAGTGTCCCGCCTCCCCCCAAGGCTGGCAGCCCCTGCTGTCCAGCCCTCCCTCCCAGTCTGGACAGTGGCCTCTGGCCCTCCTCCCTGCCACCCCTCTTCAAGGAATGAACTTGGAGTCATAAGGAAACAGACCCTGGGGTGTGGGAGCCAGGCCTCCAAGGCCCAGCCCTTGCCTCTGGGTGTGGTGAGGTCTGGTCAGGCAGACAGTTCTAGGGCCCTGGGGTCTGGGCACTACTCACCAAGGGGCCAGGCGGGGGAGCAGGGGTGCCTGGGGGAGGCGGGTTGCACGCAAGGCATGCTGGGCCCCCTCAGCGGACGGGTGGGGGGAACAAAGCTGGCATCGAGGCCTCAGCTAAAATTAGCCGCTTCCCCGCGCGGGAGCAAGCATGCCTGCCAGCCGCCCAGATCGCCGCTGCCTCGGCAGGCCATCTGTCGCCACGTTTTGCTCAGCCCCCCAGGGCCCCCCAGCTCCAGCCACCCCCAGGGGCTGGAGGGATTCTGCTCTGAGGCTGTCCCTGGCCAGGGCTCCGGGCCCTACTGCTGTCATGCTGTGTGATCTCAGGCTAGGCCTGTCCCTCTCTGGGCTTTTGTAGGAGAGGGTCCTGCACACTTTTTACATCCCAGATCCCCCATCCTTCCAAGCATCAGGTGCCGGAGCTTGTCATGGCGAGCCGGGGTGAGGACCCCTCCCTCCCTCAGAGCTACCCCTCTGGTCCAAGGTTTGAAGGCAGGGCCAAGCGGGGTTTAGGGTAAATGTGGGTGTGGAGTAACAGACTCGTATCAGATTCTTCGATCTTCACTAGACAGTGGGGCAGCACTGTATCCAGCAACCCCTCAAAATCCCCCTAGACACAGATACACACCAGCTATCTCCAAGCAATCTTACAGAAACAGCTCCAGGCAAAAAGCCAGGAGGTGGAGGCTGAATTCAGCTGATACTAACTTGCTCTGTGGTCTTGGGCAAGTCTCTCGCCCTCTCTTAGTCTGTTACCCTTCTGTTGAATAAGAAGCTGCCATTTCCTGAGCACCTGCCCAGTTTATGCCACATTGCCTCATGAGGCTGGTGTTATTGTCCACACTTCGCAGATGGGGAAACTAAGGTACAGAAAGGTGAAGCTCCTTGTGAGGAAGCAGTAGAGCTAGGGGTTGGACTAACTGTGTTCTCCTTCCCATGGCCCCTAGTGCGTGATTGCTGGTCTCTAGCTTCAGCTTCTTTCGATGCTGGCACTTCCCCAGCCACAGCCCCTAACCCCTTCCCCAAACCCAGAAAGGCTGTACTGCTGCTTCGAGGTCACCCAGCTTGGCCTGGGAGCAGCTCAGACTTGAACCCAGGCCTCTTGGCTCTTGGCCTCCCTCACCACTCTCTGGCCAGCAGGCTGGGCCTGTTCCCTGAGTGAGTCATGCCCCTGGACTTTGGCCTTCTTGTCCCCTGCTCTGTGGCCTAAAGTTTGGAGAGGGGGCCTTTGTAAGGAAGGGGGGCTCCCTGGCAGCAAGGGGGACCTCAAGCCATTATCACTCCCCCTCCTGAGTCCTGGGCCGTGAGAGCGTGGTGACGGTAACCCCCAAATCCTCCCCTATACACACCATCAATCTCCAAGCAGTCTTACGGCAACAGTTCCTCGAGCCTCAGGAACAGCCCTCCCAGCACTCATTCTGCCTGCTTCTTCCATATGCAAAGTACACTGAAGAAGAAATGGGGCTGGGGGCGGTGGCATTTCCAGACTGTCTGTGTGCCCAGGTGGTTTCCTTCCCAGCAGTCCTCGCTCCACACTGGGCCGCTGGGCTACCCAGGAGGGAGGCCGCAGCACCTTGCCTCCTGCTGTCCAGGGACCAAGGTCACGCCCAGAGCCCTGTGCGCCTCCACCTCCTCCTGGGGCCAGTGGTGTTTGTCACTGGGGCAACGTGCGGCTGTGCCTGGCTCTGGCAGTGCTGGGGTGACATTCATGCCCTGTGAGCTGTGACGCCTCTGCAGGCAGAGGACAGCACCACCCAGACTGGCAACAGTGATGGGGGAGGGGTTGGGGGGTGGGCTGTCACCTGTCCCAAGCAGTCAGGGAGGTGACATATCATGCACCCATCCTACAGTCTGGAGGGAGGGCTCATGGGGAAGGGGTGAGGTTGTGTCCCAGCCTCATACTGTCAGGTGGGGTAGAAGGGTCTGTACCTTACTCACATCTGAAGGATGAGACTTGTTTCACATTGTGTGTGTCTGTGTGTGTGACTTTTTCTGGGGTGTATGTGACAGGTTCTCTGTGTATCTCATATGCAGTTAGTGGGTATGGAGGTGCCCGTTTGTGTGCTGGGTATACCATAGTGAGGGGTGACAACCTGTGTACCTACCTGTCTCATACTGTCTGGGGGTGTAAGAGGTGCCCAACTCATGCTTTGAGGGGAGTGACAGGTTATGCGCTTAGCTTATCCTATTAGGAGGGTTGTCACTGACTTGATTGCCTATCTCTCTGATTGTTGGGGATGTGTGTGTGAGAGACGCTACCGCCACCATGTACCCATCTCATGCTGTTGTGGGATGACATGTTGTGTGATTATCTCATGCTGTTGGGAAGTTGACAGTAACTTGGGAGCTTCTCTCTCACCCTGAGGAGACAATATGTTGCCCAGTGGTATGGGGTCAACAGCTGGCGAAGCCTTTCCATGAAGACTTCAGTGCCCCAAAGGGCCGCTGACCAGAGGCCCAGAGCATAGAGTTGGGGAGAATCTCTGTCCCCTTGTCATTTACCTTCTGACCCAGATGCCAGCCCTTGGGACTCTTCCCCAGTAGGAAGGACCCAGTGTTTTTCAGATGGTGTGCAAAGGGGCCTGTGGGGGTGGGGCAGGTGTGTGATTGGGGAGGTGGGGCATCAGGCAGGGTTCACATGGGGGGTGGTGTCCCCGCAGGCCAGGGGGACCCTCTGCCTCTTCTGCCCCTGAAACTGTTAAACTAATTAAGGCTGTGGAGCCGCAGGATTAATCAGGGCAGCTCGGCGCGGGCCGGGAGCTCAGGTAGTCGATTAGTGTGCTGTGGAGGATATTGGATTTCTGAACCGCAAGTCAGCACTATTCGGGCCTGTTATCTCTCTGAAGCTCGAGGGTCAGGAGGCGGGAGGCTCCAGGGCGCGCTGACCGCCCCCGCCCTGCCAAGTCTGGGAGCCACGTCCACTCCCCCTGCCCACGCACGGCCATCTCTGCCGCCTGTGCCCAGTGTACCTGCCCACGCCCCTCCTGCCCTTCTGGCCCGTCCACTGCCCACACCAGGCTCTCACCTCAACCCTGCTCCCTGGCCCACCAGTGACTCACCACTCTGTCTCGGCCTCACTATCTCTTTTTCAGCCCATCTCCCTTTCTCTCTCTATAACTGTCTGGTCCTGGGTTCCTGGCTTGTTTTCCCATCTCTGTCAGGCTCTCTTCCCCAGCGCTATTCTCTTACCTGGTTCTCTCCTCCCAATCCTCCCTGGCCTCAGGCTGGCACCTGTGCACCACTAACACCCCTCTCTCCACCTTCAGTCTCCGTCTCTCCTCTCTTTCTGACCGCATCTCCCTGTCGCTGTCCCCTACTCTGTTAGCCTCTCTCCACTGCCAGGCTCTGTCTCTCCGCTCTTGTGTTTGTGTGTGCCTGTCTCACGGTTTCTGTCTGTCACTGTCTGTCTCTGTCTCTCGCATCTCTCTGTCTCTGTTTCCCTCTCTGTGTCTCTGCGGCTCCCTGTGTATCCTTCTTGCTCTCCCTCTCTGTCTCTCCTCTCTCCCTCAGGCTCTCTCCCGCTCTGTCTTTTCCTCTCTCTCTTGTGTGGTCTCGGCTGGTGTCTGCAACCAGAACAAATCTCCCCCAGCCAACACCCCCTGAACAAGGAGGCCAGAGCAGCTAATGGGAAACATGTGATTCTGCATTGCGCCTGGAGCACCGTGAAGGGAGCCTTAGTCCCAGCTCAGCCCCTGCTCCCCCCTCTCCGCATTCCCCCCCACTGTCCCCCGCCTCCTCGAGTTCCCCCCAGCCTGTGTGGGCACAGTTGCAAGTTCCCCAGCCATTTACATTTTCAGGGGGTGGTGGGGTAGCTGATGTTTAGTGTCAGGTTGGGGAGGGACTGCGGGCAGCTTTGCTCCTTAGGCACCCCCAGCCCCCAGAGTCAGGCAGACCCCATGCAGACTTCTCCCACCACCCCATGGAGGAGAACAGGGCCAAGAGGAACTGGACTGTGGGGGCCTGGATGGGGGGGCAGCCCATCCACCCCCACTGGAGGGCTCTGGGGCCACCCAGATTTCCATCTTTTCCACCACCCTGGGCCTCCAGGGAGCTGCAGGGGTGGGGGCTCCCCAAGGGCTTGGGAGCTGCTGGACTGCATTTCCGTGCCCACCCAACCACGGGAAAGGGGGGACAGATCAGAGGAGGGAGGCTCTGGCAGGTTGGAATTCTCCTTCTCTGCCTGTGGATAAATTGTCCCTAATCCAGGCTTGGGGAGTTGTCTGGCTCCTACAGAGAGAGAGAAAAAGAGAGAGAGCAAGAGAGAGAGAGAGAGCAGTGAGCAGGAGATAGGGAGGGAGGAGGGGAGCAGGCATACACAAACAGTGACACAGACACACACTGTCTCACAAAGGGTCCCTCACATGCACTGACCAGTTACACAAAGGTACCACCCGAACACCAAGGCGCAGACCCTCTCACATGTGTTGACGCTGACACACAATAACAGCACAGGGACCCACTGACGTACACAGAAACACACGGTGATGCACCTACATACAAGGGTAAGGTCATACAAATGCACGCGTGCATGGACATACACACAAGCACATTCTGACCCATGGTGAAACAGACCTCCAGGGACACCATGACCGGTCACACCATGACCCTGAAAACCCAGAGAAAGGCAGAGGGAGGGAGGAGGGAACACTGATCCACAGTGACACCAGTGCCGGCAGTCACAGGCCCCGAGATTGGAAACCCGCAGGGACAGCAGAGGATCAACCACATGCTCCTACCCCCCACCAAATGCATCCAGAGAGCTCTGAGCCAGGCAGGAGCCAGGGTGGCTCCTGGCACAGTGAGATACAGAGCCAGGCGGTGTGTGTGCACATACAAGCACCCTCATACCCTGACCACAGCTGGGCACACCTGAGCACACACAGGCAAAAACTTACACCTGTGTGCCCCCACAGGCATACAAACACAGGCTCAGCTGGACACACATACAAAGTTGAAGAGACTCAGGTTACATACCTACGCATATAACTGAACCCAGGTTCGCACATAGCCTGGCATGCACACACAGAAGTGGCTAACCACAGAGACCACAACTGAGCAAACATACAATCTCCCACACATGTATACTCTTAGACACACATGTATCCACACAGACATACAAAAATACGCACAAAGGTGCAAGACAGACAGGCTAAAGAGACCGAGGAACCCACATACAGGTGTGTTTACACGCATAGCTCTACATTCATGGACACGCATTTATACAGGCAGGCTCTCCATCACGCACATACACACTCCCAGGCAACCAGAACCTAGAAGCAATGCATGAGGCCTGGTTCCCAGACCCCCTCTGGGCTCCAGTACAGGCCTCAGGGAGGCAGACAAATGGGCAGGAAGCAGGGGGGTGGTGAGGAGGGCCATGGCTATTAAAGAAAACAAGAGACATAACCAGTTGCTGATGGAGAAGGGCAACGGCCAGCTGCATACACACCCCGCATGGAATCTGCATTCACCATCCCTCCTCTGTGAACAGCAGCTCTCACACCTGCATTGTAAAGAAGCTCTCAGAATGTACAGCCTCCTCAGAGCACTCCTTCCCATACACTAGATCTTATTCTCCCCACTTTACAGATGGAAAAACTGAGAACCAGAAAGATCAACTGACTTACCCAAGGCCACACAGCTAGTGAGGTTTGAGCCAAGAACCGTGTGACTTCAGAGGCCAGCTTCCTTCTACTGTGATATGTGTGTGTGTGTGTGCATTCTTGTGCATACATCTAGAGACACCACTTCGCAATAGGAGCCTGAGGTCCCAAAAGACAGGCTCACACCTCCCCATAGGATGAGTCTGGAGATAAATTAAACCCCTACCTAGGACAGCCTCCTGGTGCTATGTCCCTCTGCATCCCATCCCTCCGTCTGGCTCTTTCTGTGTCTGTGCTTATGCCTGGGATGCTGTGTTTCCTTCCACAGATGGGAGCTTGCCTGCCTGCCTACCCATTGGCCTGGACCTCACAGTGCCCCCAGCTGAGCACGTGCAGAGGGCCCCGGGTTCGGGGCAACGCTCAGGCCGCAGTGGAGACCACCCCAGAGACGTTGAAGGAGACAGGCCCTTTCTGCTGAGCTGGGCCTGTCTGCACAGCCCGCCCAGGTAACTGTGTATGGGGAGGGCCACCCCCAGGGAAATGGGCATCAGGGGACCTGCTTCCCAGTCCCAGCAGGGATCCCATCCCAGCTTAGGCCAAGGCCCTTTGTAGAATGAAAAGATGTCAGCCCAACCTATTCAAACTCCCCACTATCCAGAAGGGGGAAGTGAGGCCCACAGACATACAGTGAGCCTCCTGGAGTCCTGACTCCTAGCCTGAGGACTCTTCCCTGTGCTCTGATGACCTGAGAGAGCTGGGAGGAGAAGAGGGTTGTGACAGTGACCAGAACTCAAGGCCAAGGTAGAAACCAGAGTGCCTGATGTGTGCTGCTGCTTCCCCCAGGATCCTCTCTCCTGGAGTCTGTGGAAGAAGACAACTAGGAGGCCAAGGTGAGGTGCTGGGAGGGCCTGGGCAGCACAGGTATGCTAGGCTGCACTCACAGGACAGGGCGGAGCAGGGGCAGGACCTGCCTTCCTACTCCAGGCCCAGGCCTGGTGAGCCCACCGGGGCTCAGGAGCTGCAAAGGCAAGGTGGGGATGCCCTGCCCTGCAGAGGCAACTCCCTAAACTGACACACCAAGCCTGCGGGCTCCAGGAAGCTCCCCAGAGCCCAGCCTGCCTGAGGACCCCACCCAGCTTCCAAAGGAGCATTCCTGGGGCCTGAGGTCTGGGGGCGGGGCCTCCTGGGATTGAAAGGGTGGGGAGGTACATTTGTGGAAGGATGTGTGTGTGTGTGTGTGTGTGTGTGTGTGTGTGTGTGCGCGCGCGCGCGCCTGACTGTGAATGTACAGACCATCTTGTGTGCAAGCAGGTGCTTGCTTAGGTGCACAGGGTTCTGTACACAGGAGTTATATATGGGGACAGGGTTGGGGAGATGCTCAAGCGCTATGTGTGTGGTACATTGGAGTAGTGAGCATGCAGATTCAAAGTGTACTGGGCAGGTGTATGAATACTGGCATGTTGTGTATGTCACACTGGATGGTGTATGTGTGTGCAGGGAGCTAGTGTACACTTGAGGGATGTGTGTAGACAACAATCTGAATACACTGGGGTGGTGTGTAGGTACACTGGGATGGTATACACAGGAATCTGTGGGCACAATGGGCAAGTGTGTGGTCAGGGTCCTGAGTGCACACTGGGGATGGTGTGTGCACGCAGCTCCATTTGTGTTTTGGAGGTGGGCTGGGTGAGTCTTCAGCTGAGCTGGGCTCAGCAGTGCCCAGCCTTGTGGCCAAATCGCTGAAGTCACTTCCTTTCCAGCAACAACTTTCCAAGAGGAGGAGTTCTTCAGACCTGGGCGAGGAGGGGGTTGCGGAACAAGGAGCTCTCAGGGGAAGGAGGTGGGCGGGGGTGAGAGGCTGAGGGAAGGGCCTAGTGGGGCTGGAGGAGGGGAATCCTCAGGGAGACCGAAGGAAAGACAAGGACAGGAGTCTGGAAGGGCCAAGGGCAGGAGGGGATGGGGGCGGAGCAGGACGGGAAGCAGTCCCTGGGTGACCTCGGAGGGAGGAAGGGAGGGCCACCCGGCAGGGTGACCCTCGGGTCCAGCCAGAGCTGGCGGCGCACGCACACCTGGCACCCAGGGCCGGGGGCTGGCAGGGGGCGGGGCTGGGGCAGACCTGCTTGCCAGGTGCCCTGCTCCGGGCAGGAAGGGGGTGGGCGAGGGCTGCACAAAGGAGCTCTGTGTGGCCAGGGGTAGGGTAGGGTAGGGTGTGCTGTTGGG
>NW_004443984.1:2296789-2325474 GCF_000243295.1 Trichechus manatus latirostris
GGGGGCGGGGCAGGGCAGGGCTTGCTCCCCTTGGGGGCATCGATGGCTCCAAGGGGACACCTAGTGGCTAGGGAGGGTAGCGCATCTGGGTGGCCACAGTAGGAGGGGGTGGCTAGAACCTGGGAGGAGGATCAGTTAGAAGTCAAAAATTAAAACTAGTGGGACTAGGACAGTTGGAGTAGGATGCAGAGGAGAGGGTTGACTCTGGACAACAAGGTGGTTTGGTTTAGAGGAGCCCAACAAACCTAAATTCAGACTCCAGCTCTTCCAAGTCCTGGCTGTTTGTCCTGAAGTTTGTAACTTAACCTCTCTGTGCCTCCATTTAAATACTAAATAAGTGGCAGCTGCCATTATTATTTTCACCTTTTTTTAAAAATCATGATATTGGACTGGAGTCAGGTTGGGTGGGTGAAGGGCTGTAGGGGAGGAGATTGGGAAGGGTGGTGAGCAAGTCCTGGAGGGCCACAGATCTGAGGAGGGAAGTGATGGGGAAAGTCTGACAGCAGCAGTAATAGCCCCTTTGATGCAGTGTTTTCCATTTGAGGACATCCCTAGGACTTCACTTCAGGCTGGGAGGGAAATGGTGTTGGGGGAGGAGTGTGCAGGCTGGAGAGAGGGTCATGAGGCCGGAAGTGAGAGCTGGGGCTGGCAGCCAGGCTCCCCTGGGGAGGCTGTGGGTGGGGGAGGGGGAGGCAGCTGGGGAAGGGGTGGGGTGGTCATAGCCGCAGTGGAGAGGGTGGGGCTGGGGACTCAAGGATGTGGGCTGGCGCTTCCCGGCACTGTGCACAGCAGGTTGGGGCCCCCAGCCCCCTGCCAGCCAGCTGGTGTCCCCATGGGCAGGTTCAGACATACTGACCCAGAAGCAGACAGACGGACAGAAGGGCCCTTTTGACTTGGTTGACAGACCAGGGAGGGGGCCAAGAGTATGGCTGCTGGATTGTGGTGGGGAGGGGAGCCAACTAACTGCTTTCTCTCAGATCCTGGAGGGTGAAAGAGAGAGCAGTAGAAAGTCAGATCTGGCTGGGGGACATGCCCAAAGGTCTTCATGGGTGGGTGGAGAAGAGGCACCCACTGGAGAGGAAGTTTTTCCTTTTTGCCAAGATCGCACCCTCAGACCCCAAGTGGGATGTCTCAGGGTGGGGAGGCTTGATGAGCCCCACCCTCAATAAGGGGGGATGGTAGCTTCTGGTAGGCATCTCCAAGAGGGCTTTAAGAGCCATGGGTCAGCCATACTGTTAGAAATCAGACTGGGAGATTCCAGAGTCTGAGCCCCTTCCCTCCTTTGTGAGGTCCTTCCTGCAAGACTAGGAATGAAGTTCTTAGAGCGCTGAGAGCCTGGCCTGGGGCGGGGGATTGGGGTGGGGGGATGGGGGAGGTGGGGGTAGGGAGGGGGGGTGCGGGGGTTGGGGAGCAGGGAGGCAGTCCACAGTCCATAGCCAGGCATAGGAAAGAGCAGAATCTGAATGAACGAGTAGGTGGGACAACGAGGAGCAGCTGAGACCTGGACCCTGAAACCAGGGAGGGGACAGTGGACAGAAGACTGCTTTGCCTGGATGAGCAACAGAAGGGCCCCTCCCATGCCATTCTGTGGCCTTGGGCAAAGTTTCTTTCCTTCTTCTGGTCTCAGTTTCCTCATCTGTAAAATGGGAGGGGCATGAGGTGGCACTAGAACAGTGTCCCCACTTGGGGAGCCAACTAAAAATACAGATTCCCAGATGTCTCTTCAGCTCTCTGAGTCAGACTCCCCTGGACTAGGGCCTGGGTATCTGGAATGTTACACAGCTCCCCCCCGCCCAGAGTTTGGAAGCCAGTGGGTTAGATGATTTTAAGGTTCCTCCCAAACTTAAATTAGACCACAGCTCTAGAAGGAACATTTTCAGGAGTAACTGAAGGGGAGTTGCAGGGGCTGGGAGTGGAAGGAGGCTTTGGACTTAGGACAGAATTAGGAATCCTGCCACTTAGCAGCTATGTGACTTCAGGCAAGTTACACAACTGCTCTGAGCTGGTTTCCTCTGTAACATGGGGATAATAATCCATGCCTCCTGGGTTGCTGTGAAGATTCACTGGGTCATATATGTGGAGGTGCTTTGTAGTATGCAACCTGCTGCCCACTGAAGGGGAACAGGAGTGTCGCCTTCCACCATCCTGTCCCCAAGTCAGCCCCAAAGTCTTCCTGTAGGGTAACGACACTGGGCAGGATGGCAGCCGGAGAGAGTCTACATGTGTCTGTGAAGGTTAGGCCATAGGGATCCGGCCAAGGCCAAGCACTAGGCAGTGGCCGTGGTCAGCCTTTAATACCTTCACAGTGGTCAGGACCCATTCAGCTCCTGAATCCCCGAGATCCCATCTCCTGTGGATGGCCAGGGCCCTGAATGCCCACGTTCCCTTTGCACTCAGACTTGCATGGGTCTAAACCCCAGCTCTGCCCTGATCAGCTCAGGGAGGGAGTCAGTCGGTAAATATTTATGGAGCATCCATAGCCCAGGCACTATCCTGGGGCTAGGGGATACAGCAGTAAACAAGACAAACATGATCCCTGGTCCTGAAGAGCCCACACCCTGGAGGGAGACACAGTAAACAACCAGTCACACGAGTAATTGATTACAGTGGTGATAAGTGCTACGAAGGTGAAATAGAGAGGGCTCTGAGAGGGGCCAGACCAACGCTGGGGGTGGGATGGGAGCTTAGAGAGAGCCTTCCTGATGAAGGTAGAAGAGGGGTTAGGGAGTGTCCCTTTTCATATTCTTATCTGACTCCCACCTGGCATCCTTCTTGGGTCACACTTTTGTGTCTGGAAAGAAGCCTTCACTGGACAAGGAAGTCTTATTGCTGTGTCCTTCTTTCCTTCCTTCCTTCCATCTATCCATCCATCAACTATTTTTGAAGCATCCCTGTGGGCCATGTACTGTTCTGGGTGTTGGGAAATACAGCAGCAAATGAGAGAAATTCTTGCCCTCATGGCACTTAACCACCTTTCAGTGAATGTTTTCCTCACCTGTAAAAATGGAGGTGATGATCATACTGATGTCAGGTTTGCAGGGGGATTAGAAGAGATAATCCATATAATGTGCTAGTGCCCCCAAAGTATGAGCCTATATTTTTGTCTTCACTTTTTCTTTGCAGCTCTTATCCATGAATAATTAAATCATTTATGATTAGCTGATCAATGTCTGTCTACCTAGGCCTTCTGCAAAGTAGACCCTCCATAAATAGTAAGTGTGTGAATAAATAGTATTATTTCATCTCTGAGCCTCCATTTCCTCATCTGCAAAATGGGGTTATTAATAGCCCCTACCTCACAGGATTGGTATGAAGAATTAATGAAACGATGCCTGGACAGCTTCCAGCCCAATGCCTGGCGTGCAGTAGGTGCTCACTAAACCTGAGCTGCGATGGTCCTTTCCAGGCGCTGTCCACGCCCCAAGGCCTGGGCTCAGGCCGAAGCTGCTCCACAGCACACCCAGCTGACAGCCAGCGACTGGCAGAGCCCCCAGGTCTGGGGGTCCCCTCTCTCGCAGGTCAGCGAGGTGTGCGTACTAGAGGGAGAACAGAGGGAGCTGGGGGTGGTACCTGGAGGAGGCCAGGCCCCTGGGCAGGCGGGTGCGGTGGCCCTATGGCCGCCAGACCATTCGAGGTATTCAGACTTCTGTTGCCTGTCTTGTTGCCCACAGAGATCTTCAGTGTGACAGCCCAGGCGGCAGAGCCGAGGGTGAGTAACTGGGGTTCCCCTGGAGTCCTGGAGATGGAGGCAAGAAAGAGGGAGACAGAACCCCTTAATAGGACTTCCTGGCCCTCTGGCAAACGCGGGGCCCTCTGTTCAAGTTTGATCTGGAGTGGTCACCCTGCCCTGCTGAGGGGTTTCCCTCTCAACACAGGGGTCCTTTTCTCCCTGAGCCCATAGATGCTCAAGGTCTAGAAGGGGGTGAACTGTGAATAAGTGAAACTGGGGCTGGTGAGGGGCTCATTGAGCAGGTGGTGGTTTGGGAAAGGCAAGCGGTCAACAAGGGGGTTGGGCTTGAGGAGGGGACCGGAGCTTGGTAAGGGGAATAAGACCTTGTGGGGGTGGGGGCAGGGGCTTGTTGAGGATATGGGAAACTGATGGACTTGGGTGTTCAGCGAGGGACCTCCTGCCCATCTGCCCGGCAGGTCCTGGTCCCGGCTTCTCGCACCCTCATGTCAGCCCCGGCCCCGCCCGGTGGCCCGCGGAGGACAAGGTCAGGATGCGTGTGAAGCCCCAGGGCCTGGTGGTGACTTCCAGTGCCGTGTGCAGCTCTCCTGACTACCTCCGGGAGCCCAAGTACTACCCCGGCGGCCCCCCCACCCCCCGGCCCTTGCTTCCTACCCGGCCCCCTGCCAGCCCACCTGACAAGGCCTTCGCCCATACCTTCTCCGAGAACCCACGCCCACCCCCACGCCGGGACCCCAGCGCCCGGCGCCCACCAGTCCTTCCCAAGGGGGACGACCCGCTGCCCCCTCGTGCGGCCTGTCCCATCTCACAGGCCCACTGCCCGACACCTGCCGGAGACGGCAGCAGCTCCCGCTCCCGACGCCGTTGGGACAACGGGCGGGTGAACCTGCGTCCAGTGGTGCAGCTGATTGACATCATGAAGGACCTGACACGGCTCTCCCAGGACCTGCAGCACAGCGGTGTGCACCTGGACTGTGGTGGTCTCCGGCTTAGCCGGCCACCTGCCCCGCCACCCGGTGACCTACAGTATAGCTTCTTCTCCTCACCCAGCCTGGCCAACAGCATCCGCAGCCCCGAGGAGCGGGCCACCCCCCACCCCAAGTCTGAGCGGCCCAGCCACCCCCTCTATGAGCCTGAGCCTGAGCCTAGGGATAGCCCCCAGCCTGGCCAAGGCCATAGCCCGGGAGCCACGGCCGTGGCCACCGGTCTGCCCCCGGAGCCTGAGCCAGACGGCCCTGATTACTCAGAACTTGCTGACGCCGACATCCTTAGTGAGCTGGCCTCCCTTACTTGCCCTGAAGCCCAGCTGCTAGAGGCCCAGGCCCTTGAGCCACCATCGCCTGAGCCAGAGCCTCAGCTCCTGGACCCCCAGCCCCACTTCCTGGACCCACAGGCACTAGAGCCGCTTGGGGAAGCTTTGGAGCTGCCACCCCTGCAACCTCTTGCTGACCCTCTGGGGCTGCCAGGCCTGGCTCTGCAGGCTCTGGATAGCCTGCCTGACTCCCTGGAGTCACAACTGCTCGACCCCCAGGCACTTGACCCCCTGCCCAAGTTGCTTGATGTCTCTGGCCGCCGTCTGGAGCCCCAGCAGCCCCTGGGGCCCTGCCCACTGGCTGAGCCCTTGCGCCTGGACTTGTGCTCAACCCACGGCCCCCCTGGGCCTGAGGGTCACCCCAAGTACGCCTTGCGGCGCACTGATAGGCCAAAGATCCTGTGTCGCCGGCGGAAGGCCGGACGGGGGCGCAAGGCAGACGCTGGACCTGAGGGCCGCCTGCTTCCCCTGCCTATGCCCACAGGGCTGGTGGCCGCCCTGGCCGAACCACCACCACCACCACCACCTCCACCACCTCCTGCCCTGCCAGGGCCAGGCCCAGTCCCAGAGCTGGAGCCGGAATCTTCCCATCCCCCAGTGGTCCCTCCTCGCAAAAACAAGTGCCGGGGCGTGCGGCGAATGGTGGTGAAGATGGCTAAGATCCCTGTATCGCTGGGCCGGCGGAACAAGACCACGTACAAGGTGTCCTCCTTGAGCAGCAGTCTGAGTGTGGAAGGCAAGGAGCTGGGCCTGCGCGTGTCGACAGAGCCCACCCCGCTGCTAAAGATGAAGAACAATGGGCGGAATGTGGTGGTGGTCTTCCCACCGGGCGAGATGCCCATCATCCTCAAGCGTAAGCGTGGCCGCCCTCCCAAGAACCTGCTGCTGGGTCCCGGCAAGCCCAAGGAGCCAGTAGTGGTGGCGGCTGAGGCAACCACCGTGACAGCGGCCACTCTGGCCATGCCAGAGGTGAAGAAACGGCGGCGGCGGAAGCAGAAGCTGGCGTCTCCCCAGCCATCCTACGCAGCAGACGCCAATGACAGCAAGGCTGAGTACTCTGATGTCCTCGCCAAGCTGGCCTTCCTGAACCGCCAGAGCCAGTGCGCTGGGCGTTGCTCACCACCTCGCTGCTGGACGCCCAGTGAGCCTGAGTCAGTGCACCAGGCACCGGACACCCAGAGCATCTCCCACTTCCTGCATCGTGTTCAGGGCTTCCGGCGGCGTGGTGGCAAAGCAGGCGGTTTTGGTGGCCGGGGTGGGGGCCATGCGGCCAAGGGAGCCCGATGCTCCTTCAGTGACTTCTTTGAGGGCATCGGCAAGAAAAAGAAGGTGGTTGCAGTGGCACCTGCTGGGGTTGGGGGCCCCGGCCTCACTGAGTTGGGACACCCCCGCAAACGGGGCCGGGGGGAGGTGGATGCCGCTACTGGAAAGCCCAAGCGCAAGAGGCGGTCCCGGAAGAATGGGACTCTGTTCCCAGAACAGGTGCCCAGTGGCCCAGGCTTTGGGGAGGTGGGTTCTGAGTGGGCTGGGGACAAAGGTGGTGGCTGGGCCCCTCACCATGGGCACCCAAGCGGGCAGGCTGGCCGAAACTGCGGGTTCCAGGGGACCGAGGCCCGGGCCTTTGCCTCCACTGGGCTAGAGAGTGGGGGGTCAGGCCGGGGCAGCTACTATAGCACAGGTGCACCCTCGGGCCAGACCGAGCTCAGTCAGGAGCGCCAAAATCTCTTCACTGGCTATTTCCGCTCACTGCTCGATTCGGACGACTCCTCCGACCTCTTGGACTTCGCCCTCTCAGCCTCACGCCCCGAGTCCCGGAAGGCATCGGGCACCTATGCAGGGCCCCCAACCAGCGCCCTGCCTGCCCAGCGTGGCCTGGCCACCTTCCCAAGCCGGGGAGCCAAGGCCAGCCCAGGGGCAGTGGGCAGCAGTGGGGCTGGCGCGGACCCCCCATTCCAGCCTGTCCTGCCCACTCGCCAGACCTTCCCGCCAGGACGGGCATCAAGCTATGGGATAACCCCAGCCACTTCAGACTGCCGGGCAGCCGAGACCTTCCCGAAGCTGGCTCCCCCTCCTTCAGCTGTGGCCCGCTCACCTACTACCCACCCACCCACTAACACATACCCGCCCCAGTATGGTGGCTATGGGGCTGGTCAAAGCGTGTTTGCTCCCACTAAGCCCTTTACGGGCCAGGACTGTGCTAATAGCAAGGACTGCAGCTTTGCCTATGGCAGTGGCAACAGCCTTCCTGCCTCGCCCAGCAGCGCCCACAGTGCCGGCTATGCCCCACCACCCACCGGTGGCCCCTGCCTGCCACCCAGTAAGGCCTCCTTCTTCAGTAGCTCTGAGGGGGCCCCCTTCTCCGGTTCAGCCCCCACTCCCCTGCGCTGTGACAGCCGGGCCAGCACTGTCTCGCCTGGTGGCTACATGGTGCCTAAGGGCACCACAGCCTCTGCCACCTCCGCCGCCTCTGCTGCCTCCTCCTCTTCCTCCTCCTTCCAGCCCTCACCCGAGAACTGTCGGCAGTTTGTGGGGGCTTCTCAGTGGCCTTTCCGGCAGGGCTATGGAGGCCTGGACTGGGCCTCGGAGGCCTTCAGTCAGCTCTACAATCCTGGTTTCGACTGCCATGTCAGTGAACCCAACGTGATTCTGGACATCTCCAACTACACGCCACAGAAGGTGAAGCAGCAGACAGCCGTGTCGGAGACCTTCTCCGAGTCGTCATCCGACAGCACCCAGTTCAATCAGCCGGTCGGCGGCGGTGGCTTTCGACGTGCCAACAGTGAGGCCTCAAGCAGTGAGGGCCAGTCAAGCCTGTCCAGCCTGGAGAAACTGATGATGGACTGGAATGAGGCATCATCCGCCCCAGGCTACAACTGGAACCAGAGCGTCCTCTTCCACAGCAGCTCCAAGCCAGGCCGAGGACGGCGGAAGAAGGTGGACCTGTTCGAGGCCTCACACCTGGGCTTCCCGTCATCCGCCTCGGCTGCTGCCTCAGGCTACCCGTCCAAACGGAGCACTGGACCCCGGCAGCCGAGGGGTGGACGGGGTGGCGGGGCCTGCTCGGCCAAGAAGGAGCGGGGTGGTGCAGCTGCCAAAGCCAAGTTCATCCCCAAGCCACAGCCCGTCAACCCGCTGTTCCAGGACAGCCCAGACCTTGGCCTGGACTACTACAGTGGGGACAGCAGCATGTCACCACTGCCCTCACAGTCAAGGGCCTTCGGTGTGGGTGAACGAGACCCCTGTGACTTCATAGGACCCTACTCCATGAACCCATCCACGCCTTCTGATGGCACCTTCGGCCAAGGCTTCCACTGCGACTCGCCCAGCCTGGGTGCCCCTGAGCTGGACGGCAAGCACTTCCCGCCACTGGCCCACCCGCCCACAGTGTTTGATGCTGGCCTGCAGAAGGCATACTCACCCACCTGCTCCCCCACACTAGGCTTCAAGGAGGAGCTGCGGCCACCACCCACGAAGCTGGCCGCCTGCGAGCCCCTCAAGCACGGGCTCCAGGGGGCCAGCCTGGGCCATGCAGCCGCAGCCCAGGCCCACCTGAGCTGCCGGGACCTGCCACTGGGCCAGCCCCACTACGACTCCCCCAGCTGCAAGGGCACAGCTTATTGGTACCCGCCGGGCTCAGCTGCCCGCAGCCCACCTTATGAGGGCAAGGTGGGCACAGGGCTGCTGGCTGACTTCCTGGGCAGGACGGAGGCCGCGTGCCTCAGTGCCCCACACCTAGCCAGCCCACCGGCCACGCCCAAGGCCGACAAGGAGCCACTGGAGATGGCCCGGCCACCTGGCCCCCACCGTGGCCCCGCTGCAGCCTCCGTTGGCTATGGCTGCCCACTCCTTAGTGACTTGACTCTGTCCCCCGTGCCAAGGGACTCGCTGCTGCCTCTGCAGGACACCGCCTACAGGTATCCAGGCTTTATGCCACAGGCGCATCCCGGCCTGGGCGGGGGCCCCAAGAGCGGCTTCCTGGGGCCTATGGCGGAACCTCACCCTGAGGACACATTCACCGTCACCTCCCTGTAGTGCCAACTGAAGTGCCGACTGGACCGTGAGGTTTTGTTCCTGGGTGAGTCTGGGGATGCAGGTGCAGTGGGCAGAGGCTTGGGAAAGGTGGCCCTAGGGGGCTGAGGGGTGAGGACATTAGGGCTCGGGCAAGGGGAAGTGGTATAGAGATGAGCAGGAAGAATTGCAGGATTAAAAAATACGGTGGGGACGGGGGAGATAAGACTGGGGCCTGACAACAGGGAGTAGGAATCCGGGTAGGAGTCTGGAACAGTCTAGGAGAGCAGATGGGGAACCTGGGTAGAGAACCCAGCAGGGGGCTTGGACATTTCAAGGGATCCTGTCATTGAAATGGCCAGAGGACCACAGACTGGATGGGGCCATCTCATCTGGTTCACAAGCATTTAGTTCTCTCATCCATGCTAGGTCCTGAGCCCCAAGAAGCACACACTCACCGCTTGACCTCTTGAAAGAGAGGATGTTTGCATCCCCCTGTGTGAGACCAGAGAAGGGAGAAGCAGGTTGAACAAGGTGATCACCCACCTAAGGCCTATCCAGTGGCCCTATCAGGGTTTGGCCTAGTGTTTTACTGACCCTGCTGGGCACCCTTGTTTCCCCGGGTGCTTCATTTATTCCAAGGTGCATTCTATGGCAAGTGCCAGGCTGAGGATGTGGCCAGTATGGCTTGGTCACATTCTGCAAGGTGGTTTACAGAATGGCTCAAAGTACCCTTTCCTGGTCTTTCAGTGTACCCTTGGAGGTTATGATTCAATGTCTTTGGCCTGAGGTAGGCTCAGGGTGTACAGGGGCTGGTAGGGTGAGGATCCAGAAATGAAGAAGGGGTGCTGGGATCCTGCCATCCCTGGAAGCCTGCAGTCAGTGTTCTATCCCCAGTCAGGATGTTTCAACCCGAGGAAAAGCCAGTCACTCTCCTAAGGCCCGACGCTTTCCAAGAGTCCAGTTTTAGATACTGTTGGTATCAGACACTGTGACCTCATTAGTTGAGGTCACAGTTTTCGTATTCTCAAGCTTTGGTGTCTACAGAAAGGAAAATAAAGGACAGAAAATGCAGCCAACATGGTATAAGGGGGACAGGGTTTGAGGAATTATTTTCCTTGAAGAACAACCTGCTCCAGAAATACAGCCACAACTGTCCCATCAGATCCCACTTTTGGATAACAGAGCTGTCGCAAAATTGGCCCAGACGTGGTGGGTCTGAGGACATGTCTGAGCCCCTTGCCCTCCACTTCTGCTGCCACTGCAGCCTCCTAAGAATCTCTCTTCCTGGAGAAGCCCAAGGCAGTAGCAAGGCTCCTGGAAAGCCCCGTCCCTGCTCTGGGGAAGCTATTTGAGGCCAGGGTGACTCAGGGTCCTGGAGTCATCAGCAGTGGAAACTTATTACCCCTCTCTGCCTGGCCTCAGCTCCCCTGGGGCCTAAAGGGGGCAAGGGACAGCACATGGCAGTCAGGAGGCCTGACAGAGGACCATTTCCCAGTTGACCACCAACTTGGTACGTCCCCTTGGCCAAGCCTTTGCCCCTCACTGGACCTCAGTTTCCTCATCTGTTCAAGGAAATTGATTTCATCTCTTCGGTCCTTGCAGCCCTGCATGGCATAGATAATGGATCAAACTTTTTTTTGGGGGGGCAGCATATTTTCCCTCCTAATGAAGCCAGGCCAAGATTAAAATGGTCTTCCATTCCCCGTGTGTCTCATGGTAAGCCGCACGGCCACAGATCTGAAGCAGGCCAGGGAGAAGCTGCTTAGGGTTTAAAATGTCAAACTCTTGATCCTTCTCACTAGAGGGGAGATGTCTCATGGATAATCCAGAAATGTGAAATAATCCAAAAAACATTTCTCCCAGGCTCTGGATGGGGAAATGGACGGGTGTGGGGGCTGGGTGTTCAGACAGGTCACAGCTCAGTGAAATACATAATGGAACCACCCAGTGAGGCCTGAATGCAGGAGGAACTGGGAAGCCATCCAGCCTCACATTCTGGCCCTGCTCCCCTCTCAGCGCTGTGGGTTGACAGCACTACCCTCAAACCAATGCATTTGGTTTTCTAGAGACATCTGTCTAGTACCTATTACATTCCACGCATTAGGGACACCGTGGTGAACACCACAAACAAGGTCTTGGCCCTCAGGGGGCTTCTAGTCTAGAGAGAGAGACAGTAAACAGAATGACACAAAGCATTTGGGAAAGATAACCAGAGAAAGAACCGTGCAAGACAGAAAAAATAGGAGGCCATGAGAGCCTGCAACAGGCTGACCAGACCCTGAAGCTCAGGACTGAAGGGTGAGTGGGTGTCAGCTAGACAGGGAGTAGGAAGAGCTTTGTGGGCAGAGGGAACAGCAGTGTGTAAAGCCCTGAGGCAGGAGGGAGATGAGCTTTGAGGAACTGATGGGAAGTCAGTAACGCTGAGTGCTGGGGCAAGATAAGCAGAGCCGGATCATGCAGTGCATTGGAAGGAGTTTAGACTTTATTCCAAGACAGAGGGGGGAATCATTGAAGGATTTTTAACTGGTATGCTCTGGGTCACATTGGAGCAGGACTAGCACTACAGTAGGGAGACCAGCTGCAGGGCCAGGCAAGCAATGATGGTGGCTTGGACAAAGGTGGTGGTAGACCTGTCCAAGATGGCACTCAAGCTGGGGTTGTGCCAAGAATTGATTGAAATCATGTAGGAGTAAGGAAGAGTTGGGGATATAGAGGAGGAGAGTGGCAAAGAGGAAGGCATTAATTAATTAAGGTCATCACACTGTCAACAAAAGGCTTAAAACAGGGCAATGACGTGCTCATTCACCAACAGACAGTGAGTATTTTGGACACTGGGCACTGGAGAAGCAGTAATTCAGCTTGGCCTCACCTCGTGAGCCCCTCCGTGCCTGTCCCAGTACCAGGCACTGGGGGGACAAAGCAGACACAGCCCCTGTCCTGGAGAGCCCAGCGGCTACCGCAGGAAGCTAAAACAAGTACGCAAAGAACTTGGAAAAGCCTGGTGGAAAGTGACAGGTGCCCAGAAGCAGGGAAAAACAAAGATTATGCCCAGGAAGGTGGGTGTTGGGGTCAGAAGTCATCTCCCTGCCACCGTGGTGAGAAAAGGGACACACATTTTTTCTGGGCCCTTTATGTAGCACTGCCTCACTGACTCTGCACAGCAACCTGGGCGGTGGATGTGCTCCGCACCCAGCGCAGAGTTGAGGAAATGCCTGCCGCTGTGGAGCTGGCTGACACTTAGCCAAGATTGGAACCCAGTACTGCTCCCTCCAGAACCTGAATACTCTCCCATACCGCTGCCTTTTACCACCCTCAAGCTCCTGACTCCCCATCTGCAAAATGAGGGGTTGGATTCAGTGATCCCTAAAAGTCTTTCTGGGTCTGGCATTTTAAATGGATTTTGAGATTCTGTGGAAGAAGCTGCATTTGAGCTCGACTTTGAAGAATAAGCAAGATTTGGATACACAGAAACTGGGGGGAAGGGCTTTCCAGGCAGAGGGAACTGTGGGCAAAGGCCGGTTACATCCCAGTGTGAATGAGAAGATTAAAACTCAGAGGGGCCAGAGTGGGGGATCTGGGACCCGGCTGGTCCTGAGAGCCAAGGCTAATGGGACAGAGAAGGGAGGAGTCAAGAGAGGGAGAGCGCTGGGAGATGTTCCATGGGCCAGTGCAGACATCTTCCCCAGCTTCCTAGATGGAAAACAGAGCCAGACAGGCTGGCTCTGCATCGGGCAGCCCTCATGGGCTGAAGATCAGCCTGACCAGACACTGGGGACAGTGGTGAGAGGGTGGGAGAGGCCCTCCAAGGTGTTCAGGAGTTATCAGGGCCTCTCCCCTTCCCACTCCCTCTCTGGCTTGGACCTGAGGCCAGGAGAAATGTCACAGGTCCTCCAAGGTTACGCCAGCTGGGGCCTGAAAGGGACAGGAAGCAGTTTCCGAGGCCACCATCCAGCCGGGGTCAGCGGGCATGCCCGGACCTGGGCCAGACCCCAGCTGCTCTGGGCTTTGTCTCCATGTCTTGAAACTTCAAGAGGTCATTTGATCTTGCCTCTGGCTCTGAGCAAGAGGCCCTCACGTCAGGGGTCAACCATTCCTGCCCTGCCTCTTCTAGATACCTCTATCTGGCTCTCTGCGAGGTTGTCCTCCCCTAGATCCTATCTCTTGCCTCTCCTGCAGCCATTTTCAGGCCAGGCCTTCTTGTGCTGAGCCCTCATTTCCTGGAAGTGTAATCTTTCTGTGAATGTGTCCTCTCATGTTCCTCCTCTCCCATTTCCGTGGACTTGGAAGAACCCCAGGGAGTAGGGCATGATACGAGGGTGGTGGCTAGCAGCTTACCCATGGACGCAGACAGGCCTTTGTGCACAAGCCAGTTCCATCCCTTACCAGCTACGTGACCTGGTGAGTCACTTCACCTCTCTGCGTCTCATGAGAATTAAATGAGATTATACGCGAAGCACTTAGCCTAGTTCCTGGCACATACCAACCAGTTGCCATCGAGTCAGTTCTGAATGATGGTGACCCCAAGTGTGTCAGAGTAGAACTGTGTTCCATAGGGTTTTCAATGGCTGATTTTTCGGTACTAGGTTGCCAGGCCTTTCTTATGAGGTGCTTCTGGGTAGACTTGAACCTCCAACTTTTGGTTAGCCACTGAGCGAGTTAACCATTTGCACAACCCAGGAGCTCCCCCTGGCACGTAGTATGTGATTGATAGATGGGTAGGCAGGTAGATAAATACCTCCCTACAGACTGAATTCTGGGGCCTCTGGCACAGCCTGAGTCACACACCTCTGACCCTTCCCTTGCTTAGGACCATGTAGCCAGGTCTCCTTCACATGCCCTCCTTGCCTCCTGCCTAGGAAGAATCTTGTATTCTAGTGTAGGGTTGGGGCCTTTGGAGGGAAGCTTTGAAATACCACCTAGTCTTAGTAACTGGGCTGAGTCCTCCCTGGGGGGCCCAGGGACAAGGTGAGTCATAGGCCCTGCCCCCATGGGCAACAGCACCCAGATTCATAAATGACTTAGGTCAGCTGGAAACCCTGTCCGTATAGTGATGCATACCAATCCACTCTCCTGGTGCAGATCAGCTGAAAAACCATCTTGTGACTTTGTAATATGTCATGATTTTCCCCCTGCAGGTTTGCCATCTTTGTCATAACCTTTGCTGCCATAGTGCCCTCTGTGCTAGAGGGCAGGGGAAAGTAAGTTAATTCTGTGTTCAGTGTTGATGAACCAGCCATCTGGTCAGCCAGGCATTGCATCAGTGCTGGGGCTGCCACTGAACAAGATAGACAGCGCCCTGCCCTCATGGAGCTTGCAGCCTACAAACAGATGTTCATTAAAAACCTCCCTGTGGGCATCACTCTCTAGGTGAGGGGCTGAAACACCCCCATGAGAAATATCAAGGACCATCCCCTTGAACCGTGTGAGCAGAGCAGGCAGCAAAAGCTTCCCAGAGGCAGTAAATGAACAAATTTGAGGCCTCAGGGACTATTTTCGCTAGCTCAGCCACCTGGGTCAGTGCAGCCACCATCTACCAGGTTTCTGTTCCAACAGCTGTCCCCTTGGGTCCATTCTCCCTACTGCGGCCACCAAAGTGCTTTTTCTTCAGTATCTCTGGGTGCACAGTGTCTGGAACCTCCAAAATATTTACTGAATGAATTGATTAAAACATCTCATCCTGTGGCTCAATTGTTTTACACACCTTTCGATTTCATCCCTCCCTCCCCAGCTTCCTTATCTACAAAGTAAAGGCCAGCTTCCTAGCATGGCATTCAAGATAGCCAAGGCTGCTGTCATGACACCCAGCCTCTTGGCCCTGACCTTCTCATGCTCCTCATACCCTCTGTTACCAGCCACAGAGAATGTGTTGAATCAGGAGGAAGCTTTCTGAGGGGCTCTTCCCTGAAAGTGCTCTGTGCCTTTGCTCTAGCCGTTCCCTGGCCTGGACTGCCCTTTCCTACCCTCCATCCATCTTCCACCTGTCATTTCCTATCTTTCACTCAGATGTCACCTCCTCCAAGAAGCATTCCAGGATCCTTCCCAGGCCTAACTAATCTCTTGCCTGTTATGCACCCATGACGGCCCTTCCTGGGAATGTCCTCCTCATCACGCCATCAGCTTCTTTAGGCCGGTTACTCATCTCTGCAAACTGTCCCACATTCCCCTTCTCTGCCACCGGTATCTCATCATGCCATACCATATACGTTTCAGGTGTCAGGGTTGTTTTTTTTTTGTTTGTTTGTTTGTTTTTCAGTTGAAGAAGCATATATAGAGTAGGGAGAATTGTGGGGTGTAAAGAGAGAGCACTGGGGAGTGAATATTGAATAATTTCTCTCAGCCCGAAAGCCAAACCAAACCTGTTGCCATCAAGTCGATGCCAACTCATGGCAACCACATGTGTTTCAGAGTAAAACTGCGCTCCATAGGGTTTTCAATGGCTATAATCTTACAGAAGTAGATCACCAGGTCTTCTGTGGTGCTGCTGGGTGGATTCAAACCGCCAGCCATTTATTTAGTAGTCGAGTGCAAACCATCATAGGATAAGCTCCTAAAAATGTGGCAGGGAAGCAGTGTGTAAATGAAGGAATTCCTATTCTCGGGGCTAACTGGGCTTTTGGAGTTCTCCAAGTACAGTCCCTCCCAGTTTACAGAGAGGAAAGGGACTCAGCCAAGGACACACAGCCACCCAGTCAGTGAATCATGGAATGTTAGAGCCAGGAAAGGCCCTTGGGGACCACCCAGTTCCACTGTTCTTGCCCTTATCCCAGCCTCCACTTGTTGCATGTCCAGCACAGTCCATCAGCAACGCCTGTTTTTACACAGCATCTCCCAGCCAGGAGGGTGGAGAGTGGTGGGGATGGGGACATGTAGCCCCCTCTGAGGACAGATGAGAGATAGGAGACACCCATAAGGTTAGTGGATGACCATGGCTGTGAACCCCACTTGGTCCCACTAGCAAGTATTTTAGGCCTTCTCTACGCCCAGCAGAGCCCTAGTGGTGCAGTGGTTAAAAGCTCGGCTGCTAACCAAAAGTTCAGCAGTTCAAATCCACCAGCCGCTCCTTGGAAACCCTATGGGCCAGTTCTACTCTGTCCTGTAGGGTCGCAATGAGTCAGAATTGATGGCAACGGGTTTTTGGTCTATGCCCAGCAGTAGGGCAGGTGGGGGAAGATCCCTAAGGAGGGAAGGACTGGCCAAGCCAGAGTTTAAGGTATGCCTCTGGTTGCTGGTGGGCACAGGTTTTGAAAACTTCCCCAGAGCGGAAGGGAAGTCCCACACCCCCCAGCCTCTCCAGCCCCAGTTGGAAGCCTCATCCCTCAGTGAATTCCAGATCCACCCCGCTTGGGGGTTTCTCCACTGACAGGTGTAGCCTGGGCCCCAGGGAGGCAATTTCTTTCTACATTTAAGGGACCCACATGTCTGGCTGTGCCTGAAATCGTTGGAGGAGGTGGATCCGCCTTTGAGCAGCTATGGTTTGCCTGTAGCCCCTTATCTCTGGGGCACCATCTCAGTGCCTGAAGGTTTCTCCCGTCGCCTGTTCTGAAGCCCAGAGAGGGAAGGGACTTGCCCTAGGTCACACTGCACATCAGTCTCAAATTCTAGTGCATTCTCCTTGCCTTCTGCTCCACTGCCTTGTTTGATGTTGCAACCCCCCCCCCCCCTTCTAGAGGGCAGAGACCGTCTATTCAGTGCATCTCCTGGTCCTTAGTTTATGGCCTGGCAGTGAGTGAGTGTGGATACTTGTTTGCTGGTTGTGTAAATGAATGCATGGGAGCATCCTGCTGTTTTAATCCCAGCTCAGCTATCCCTCTGTGCCCCTGGGGCCAGCCCCCACTGACAGCTGGTGGTTGTTGTTAGGTGCCATCAGATCAATCCCAACTCACAGCGACCCTCTGTACAACAGAACGGAACACTGCCCAGTCCTGTGCCGTCTTCACAATCGTTGTTATGCTTGAGCCCATGGTTGGAGCCACTGTGTCAATCCATCTCCTTTTCAGTGACCCTCTACTTTACCAAGCATGATGTCCTTCTTCAGGGACTGGTCCCTCCTGATAACATGTCCAAAGTATGTGAGACAAAGTCTCGCCATCCTTGCTTCTAAGGAGCATTCTGAACCTCTTAATGCCCCAGCGTCTCAGGTGATAAAGCTGCCGGGACATGAGGACTCAGTGACATGTGGCTCTGCGGTGGTGCAGGAGCCCTGGTGGTGCAGTGGTTAAGAGTTCGGCTGCTAACTGAAAGGTTGGCATTTCAAATCCACCAGCCACTCCATGGGAGAAAGATGTGGCAGTCTGCTTCCATAAACATTTACAGCCTTGGAAACCAAATGGCCCTATAGGGTCACTATGAGTCAGAATTGACTCAACGACAGTGAGTTTGGTTTTTTTTAAAGGTTCAGTCGTATAAACAGCGGCTGGTGTCCTGGGAGCCAGGCATATGCTGGCATTGGGGATATGGAAGTGCCACACACAGATCTCTGCCCTAGAGGAGTAGGGTGGTAGGGAATAACAAGTGCACCGGTAGCTATGGCAACAGGGTGGTGTAAGGAGGCATCCTGGAGGTGTGTAAGACCTGAGCTGGGCTGTGACAAAGGCTGATCAGACTTGCGTCAGTCATCGCTCTGTCATTCACTCAACACATATGCTTGCCCCCTACATGTGTGCTGGGCACTACGCTCAGCAGTGAGTTCAGAGCCACTGTCCGCCTGCCAAGGTAGGTTAAGAGCCCCCTTTGTGCTCCCTGTGCCCCCCAGGGCTTCCCTTGGCACAGCCCCCACCTCCCTGCATCATGATTGCCTGGTTTGGGGTCTGCCTCCCACTCTGGTCTGTGAGCCCCCAAGGGCAGGGACCAGGTCTGTTTTGTTCTCTGCTTGTCCCCAGTGTTCAGCACTGGGCTGCCTGGCCCATGAGCATTTGTTCTGTTTTGTAGAGAGTTGACCCTAGGGAGATCAAGGTTCTACAAAGCCGCAGCATTCCCCCTTCCCGGCACCAAAGAGCCCCTGGATTTTGATCCCTTCCCCTCCTTCCCAGCCCCCATATTCTGCCAGAGTCTGGGGCTGGCCAAGTCATGGAAGCTGGGGGAGTGGTGGGAGGAGGAAGGTGAGACCACAGCAGGCCAGCTTAGCAGAGGGTGAGAAAGCCTCCCTGCTGCCTGGCCGCTGGGCACCACAGGAACAGTTCTGGCAGGAGCCACCCGCTGGGCTGAGATCACCATGGAGACCTGGCTTGGAGAGGGTCACTGGCAGTGGCTAAGGGCTCGAGGGGGCGGAGGCAGCAGGGATTTGTGCAGAGGCCCTTGGGGAAGCTGGGGGGCTAGGGTTTGGCACAATCGGCTTACCCAGTGATTTGGAGCAGCCCTTCCTAAATCTTCCTCTCAGTTGTTACCCCAATATACTATACACGTCACCCCAACAGAGCTCCCTCCTTAGCTTGGCAGCTGTTCTTCAGCCACAGTAAAGCCATCCTATAGATGAATGTCCCCTACCCCTACAGCAGGACCTGTCACCCCAGATACAACAGACCTGCCCCCTAATGGATACCCCTTTTGTCTCTGCAGCTGTTCCTATATGTCACCCCAAATGTGGAGAACTGACATCCATCCCAACAGAGTACCCCCTGCCCCAACAGCTGCTTTTCTACCAGTCACCCCAGTTGTAATACATCTGTCACCCTAACAGGCCCACCTCTTACCCCTGCAGTGATAGTCCATCTTCTCACCTGCAGGAGATCTGACAGCTTAACAAAGATGCAGCTCTTATCCTCCCTCTCATGCCTCTGTTTGCCCCCTGGTCTGATAATGCCTGGATTAGGGGCTGCTTAAACCACTGCAGGAGCCCACCTGGTTCCCCTGGCTTGGGGAAGTCCTGGCAAGTCCAGCCTCAGGACAAAAGTCCCCAAGACTGACTGCCCAGCAGACAGCAGCCGAGGCTGACTGGAATTTCAATGTGGCCCTGGTGGGAAGGGAAGCCAAGAAAAGAGTACAAGGGAGGAGAGGCTTTCTGTCCCGCCTGGTCCCTGCAGGTGTGAGGGAGGACAGATGGGCTTGCCGAGGAGGCTTGGAAGGCAGTTTTAGCACCCCCCACCCCCACCTCTGCTCCTTAATTCTAGTGGATGCCCACACCCTGAGAGTGGGAAGCCTAAATCTCAGGGCTCTGAGAGGAGGACAGAACTCTTGAAAAGGCCAGCCTAATGGCTGTCTTGGGAACGACCATGCCAAGCCTTGTCCCTCTGGGCACCTTCTTGCTCACCCCAGTGGAGCTGTGAATCCAGAGGGTCTAGCCAAGTTTGGGAGTCTGGATGGGGAAGTCAGGTCTCCAGGGCCCCACAAACAATTAGGAATGGCTAGGAAAAGGGGGTACTACAGACCTCAAGTGTCTGGTGATTGTAGGGACTGGGGACTTGGGAGTTTGTGAGTTTCAGGAAGGCAGCGTTCAGCCAAACACAGATGGCATTGTGTTGGGCAATTTCTTTATTCTTTCATTCAGACAGACTTCCTCATCAGCTCACCTCTCCAAGGAACAGAATGGCACCGGTGGGGGCTGGGAAGAAGGTTGGATTTAGAAGAAATTAAAGCAGCAGCTCACACCTGTGCTGTGCTGAGGCACTGTCTTTCCCATTGTGCCATTCCTCAGAAAAGCTTAGGTTGAGGGAGTCACTAAACTCATTGTTACATGAGGAAGCTGAGGCTTGGAGAGCCAGGGACTGGCCCAGGCCCCAGAACAATAATGACAAATAGTAATTAGTATCATTTATTATGCGTTTATTATGTGCCAGGCTTTACCTGCCTCAACCCACTGAATCCTCCCAACAAACCTATGGGATAGTTCAGTTATCTTCATTTTACATATGAGTAAGTTGAGGCTCACAGAGGTTCAATGACTTGCCCAAGGACATAGAGCTAGTAAGTGATGGTGCTGGCATTTTGAACTCAACCGTGTCTGACTCTAGAGACCAAGTTCTTAACAAATACCACTGCCTGGAACCCGCCGCCTTACCCAGGGCATCCTTCACTTCTTAGTGGTGTGGGGTGTAGACACACAGCTGTTTTACAGCTGGGGAAACTGAGCTCAGAGAGGGCCAGAAGCGTCCCAAAGTCACATGGGGGCCAGTTTGGAGTTTTCTGGGAGAAGGAGCAATGGGACCAACTCCTCCCAGAATCCTCCCTCTTCTCAGAGCTCAGTGTCTACCTTCCGCTAACCTCTGCCGCTTCTCTTGTGTTTCTTTGCAGCTTTCAGAAAACCAACATCAAGACCCCTCCCAGCGTCCACATCGTCCTCTGGCAGGAACACCTGCCCCTTTGCCTCCCACCCTGTCCCACCTGCACCCCCTGCAGCCCCATCTCCCCCACCCCACCCCTCCCTGCCCATCTCCTCCACGCAGAAGCCGAAGGTGAGCCCTTTCTGCACAAAACCAGCAATTGTAAATACTTTTTAAAAATGTACAAAACTTAAAAACAAAACACAGTTTTAGAAAAAGACAAAAAAAAAAGAGAGCGAGAGCGAGCGAGCGTGTGCAAGAGGTTGCGAGCGGGGCCCCAAGGTGTCCAGAGCCCCTGCAAGTATGCACTGAGAAATTTATCTACAGGTCGTTTGACAAAAATGAACAATATCCTATTTATTGTATATACTGTTTTATTATAAATCGTGGATTGTATATTGCATTCTGTAAACCTGCTGTGGTCCCGTGGTGTGCAAATTCGCATGGTGGGGGGGAGGGAGAAGAACCTCTTGCGGGAGCTTTTTTTTTTTTCTTTCTTATTTTTCACTCTTTTGGGTTTTCTCTTCTGTTGTTGTTGTTGTTTTCTGTTGGCAGGACACACCCAAAGATCCAAGTTTGTATTAAAAAGAAATGAAAAAAAGCAAAAAAAAAAAAAAAAAACACAAAACCTCGTGTCTTGTGAAAGGGGGCAAGTGAGAGTGGGTGGAATGGAAGGGACGTGACTGATGTTTGTCACCAGCCGCTGGGTCCCCGGAGGAGTTGAAATGTCTACATGTGCCCCCTACCTCTGAGTTTGCCCTCTGCCTGAGATTTAGGCCACCTTTGCATCTGGGTTCCCCCCATTCCACCCCAGGTCTCCCTTTCTGTAGGCCCTTCTTTATGTCCCCAGGTCTCCCATACCACTGGACCATACATCCTTTCCAAAGTGCTGGGATGCTTGCCTCTAGGACCCCTCTTCTGCCCCAAGTCCCAGGTGTCTTCTCCCTGAGGAACCACCATTATAGGCCAGATCTTGGGTCTCCTGCTTCTAGATTTCCCTTTCCATCTCAGGTCCTAGGTCTCTGCCTCTAATCCCTTCATTTGTCCCAGGTCTCCCTGGCCTTTGGGCCCCATAGTTCTACCCTGGTTCAAGGACATCTGTCTTTGAGACACTTGTTCGATCCTAAACCCAAGAACCCTTGTGGGACTCCCCTTTCCTACTAGAACTGAAGTATCTCCTATTTGTATGTCTCCACTCTGCCCCAGCTCCTGGATCTGCTCTGCCTCCAAGCCCCCTATTCTACCCTAATACCCACATCTGCTTATGCAGAACCCAGGGTGTGACCCAGGAAGTCACCCCAACTTTTCATTTTCTGCCCTGCTCTTTTCTTTCCACCTGAAACCCAAATGCTGGGTCTGTGTTTCCTCCCAGCTTTTGTGAACTTTGAAGAAAAGAAAACTCCTAATCCTGTGGCTATTTCTGGTGGGCCTGGAAGGCTGAGCTATTTTCCACTCTCTTACTTTGGTGAGCTCTTGGCTGCCCTCAACCCAAAGGTGCCCCCCTCAGGCTTTCTGGTCTTGAGGAAGCAGTTTTTCCCATAGACCCATTTTATGTTAAAGCTCTGCTGAAAGTGGCTTTTCTGTGTCCCTCCCTGCTAGAGCTCAGGAGGACACTAAGGATGCCTTCTCCTGGCCTGCTCTCCCTAACCCAATCCAGTAAGGCCCAGGCCTTGAGAGCCTCAGAGGAACCCTGAGGAACCTCCGAGGACACCCCTGTCTGAGAGAGGAGACAGAAGGAGTCAGACAGGAGCCGGTAGCAGTTCCCTAAAACTGCAGCCTCTGTGCTGGATGTAAAGGCTCAACCACAAGCCCCCTCCATCCTCAGAGATGACAACACTGTCCCTACCCTCCTTGGCTGGTGAGGGAGACACCATCAATACTGCACTCAAGCTGACAATCCAGTATGGTGCTGGAAGTGGGGGCAAGGAGCAGTTAAGACCCCATGAGGGGAGAGGAGGGAAACTTCTTAGAGGAGAAAGCCTTTAAAGAACAGAGGCTAGGGTTCCTCGCAGAAAAATGAGGGAGTTCCCAGAAGAGGAAGGAGCCCACGTGAAGGCCTGGAGGTGTGAGAGGGTGACCGGAAGTAGGTGCCACACATAGTTATCTGGGGGAGATACTGTGTGGGTGTTTAGGGAGAGAGAGGGCTTTGGCAAGGTCACTCGGGCAGGGTGGAGGTGGTTGGAGGGGGTGGCATAGGAGGAACCAATGGGAAGCCTGTGTTCAGCCCCAGAGACGCCTGCATGGAGAAAATGAGTTGTTCAGCGGCTGGTGGGGAGTCCAGGTGGGGTAGGCTGGGCTGGGTTCAGTAAGAGGGTGAGGCTCGGTGAGAGCTCTGAGGGGCCGTGGGGCAGGAGGATTATTCAGTGAAAAGGGATTGGGGCTCAACAATGAAATGGGGCTTGAGAGGGGGAGGAAAAGCATTGAAGGGTGTGGGCTCTGCCTTGGGGCTCAGGGAAGGGGGAGGGGTGTGGAGGGGAGACCCATGAAAGAAACGGGTTTAGGGAGGTGATTATAGTGCAGTGAGGGGGCATGGAGATTCATTAACTTGAAGGGGGCTTGTGGATTCACTTGCAGAGACAGGACTCCTGAAGAGGAACAAGAACCCAGAGAAAGGGGTTATGGTTTCTGAAATGAGAGGGAGGTTGGTGAGGAGAACAGAGGCTCCGTGGAGAGGTGAAGGGAAGTATCAGCTAGAGAATGGGAGCTCAGGGAGGGGCAGGGTCTCAGTCTGCGGTTCTGTGGCTTAGTAAAGTGTGGAGGGCTGAGGTGTCTTTTGGAAACCAGACTCAGGGGAGACTGCCCAGGGCCCAGGGCCCAGGGCCCAGGGCCCATCATTTTAGATGGAAGGTGCTCTGTGCCCTTAGGCCCTGGGGTCTCTGGGGAAAGGGACCCAGGTGAGTGGGACAGGATGGGGCTACCCCATCCTGGTCTGTTCTTTTTCAGAGGTTGGGGCACTACCACAGCCACAGTACCACACCTGATCCCAGAATGCATCATGGCTACATGGTTCCTGGATTTTTGGGTTTTGCCACCATTTATTAAATACCTCCCCAAGCTGTTTATTCCTCAAAACAGTCTTTGAGGTAGAGAAAGATATTTACCTCATTTACAGATAAAAAAGGAGCCCCAGTGGCACAATGGTTAAGCACTCAGCTGCTAACTGAAGGATCCCTCTGCAGTTTGAACCCACCAGCTGCTCCTCAGGAGAAAAGACCTAGCAATCTCCTCCCATAAAGATTACAGCGTAGGAAACCCTATGGGGCAGTTTTACTCTGTCATATAAGGTTGCCATGAGTTGGAATCGACTCGAAGGCACACAGCAACACAGATGAGAGGACATGTTCGGAGATGCGGAGTAAGTAACTTGTCCAAGATCACATGGTAAGTTGGCCCAGGGTCTGACTCCAAGCTCTTGCTTTTTCATAAAATTTAAAGGGAAAAAATTCTGCTTATAAAATTCATCCAAAAATTAATCCATTCTATAATAAAAAATCTCAAATGACAGAAATAATAGCAATTACTTATATAGCACTTACTATGTACCAGGCACTGTTCTAAACATTTTACATATATTATTAACTCATTTGGTCTCAACAATCCTGTGAGACTTTATTGTAACTATTATTACCCCCATTTTACAGATAGGAAATTGAAATGAAGACAGGTAATTTGCAAAGATTACTCAGTAGAAAGTGGTGACATCAGGGTTCAAACCCAAGTAATCTGGTTCTGGAGTCTGCTTCACTGTACTGTTATAAGTGAAAGGCCACTCCACCCCTGTCCCTGATAATAACCCGTGTCCACATTTTAGTCTATTCCTCTAGATCAGTGGTTCTCAACCTTACTGTAGACAGGAATCCCCTGGACAGTGTAGACACCTTTGAGTGTATAGTTCAAAAATACTGATGCCCAAATCCTCTCCTAAGAGATTCTGATTGTATTGGTTCGGGGTGGGGTCTGTACATTGGGATATTTTAAAGCTCCCCAGGTGCTTATAAAGTGCTGTGTTATAAAATTGAGAACCTCTAACCTAGCTATTGTGCTGGGTATTTGCACACACCTACATTTAAATGTGTTGTCCTGGGTGTGAGCATGATGCTTTCTGGTGTGTACACTGTGATATCCACTAGTGTTTTTCACTCTGAGTGGCTGTAAATTACTATGGGTGTTTTGAATATGATAGTGTTTCTTTTAGAGACCCTGTGTGAATTCATTCATTCGTTCAGAAAGTATTTCTTAAGCATCTATAAAGTTCCAAGCACTGTCCCAGGCACTTGGGGATACAACAGTCAACAGGACAGGCAGAGTCCCTGCCTTTGAGTGTATAGTCTGATGGACTTGACACATTTGGACATGTGTCTTTCCCTGTGAGTGGCAGGAGATTGGAAACTGTCCTGGGGGTTGCTGAAGGGCGAATGGCCAGCTGGGGAGCTTAGGAAGGTGAGAGACTTGCTGGTGTGGCTGTATGCCTGGCGGATCTTCTGGCCTTGTGTACAGTTGTGTTTGAGAAAGGGAGACCCAGGGCATGTTTCTGGGTTTGAATGAGTGTGGCTGACTGTGTGGTATGTGTGTAAAGGTGTGCATGATCTGGGCCTGTGAAAATGTGGATAACAGCGTATGGAGGATGGTTTAAGACGGGAGGGCTGTGTGCAAGGTAGGCACCAGCCCAGAAAGCACACACACACACACACATTTGGCACGTGCGTGCACACACACACACACAAAGCCAGTTGTGAGGAGGAGGTTGGGTTCTAGCCCCAGGGCCCCAGACTCCCAGGGTCAGGTGAACTCTGCTTTGGGTATGTGAGGGAGGCACAGTTGGGGCTGGAAACTCCAGAGTGGGAAGGAGGGAGGGAGGGAGGGAGGGAGGGATGGAGGGAAGCTGGGGAGCCACATCCTTGATCTCTGGTCTGTCTCAGCACTTCCGGACTTGGTGCTATGGGCCCTGTGTGTCTCTGAGTCTCCGGGTCTCTGCACCTCTGGGTCTCTCTCTCTCAAATGTCTGGATCTTGACATCTGTTTCTCACTTCTGGGTCTCAGGCTCTGAGGCTGATCACGTGATTCCGGGTGTCCACCTCTCCAGCCTCCTTTGCTCTCTGTGCCCCGCTCCTATCTCTCTGTCTCTGACTCCATGTTTGAGTCTGCCTCCGTGTCCTTCCCTGTCCTTGCCAGGTGGGGGGAGGGGGCCAGTGCTCAGGGAGCAGGTGTTGGCTCGCTCAGGCAGCAGGGAGTGAAGCCAAGGAGGGCATAGAGCCAGCAGCGCCTGGACATACAGCCACACTCCAGGACACACACTCTGGGCACTCCCAGGAAGGCACAGTGACGTGGGGACACAGACTCCTGAGGACATTTACAGGGACATACACACAGGCACACAATTCAACACACAGCCACACCCAGAAACACACAAGGACGGAGATGCCCTGCCAGACACCAAGGGATCACACACACACAGACGTACGCTCAGATCCACACACAAATTCTCATCAGGCACACACAGTCACAGACACACCCAGGGAGTTTATCCAGAGGAAAACCCAGGGCCACGGACACACATACTCAGGACACAAACACACCTTCAGGCACTAGCAGACACAGTCACACACTCGAATCTAGATATACAAAAGCTTAGGTAGACTCAGTTACACCAAGGCAGTCAGAGACACATATTTAGAAATAAAGAGGCAAATGAGCACAGACACATACCCTCAAGGACAATCGGAGACAGACATACAATACTGG
Organism: Trichechus manatus latirostris; assembly: GCF_000243295.1. Taxonomy (NCBI): domain Eukaryota; kingdom Metazoa; phylum Chordata; class Mammalia; order Sirenia; family Trichechidae; genus Trichechus; species Trichechus manatus. The sequence goes on from NW_004443984.1 coordinate 2,322,798, forward strand.
CACAACAGGCACACTGAGGAACACACACACACACCCAGGACACACCCAGACACAGGCAGAAGAACGCTCTCAGGTACACACACCCCTCTCTCAGGGGCTCAGTCAGGAGCACCTGGGGACACGCCCATAGGTAGAAGGAGGGCAGAGATACCCAGAGCACCTGGCGCCCACGGCGCGCCCCCGGGCGTGCCTGCAGCCCTAATGTGTGCGTGCCCGTGCGTGCGTGTCCGTCCGCGCACGCCGCCACCTGTGGGAGGAGAGGTGCGCACTGCGCCCGGGGCTCCCCGGCTGGCGCGGCGCAGGGGGAGCGGTTGCCATGGCGCGCAGAGCGCGGCCGAATACTAATAGCGCTGCCACTGGCGCTGCCCCGACAGGTGCCCCCTGCCAGCCGGGAGCCTTCCTCCCACTCCTTTCTCCAGCTCTTCCGAAGTCACTGCGGCCCGCGGCCTCGCCCTGTGCGCCCCACTCAGAGGGCCCGAGCCCCTTTCCTGGAGCCTTGGAGGCGATCAGGAAGTTCTGGGACTGTGGGACCCTAGTCTCCCGGCACCCCAGAGAAGGCCCAGGCCGGATCAAAGGCGGCGCTGGGCCTGGACCATGGTGAGGGCCCGGGGCGCTGCGGGGGCTGCCCGGCCTGGGCAAGGACACCCAGCGGCAAAGCAGCTGGGACTGCAGGTGCTGCCTTAGAAATGGGGGTGGCTATCCTGGGAGAGCGTGGGAGGGGGAAAATAAAAGGGGAACTTAACCCTTTGATTGCCAGAGGGCCCGTCAGTCTTCCCCAGGCTTAGCTGGGGAGGGGGAGGGGACTTGACCAATCGTTAATACAATACTCACCACTACCATTCCATCTGCTTGCCCCATCTCTCAAGTCTTGCCTTGACCTACCTGGGAGTGGAGGTTGGTGGGCAGCTACCCTCAGCACCTGCCTCTCATCACGCCAGCCCTGCCCTAGCGGGACTGGTGAGGTGGGGGCCGTGGAGAAGTGTACTGGAAGTGGAGCAGTGGCACTAGAAGAGTTAACACCTCCCCACACCTGGAACCCAGCCCTAGAGTCCCCCTGTCACACTCCCCTAACTCCCCTACCCCTTTAAGCCCACTGTGTTAATTGGCATGGAGGGGTGTGGTGGTACCCTCGGGTGGGGGGAGCCAGCAGAGGGTTTGCAGGTAGAGGCTGTGGGAGGGGGGCCTAGTGGGGGGAGCCAGGCGGTTGCCTAGCAACCCCACAGCTGTCTATTGACCTAGAAGAAGCTGCTTCCTCTTGACACAGCTGGTGTTTACATGTAACCGAGGCTTTGGCTTAGCGCTTGCTTGGAGGAAAGCTGAGGCAGGGCCCTTGTGGCAGCCTGGCTCCGGCCCCCTGGCTGTCGTGGGCTCTATGCCTGCCTGCCCTCTTTGCTCAGCTCCCACCTCAAGTCCAACAGCGAGAGAGTGGGAGGGCAGATCTCAGGGCTAGAGGCCTTAGGTTGGGGTGGGGGTAGATGTACACACACATACACACACACACATATGCACACGTACAGCCTGAGGCCTTCGATGCAGAAATAGTGGGAGGCTAAGAGAAAGCGTGGGGAGGGGAGAAGAAGAGGGTCGTGTCCAGTCTGTGTACAGATTCCAACCCACACAGAGACCACCAACATGCACAGGGACACATTAGATACACACAGACTCACAAAATCAAACTGACAGGCACACACATACATACACATACACACGTACACAGGCACAGAGATGCCCGTAGACATAATGACATCCAGGTGATCAGACACAAATACACAGAAACACAGTAATCAAGTGACCAAAAACCAACACACAGATACACTCACAGACATCTTGAACAGAGGATAAACAGGCACTGACCAGCTAATAAAGACACACACATAAACACACTGCCACACAAACAGAAACCCCACGTGCTAACACCAGCAACTCTCGTATGAATCCAGTTCATTCCAGCTAGTGTTTTCAGGCCTGCATTGTGAAAGGCAGAGACCCAGACCCACATGCAGAGTCACCCACGTGCACATACATCATCACAGGGAAGCGTACAATTCACCAAACTTTTACTGATTGCCTACAATGCAAAAGGCAGGCAGTCACTGACACAGGCAAAGACACACCCAGAAGCCCAACATGTGAAGAGGCAAGGTCCCTGAAGGACCACGGGCCCTGACATGCCCCACCCACACCCACATAAGTGCCCACAGCACAAACACACACTGGCCAAGGGTGTGGGCAAAGCTGAGACTCCTCCCTGCCCACAAGCTCTGATTAGCAGCAGACCCACCCTGAGGTCAGAGGGCCCTAGTGGCCTTTGGGCCAGGGCCAGATAAACCCATACCCATGTATGGCCTGGACTGCATCCCTAACCCTCAGCCCTAGGAAGGAAACATACCAGCTCTGTCCCTGGGAGCCACCCCCCCACCCAATGACTGAGGAAGAAGATACAGCACATCCCCAGGGGCCCCCTGTCTGAAGGAAAAGACACAGCTCTGTCCTCTGGAGTCCCCAGACTGACAGAGGACGCACAGCCTGCCCAGATGAGCCCCCAGTCTGATAGAGGACACGTCTCCTCCAGCAACTGTCACATGAACACAGTCCAGGTGGCTCTGGATACCACAGACAGACATGCGCGCGCGCACCCCCCCCCCTGGTGAGTTCCTGAGGGCTTCCTGAAAGAGGT
>NW_004443984.1:2325574-2493199 GCF_000243295.1 Trichechus manatus latirostris
CATGAACACAGTCCAGGTGGCTCTGGATACCACACACACACACACACACACACACGGCAGCTCCTGGTGAGTTCCTGAGGGCTTCCTGAAAGAGGTGAGCCTGGGTCCTGGCTTTAGAGCCCAAGAGGCAAGCGGGGGAGGATGTACTGAGAAGGGCCTCCTTTTCTTCTCCATACCCTGCCCCCTCATCCAGCAGTTCCTCCTCCCCGCCCAGGGCCCAAGGGGCCGGCTGGGGCCCCACAGTCCCATCAGCCCAAGCACTGAGCAGAAGGAGGAGAGTGGATATTTTTAGCTTCTCTGCCACTGACATTTCGCAGCAGGCGACCTGGGGTGAAGCTGAGTGAGTGCTGAAGGCTGGGAGAAGCCGACAGCGCCTTCTCGCCCCCATGCACATGTACACACAACTGTGCACGTCCACAACTACGTCCCCCAACCCTTGCAATGCTCACATAAGTGGCCCAGCTTCAGGTACACAATCATACACTTAGCTACACACATGCACCTGTGCACACACTTGGTTCACATGCCACTTCTGCTTAAAACCTCACACACCTGGACACACAAAATATTCACCCACTCACACACCCAGACACACACATGCCAACCCCACAATTCATGTATAGAACAAACATGTTTCCTACATCTAGCCAAGCATGCACACATTCATTCACCATTCATTCAAGAAATATGTATTCAGCGACTACAATGTCTTGGGCACTATTCTGGACACTAGGGATAAACCAAAAAAAAAAAAAAAAACCCATTACCATCAAGTCGATTCCAACTCATAGCAACACTATGGGAAAGAGTAGAACTGCCCTACGTGGTTTCCGAGGAGCGCATGGTGGATTTGAACTGCTGACCTTTTGGTTAGCAGGTGTAGCTCTTAACCATTATGCCGACACTAAGGATACCATGAGCAAAACAGACAAAAATTCCAGCCCTCAAAGAGCTTACGTTCTGGTGGAGCAAGTTAGACAATAGCAAAAAATAAACAAAATGTGTGCCTCAGGAACCACACACATAACCCAGTCTCTTCCATAATACACAACCACGTGTGTAAACAGCTTCCTAACATTCTCTGCCCTACAAATACACACAACTATACACACAATCCAGTCAAGACTCATACAGGCAACTTCACAGATGTACCTCAAAACAATCACAGACATAATGTGCACAGAGCTGCACACATATGCTATTACACACACCTCAAACATACTCACGCAATTCAAACATACACGCATAAATCCAGCCACATATACATGCCACTATATATCTGTATACATTTTAACTACCTACCCATACAGAACACAGCCTTCGCAAGGGCATGTAAGTGCGAATTCACGCAATTCCTCCCGTTCCGACACACACAGACACATGGACACAACATCCTCTCCGGGTAAAATCTCTCTCTGCCGACCACAGACACATACATACACGTATTCCCAGAGTCCTCCATCCCCAGCGAAGTCCCAGCCTGTTTGCCACATGTTCACAGATGTACACACACAGGCTTAGCACACTCACAACTTCACCTACACACCCAACTCCCATGCTGCAAAGAGGCCACACACCCTAAGTCAACACATACCCAGGTTTATGCTCACCCTGCTCACCCCAAAGCACCCTCCTTCCTTTTCCTATGAGGTCAGTGTGGTTACAGCACACCACACTGGCACCCAGAATGCTGCTTCAGGGTTTGTGGGTTGATTCCAGGTCCTAGAGAGGCCCTGGGACCCCCATCCCTTTGGGAAGGGCAGGACTCCCTCAGAGTTCAGAGTTTGCCCCAGGTGTCCAGCCTGAAGGTGGAGGTGAAGGAGGGTGCTGGCCAGACCTGCCCTGATCCCTCCCTTTGCTCTCCTCCCCACCTTCCTCTCTTCTTGAGTTCCTTAGTTCCTTCCCCTCTATTTCTCCATCTCCTATCCCATCCCCACCTCCCCAGTGGCCCTTGGCCCAGAACCAAGCCCTCTTCTTCTCTTCCGGGTTCTGCTGCTCTAGAGGGTGTTTGAGGCCCTTGTGACAAGCAGACAGACTAACAAACGGACACACCACTTGGGACCAAATTAAGAAGAACATGCAAGAGGTAATTTTCATATTCTGAAGGCCTGGGAGGGAGAAAGAGCTAAATGGGTCAAGGGAGGGCAGGACTGATTGGCCCTGGGGCCGGTGTGCACAGCAGACACAGCTGGGAGAAGGAGCCCTGCATTCCAGTCCTGGCTCTGCTGTGTGACCCTGGGTCAGTCCTATCCCTCTCTGGACCTCTTCTGTCTCTGTACAAAGAGGAAGCTGCAGTCGGTGGTTTTGAAGCAATGGGATTCTCAATGACACTTCAGCAGTTGTACAAACAGGGAGAGGGGCTGGGAGTCTTGGGGGTCTGGTTAGAGCAATCAAAGCCCCTCCCCAGAGGCCTTCCTCCCTTGAGCCTCCTCCACCTCCCAGCCTGGTCTCTAGTCTGGGTTGCACCAGCAGCCAACAGCACCCCCTGCCCCCCAGCGCATAAAAACACATGTGCTTCTCCAGCCTCAGGCACCTCCTTTGCCCTCTCTGGACCTCAACCTCTCTGCTAGTGCGTTTAGGGGCTCACGAATCGGGCTCTGTGCCCGTGAACCAGTCTATGTGTGCTCTGTCTGTCTGTCCTTCTGCCAGCAGCCTTCAGGCGCCAGGAGGGGAGGCAGCAGTGGGGGAGGTGGGGGCGGGGAAGGAGGCAGCACTGACAAGTTCCAATGTCTGGCTTTCCCTCCTGGAAACCCCAAGCTAGGGCTGGCTCCCCCTTCCCTTCCTGTCTCTCTCGCTCAAGCACGTCCCCTCTAAGAGCCCCTCTCTGCAGACACCCCCAGTGGAACCAAGCCCAGATTTGCTGCCAAGAAGGCCGACATTTCTTAGACTTGCCACGTTAAAGGGGCCTGCACAGGCACGCACTCAAATCCCCTCTCCATGTCCCCCTCCTGTGCACGTTCAGACGGCCCAAAACACACAAAGACACGGTTGGACACAGCGGCCACCTGTGCACACAGGAGGTAGCACATGGAGCGCATCTGACCCTGGGCTCACAGACAAGTACAAACACAGCCATGTCCGCCCTCCCCCTTCCTACACTCAGCTCACCACAGACTTTGAAGCACACACAATTTCCAGCACACAGTGCTCACAGACACACACAAACACAGTCACACGCAAGGCCATGCCACACAGAGAAACAAGTGCAGACCCGTCACACAATGTCCCCCCACATAGCACCACCACCACCCCACTCTGTGTAGACGCAACCACAGGAACACAATGCCTGTCCCTCTTGTCCCCTTGACACACAGTCAAGCGAATACAGTCACATACTGTGTTCCCTGCATCACCAGAGATAACCGCACATATCAAGGCCTCTGGGCACAGAGACACAGTGTGCCAACCCCGTGGATATTTGGACTAGCCCATGAGGTCACACAGTGTCTTCCTGGGCACAGAGACGTGCACAAAATCACAGCCCCATGCAGCATTCCCTTGTGCACACACAGACAAGCTCAGGCTCAAGCTCAGTTATATTGTTATCCTCTTGTACACAATACTAAATTCACAGGGGTCCCCAGCACACACAGACATTCACAAACCCAGGCACACATACTGACCCTTTTGTGTGCACACGGATTCCGTGTCACTGACAGTCTGCTTCTATATGCACACACTGCTAAACCCAGCATCTTTCTGTACACAGGCACGTGCTCAACACTCAGGACACACACAACTTTCCCTTGTGCTTACACAAACACACAATGGCCCGTGTGTGCACAAACCAGCGCAAACTCACACGCACAATGTTACTTGTGCACACTGAGGCAAACACAGACTCACAAATTGCCCCAACATGCTCCTCCAGGCACACACATATATGTGCACGCTTCCAGGGACAGACCCAGCTATCTGAATCTCACACACAAACACCCCGGTCTCTCGGCCTCTGACAGGTGAGGGTGGGAAGGTTGGAGGTTGGCTCAGCCCTTGTTCCCTCCCTCTGCTGGGTGGCTCATTCCTTCCTGTCTGGCAGAGTCAGCCAGCCCAGCCCCAGCTCCGGCTCCAGCTCCGGCGCCCTGGCTGTTCTGGGCAAACTCTTGGCGGGTTGATCTCGGCTGATGCCACATCAGCAGCAGCAGCAGGGATGAGAAGGCTGCGGGCGGCTGCCAACGTGGCAGACGGCGGGCAGGGTGGCAGGAAGGAAGCTGGGCCCATTCTGCGCCCACTCTCTGAAGGAGACAAAACCCAAGGGGCTAGATGAGCAAGCAAGGCAGCTGGGCAGGGGCACCTCATGTCCAGTCTGGGCTCTGGGCCCATGTTGGCCCCAGATTCACTGTGTGACCTTGGGCAACTAGCTCCCCATCTCTAGTCCTGTTTCCTCCTTCAGCAAGTGAACAGTCTAGACTGGATGCTTCCTACAGCTCCAAAACCTTGTATCCAACTCAGTGCAGAGAACTCATAAGAAAGAGACATGGATTCACGCTGTGGCCTTGGGCTGGTCCCGTCCCCTCTCCAAGTCTCAGCCTTTCAGCCCAGCAACAAAAATTCCTCACATCTGTACAGCTACCACCATTGACAAAATGTTTTCACTCTACAAAGGTAGCACCATTTTACAGATCAGAAAACCCAGATTCAGAGAAGTCAAATGATGCACCTAAGGTTAACCTGCAAGTGAGTAGCAGAGCTGGGACAGGAACTCAGGGCTTCTGATTTAGTCTCTAAAGTCAATGCTGCTTCCTTCATCTTCCAGTCATCCTATGCCCCCGCTGGTACTCTGACTGTCCCTCAGAGTCCCCCCACCCTGAGCCCAACCACAGCCACCTGGTTCTGCCCTGGGGAGTCAGGGTGCAAAGGCCAGACAGGCCTCCCACCAGCATTCCAGCTGCCACTGGGAACACAGCTGTCAGCAGGGCAAGAGAGCCAAAAGCTGCCTCCCAAGCAGGCCCACATAATTGGTACATTGTCAGCTCAAAAATGGAGCTGCTGTGGGATCTGAGCAAGCCACAGCCCTTTCTGGGCCTCAGTTTCTTCATCTGGCTGTAAAATCAGTGGATTGAGCTAAATGATTTCCAGGGCCCTTTCAGCTTGGACAGTTGCCTAGGGAGTGAGCAAGGAAAAACATAGCTGGGGGAGGCAGCTGTGTTGAGGTTCCTGGCCAGCCATGGGTGTGCTTCGGGTGGCTGGGCCTAGGGAATCTGACCCCTGCCTCACCTGTAGGTTGGGGTCACACCTGAGTCCTCTCAGAAGCCCTGCAAAGGGGAGGGACTTGGGGGGTGTTTGCAGGGTGGATGGATGGACAACTAATGGACAAACAAAAGTATGAAGGAGAGAAGGAGGGAAGAGAGGCCCTCAGCTAAGGCTCCAGGGGCTGAGCAACCCCTAAAAGGAAAAAGAACAAAAGGCAGAGAGGCTCCCCCTACCCACCTGCTTTGTTTATTGGACAAACCTCTTCTGATGCCCACTCTGCCCAGCCCTGAGCTGTATATGAGGAATCCACTCCATCCCCACAGGGCTCAGTCTGTGGGGAGACAAATATGGAGTGACAATTACAGGATGGTGGTATATGCTGTAGGTCAGTCCACTGTGGAGAAGGCACCCAGGTTGTGCCTTCTGTGGGGATGAACAAAGACTTCCTGGAGGAGGCATCACAGCCATTGAGCTCAGTCTTTAGGATGTATCAGAGTTCGTCTGGTGGCGTATGGAGGCTTCGTGGGCTTGCGCTTGCGCGCGCGGATGCGCATGTGTGCATGCGCAATTGTTACCCCATTTTACAGATGGGGAAATCAATACCCAGAGGTAGAGAGACAGAGCAAAGCCTTGCACCCAGGCCTTCTCTTCTGCAAAGCCAGTGTTTTTTGCTATGCCATGCTGCCTCCTGAAGGAGTGAATTGTTAATTGTGGCATTTTAGACGCAGTGACAGTGTACTGGGGAAGAGGTTCTGGACAGATGGTTCCCAATCAAGCCCCTGCCTCGGGCTAGCAGAGGGTTGTCAAGCAGGCAAAGCGCGCCCCTCCACTCTGCTCATGTGTGGGATGCGGGCAGGTCTCCTCCCGACTCTCCTCGCCATCCCCCTCCAGCCCTTTGGCCCTGCCTAGGCGACCTGCATGAGCTCAGCTTCCCAGCAGCCCTGCGGAGGAGTCAGCCGGGTAGAGGCAGCCTCTGCCCTCACTGCTTGGTAGTGCCAAGGGAGGCGGGGCACAAAGGGGTGGGGGAGCCTCTCAGCCACTGGCCTCCCTCCTGTCCCCCAACTTGGGTGCCCCTGGGGTTTGCTGCAGAGGCCCAGACTGGGATGGGGCGGTGCAGGGCTGGGGAATGCTGGTCAGGCTCGTCCCTTGTTGCCGCAGCCTTGTTGAGCTGCCATTAACAAGTGGCCGGAGGTTGCCGTGTCTCCATGGAGACCAGACAGTCAGTGCGGCTCCGGGGTGAGGGCAGTGATTAGTGAGTGTCAGCTTTGCCAGCCCTGCTCTTCCCACCGCCCGCTGCTGGGATCAGAGACAACAGGCCTGGCTGGGGGTGGGGAGAGGTGGGGAGGGGGCACAGGGCCCTCACAGGCAGAGGGGCTCCCAGGCCCAGGCCAGGTGCTGCGTCTTTATCTCCCCAATGGCTCCTCAATTCTGTCCCCTATTGCCTCCCCCCAGGATCCCGCCTTCCCTCTCCAATCCATCTTCCACATAGCCACCAGGGTGAGCTTTCTAAAACACAAGCTAAATCCTGACACTGCCTTCCTTAAGAACTTTCCATGGCTCCCCATACCCTTCAGGATAGGAGGCAAATTCATTATCATGGCATTCAAGGCCTTCATTCATTCAGTCACTCATTCATATGACACCAACTACGTGCCAGGGAGTCTGCCAGGTATACAAGGTTTATAAAATGAGTGGGATCCCTCCCTTCATGGAACTTTCAATCTATTGAAGAAGACACACTATAAACAAAAAACAAATCAAGGATACACAAATCATAACGAGGCCTGGAAAGAAAATGAAGAGGGTGTGTTGGAAGCAAATAACTTCTAGCATGGGGTGGGGGTGCGGCAACCTATCTAGGGTGGTCAGGCTGGCTGCGCTGAGGAGGTAACATTTTGACGGACATTGATGAGGATCCACCAGTGGGCAGACGGAGGGAAGAACATTCCGGGCAGAAGGAATGGCCTGTGCCAGGCTCCAGTCTCCTGCCATGGGAAGGCTCTGCCCTGCTCCTCTGCCCTACCCTCCCTCCCATCCCCTCTCAATCCTCACTTCCCTGTGACTCTTATCACCTGGTCATCCAAGTGAGAAACCTCTGAGTCATCTGTGCTCACCCCTGTGCTCACCTCTCATCAATCCTGTGTCCTGTCAATTCTGTCACCATCTCTCCTCTGCCATCCCAACCAAAGACCAAGCCCATTGCCATCAAGTCAATTCCGACTCATGGAGACCCCACGCGTTTCAGAATAGAACTGTGCTCCTCAGGGTTTTTAATGGCCGTAATTTTATGGCAGTAGATTGCCAGGATTTTCTTCCATGGTGCCGCTGGGTGGATTTGAACTGTCAGTCTTTTGGTTAGTTGAAAAAACCCATTGCCATCGAGTCAATTCTGACTTATAACGACCTTTGTGTGCAAACCGTTTGTACCACCCAGACCTCATCATTTTCACTGGGACCATGGCACCGGCCCCCTAACTGTCTTATCCATTCTGTGACTAGTTCATTCCTTCATCCAATCACGGATTGAGGGCCCCCTATAGGCAAAGCACTGTGCTGGCCCTTGTGGAGACAGCTGTGAACAGGAACCTGAGGGTCTCCTCAGCAGAGTATAGTTTTGTTGCGGAGACAAATGAGTATACAAGTACAGAGGAGGAGCAGGAGAAACTAATCTAGACCTGGGATGTCTAGGAGGGCTTCCAGGAGAAGTCCTGGCTAAAATGAGATCTGAAGGAGGACAAGGAGCTAGCCAGGCAAAAGGAGGAGGAAGATGTTCAAAGCAGAGGAAACAGCACGTGGGAAGGTGGGAAGGAAGAGAGGTCACAGTTTGATCCAGAGGATGGTAGAGAGCCACTGGGGGGCTTTAGCCCATGGGAAGCATGATCAGATCTGCTCCCTGACATCCAGGCTCTCCCCTTCCAGTTCACTCTCCACATTACAGTTAGAATCATTTTTCTAAAATAGGCACAGTCATGTCCCTTCTCAGCTCTTAAAATCCTGCTCTGTCTCCCCAGTCCTTTAAAGTCTAAACTCAGGAGCAAGGCACTCAGGCCCTTCAAGCCTGATTTCCTACCACCCCTCCCAGCCAACTCTGTGCTCAGCCACACCCAAACAGGTCATATCGTTCCATGTCTCTGGGCCTTAGTCCACATCGAGCATTCCTTCTGAAGTGCACTTCCTCACTTCTCCAGGTGAGCTCTTCCCCCTTCAGGACCCAATACAGATGCCACCTCTTCCAAGAAGCCCCTCCTGACCCCTGTTCCTCAGCAAGAATCTAAGTCTCTCCTCTATGCTCCCATTATGCTTAAATTGTTGTTGTTAGCTGCTGTCAAGTCAGCCCCCATCTCACAGCAACCCCATGCACAAGGAAACAAAACACTGCCCAGTCCTATGCCATCCCCATGATCGGTTGAGGATCAGACCATTGTGAAAATCCATAGGGTTTTTTATTTATTTATAATTTAATTTTTGTTGTTGTTGAAATCCATAGGGCTTTTACTGGCTGATTTTTGGAAGTAGATCACCAGGCCTTTCTTCCTAGTCCATCTTAGTCTAGAAGCTCCACTGAAGCTGGTTCAGTATTACAGCAACAGAAAGCTACCACTAACAGACAGGTGGTAGCTGCACTTGGCTGGGAATTGAATCTGGGTCTCCCACATAGAAGGCAAGTATTCTACCACTGAACAACCAATATTCCCCATGCTTAAATTACAGATAGCTAATATTTATTGGAGGCCCTGGTGGCGTAGTGGTTAAGATCTCAACTGCTAACCAAAAGGTCAGCAGTTTGAATCCACCAGCCGCTCCTTGGAAACCCTATGGGGAGCCCTACTTAGTTCTATAGGGTCACTATGAGTTGGAATCGACTTGATGGCAACGGGTTTGCTTTTGGGTTTTAATACTCATTGAATGCTTCTATGTACTAGGCTTTATATAAGCATTTCATTTTTTTTAAATTGTGCTTTAAGTGAAAGTTTACAGAGCAAATTAGTTTCTCATTAAATAATTAACAGACATATTGTTTTGTGACATTGGTTGCCAACCCTGAGATGTGTCAACACTCTCCCTTTCTTGACCTCGGGTTCCCCATTTCCATTTGTCCAGTTTTCCTGTCCCTCCCTGCCTTCTCATCTTTGCTTTTGGGCTGATGTGCCCATTTAGTCTTGTATACATGGTTAAACCACTTGTGTAACTTCAGGAGTGACTTCGGTACTGAGTTAAAAAGGTGTCCAGAGGCCATACTCTCCAGGTTTCTCCAGTCTCTGTCGCATTTGGGAAACCCTGGTGGTGTAGTGGTTAAGAGCTATGGCTGCTAACCAAAAGATTGGCAGTTCAAATCCACCAGGTGCTGCTTGGAAACCTTATGCGGCAGTTCTACTCTGTCCTTTAGGGTCACTGTGAGTCGGAATCTACTCGACAGCAATGGGTTTGGTTTTGCAGCATTTCATATTCATGATGTTAGTTAATCCTCATGACTTTCTTGTAAGAAAGTATCTTATCATCATCCCCACTTTACTCATGCGAAACTGAGCCTCAGAGAGGTTAAGTAACAGGCCCAGGTCCCAGAGATAATATGTGACAGACCTGGGATTCAAACCCAGGCAGTCTGTTGCCATAGTTCATATGCTTAATCCCTATGCTGACACTAGTAAGACTTTCTAGCTATGTATCTGCCTCCCAAGGAGCTCTGGTGCCACAGTGGTTAAGCACTCAGCTGCTAACCAAAAGGTTGGTAGCTCGAACCCACTAGCCACTCCATGGGAGAAAGATGTGGCAGTTGGCTTCTGTAAAGATTTACAGCCTTGGAAACCCTATGGGGCAGTTCTACTCTGTCCTTTAGGGTCGCTATGAGTCGGAATTGACTCAATGGGTTTGGGTTTATCTGCCTCTCCCAACAGACTACAGCACATGGAGGCTAAGGTCCAAGTTTGATTCATCCAGGGCCCCCCAGGCCCAGTCCATGGCTCAACATGAAGGAGGAGTGTGCAAATGTGTGTGGAATGAATGAATAACTTTAGCTAGAACCCTATTAGAGGGTTGAAAGATGGGCTTATGGACAGGTTTCTGAGGGTGAATTAAACCCCCCTAACTTGAGTGGGTCTGGTTATCATCCTGTGACAGACACTTTTCCCAGTCCAGCACCTGGCTCCCAGCCCAGCTCTGACAAGGATCTGTTGGTGACCTTGGGATTCCCACCCCTTGGCAAGAGCAATCCCTTCAGGATCAGACAGCTTTGAATCGCAGCTCTGCCCTTAGGTACAGCATTGTGACCCTGAGCAAGTGACTTCAGCTCTTTCAGCCTCAGTTTCTTGATCTTCAAGATGAGCTCAAAAGTACCTGCCTTTCAGGGTTGTTATGAAGATAATGACGGCCATTCTTACTATTTCTCAAGTGTCTACTAGGTGCTGTGCCAGGCTTTGTCACTCATTCTTACTTAGGACCAACCTTAACCCAGGTAACGAGGGCCCCACTCTAGGTACCTGTATTTCAGAAGGCTCACTCTATCCCTCCTCCACTGGGCCTTTCCCCAGGGAGTAAGGATTCAGAGAGGTCAAAGGGACTTGAGCACCTGGAGCCCAGCCCAACCCTTTCTAGACCACCTCTGAGTACTCAGGATCTTAGAATCTCCTAAGCCAGCTTCCAGGGACTGGGTGGGCCTCTTTTCTAGTCCAAACCACACTGCCAGAGTGGATTCCTAGGCCTGAGGAGTGGCCAAGGGGCAGCTGTTTACTGGGGGTGGGTGAACACAGCTTGAACATGCAGTAGTGGGGAAGGGAGGAGGATGCAGGAAGAGAGGGGCCTCTGTTCTACTCTTATTAGGGGCCATCTTGCCCTTACTAATCTTCCCAAATGCGCTGAAAGTCAGAAATGATTAATCCCATTTTAAAGATAAAGAAGCTGAGGATCAGTCTAGAGGAGTGACTCTAAACCTTGTTCAGATTACTGACGTTTGAGATGGCAGTGCTTTATATCTATCGTCTCATTTAGTTCTGACAACAACCCTATAAGTAATATTATTAGCCCACTTTATAGATGAGGAAGCTGAGGCACAGAAAGTTAAGGGACTTGCCTAAGGTCACATGGCTCCTAAGTGGAAGAGCTAGGAGATGAACCCTGGCAGTTGAACCCTAGACTCTGCTGCCTGTTTTCCTTATCATGGTTAAAACTCAGTTCCTTAGTCCTGCTGCCTCAGTCGTCTGCCTGAAGAATGAGATACAGTAAAGGTGCTCTGGGCGTACTCTAGTTGTAAGGCCAGAAACAGGCAGACTTGTGATCCAAGCTGAAGGTGTCTGGGTGTGTCAAGTGGAAGGAGGAAGACTGGGGCCACACCCTGCCCCTCACCCTCTGTCCTGCAGCTCCATGACAGCTGGGTAGGGTCTGGGGGACTGCTCAGAAAGAGGTCCCTCTGGCCTGAGCTCACAACAATGCCCTCCTTCCTACACCGTGGCCTGAGAAGATGACGCTTTCCCAGGGCTGAGGCAGGGCTGCGTCCCCCTTCCCCTCTGAGGCCCAGCTGTGAGGCGGCTGCCCAAACTCCTGCCAGCCCCAGCTCTCCTACTCCCCAGGCCAAGCTAATGCTCCGTGGTCACCTGGACCCAATTTCCTCCTTTCTGCCTCCTCCCACCTCTGGGAAGCACCCCTCGACTGCTCTGCCAGTTTCCAGAGGCTTCTCCCCCAGGAAGCCATCCCTGCCTGCCCCCCACCTCCACCCTCGGGTCTCCTACCCCTGCTTGGCCTGGTCTCCGGCCCCCTCCCTTCAGCCCCACACGCAGAGAATCACTTGGACCATTAGCCCATTTTCCATCTGGTTCCTGGCTGAACATTGGGTCCCCCTGGCCAGACTGCGAGTTCCCTTCCCCAGGGCGGTTATCACATAGTGTGCTTCCCTCTCCCCCAACAGTGCCTGGCAGGGAAGAGCCCAGAGCCAGAGCTGCCCACACTCCAGGAAGTGAACCTTGGCGCTCAGGGGCCTGAAGCCAGCATGGCTGTTCTTCAAGCTTTTGAGGTCAGCCTACCCCTTATTTGATAGGTGAAGAAACTCATGAGGCTCAGGGAGGGGAAGAGACTTGCCCAAGGTCACCCAGAGGTGGGCCAGGACTCAAGCCCAGGTCTTCTGACTGTCCTGTCCAGGCTTCTGACGCTGTCTGTGGAACAAGTTTCTAATCCTCCCAGATACTTATTTTCACGCAGGAGACCAAAGTGATTCCCAAAAATGGATTGCCAAAATCCCAGGGGTTACTTATGCCCCAAATGGCATATGTGGAAAAGCCCCAAGGAGATTATTAGTCTAACCTCCCTCCATCTGCAGCCATTTTATAGACAGACAAACTGAGACCCAGAAAACAGAAGGGACCTCCTCAAGGTCACACAGAACTGGGGCCAGAGCTCAGATAGGATTACACACTGAGAATTAAGCACTACCAATTTATTCATTCATTCAACAAAGATATTTTGAGACCCTACTAATGCCAGGCTCTGTGCTGGGTGCCAGGAATATAAGGGTAAAAAAAAAAAAAACAGTCATAGCTGCAAGGGACTTCTAAGTGCTGCTGGTTACATGTGTATTCAGTTTGTGAAAATTCATTGAGCTGTACATTTTGGCTTGTGTACTTTTTTGCATGTATATTTCAGGAAAACTTTTTTTTTTTAAACATAGTCACAAGCATTGAGCTCTTGGAACTGCAGTATAGTGGGGAGATGAGACATTAAATAACTAATTATACAAATAATTGTTTAATTACGATTGTGACAAGCGCTATGATAAAGTAGAGGGTGCTATGGGCTGTGTAGTGGGAGGATCTGATCTAATTTGGGAGTAGTCAAGGAAGGCTTCTTAAAGGAGGTGAGGTTTAAGCTGAACTTGAGCATTAAGAGAATGAGCAGAAATTAAGAGTGGGAATGATTCTCAACTCCTTCCTCATACTACGCACGAAAATTAATTCAAGATAAATCATGGACCTAGATGCAAAAATTAATACTATAAAGCTTCTAGATAGAAGAAAACATAAGAGAATATCTTCGTGATGTTGAGATAGGCAAAGATTTCTTAGAACATAAAAAGCACTAGCCATAAAACAAAATTAACAGGGGATGGGGAAAGCATTCAAGACAGAGAAAACAGTATGTCTGAAGGCCTAGAGGAGGGGAGGGACAAGGTGTCTTGGAAGAACTGAGAAAAGGCCAGAAAGAATGAAGGTAAGGGGAGAGTGAAGTGAGAGCAAGTCCCAGAGGCAGGCAGGGGTGAGACCATCTAGGGCTTTGTGGGTTGGGTTAGGAGTTAGAACTTTATCCTGAGGGTACTAGGCAGCCAGAGAAGGGTTTTAAGTAGGGGAAGTGGCAGGAGCAGTGATTGAAGCAACAGTTGGGGCTAATGTTACCTTAACCAGGGTTTGCAAAATTGAGTGTTACCTTCTTTGATGTACTCAGGATTGCAAGGTTTTGCCTACACAGAAAGGAGAATGAAAGGAAACACCCCCCACCCTCTCTGCTCAGCAACAAGACAAGGCCAGGCTTAGATTCTGCTTCCTTGCAAATCAAGATGTAGTTTTACAACTTGAAAAGTCACTTAATCCAGGTGCCAGAGTGAGGCGGGGCATTGCAGGCGGGGACTCGGGGCGGTGAGGCCCTGTCCTGCCTGGCCCAGCCCTGGTCTTAGAGGAGCTGGAGTCTGCCAGCTCCCTGCCATGCCCCGCTCCTGCTAAAGCCACACCTCACCTCTTCTCAGCACCTGAGCCTCCTCACCTCCTCTTCTCTCTCTCCCTTCCCTGGAGAGCTCAGGAGTCCCACAGGGAAGAAACAGCCCAGAGGTCAGGAGTTTTCTCCACCCACTCACACTCCCACACATGTACCAATATACCCGCACCAGAGCTGCGGTGGGACATGGACAACCAGGTCTCAGCAGACCCCAGCTGTCTCATTGCTCAGTCAGACCCCCTCCCTGCATGGCACTCAGGGAAAGACACTGTAAATGGTGACTCTGTTCAATCCAACCAACATTTACTGGGCACCTGCTGTGTGCCATGCACTGTGCTAGAGTTGAGGATGTTGTCCCTGCTCCCCGGGAACTCTTGGGGTAGTGGGGGAAGGAAACTGTACACAATCAGCAATATTATAAGATATTATAAGTGTTTTATAGAGGTGCAAAGTGCAATCGGGTATAGAAAGTGAGACTGATTTCACTTGAGGAAGGAAGTATGGATAGCAAGGAGAATTTCCTATATGAGGTGACATTTGAGCTGGGCCATAAGAAATAGGTAAGACTGATAGTAAGGAAAGCTATTTATGGTAGAGGAAAGTATAAGACTTATAGTGACTTTTGAGAGTGTCAAGGACTTTATGTATTCATTTAATCCTTACAATGACTCTATGAAGTATTTTCCAGATGGGGAACTGATTTGTTTCAAACTCCCACAGGGGGCAAGTGGCAGAGCCAGGACTTGAACTTAGGTCTGTCTACTTCCATGCTGTTAACTTCTATCACATAGAGTGGCTCAGGCAAAGGGCATGTGGAGAGGGGCAGGAGGCGAGGCTGAGGCTGGAGAGGTGGGTAGGTAGGAGTTGGGTGGAGGAAGCCTTGGTGAGGGCTTTGTCCAGAGAGCAATGGGGTGCCATGGAAGGTTCATTAGTGAGGGGCAGAGTGAAGAGGGGTGACATCCATGATTAGCTTTGTTTTCACAGGCCCACCTTGAAGGAGGAGAAATCAGAGACAGAAACCTGCAGGAATTGCTATAAAAATCCAAGAGAATGATGGGGGTAGAGGGATGGAGAGGAGGGGGTACGCTGAGGAAATATTGAGTAGAACCCAGGGGCTGATTGGTTCTGGCAGATGAAGTGGAGAGAGGAGTCAAAGACCATGTCCCAGATTTTTGGCCTATATGCTCCTGAAGGAAGCCCAATAATGGTCACTGGGGACCCCTTTCCCATGGCTCAGCCCCACACATGGCACCTACAAAACTCACTCCTGGAAGCGTCTTTATTCTTCTCCAAACATTCATGTACATACATCACCTATTCTACATGTATGGAGCACCTACTGTGTGCCAGATGATGTGCTGGCAGCTGTAGCTATATCAGGGAACAAGCTGAGCCTACCTCATTAGCGATATAATGGTGAGAGCTGGGATCTGGATTTGACTCCTGGTTCTGCAACTTATTTGTAGTAAGTCCTGGCTCAGCCTCCTGGCTTGCTATAACTTCCAGCAAGTTATTGGACCTCTCATTGTGTCAGTTTCCTCATCTGTAAAATGGGGATAATAACAGTACCTACCACATGAGTTAAATGGGTTAATACATGTAAAGCCCCTGGCACCAGGTAAGTATTCGGGGTTAGCTGTTATTATTACATAGTTCACATTTTAGTGGGGAGACAGATCCAATTAAAAAATTAATTATTTAATTATAACAATGATAAACACCTTGAAGGAGCAGTACAGTCTGGAGGGTGAGGTAAAGCTTGCCAAAGCCAGGGATGGTGCCACTGAGCTGAGCCGAGTGAGCTGGGGTTGGCCAGCTGAAGCAGGAGGGAGGGAAGATACTCAAGGCAGAGGGGTTGTGAGTAGGCAAACCCTTAGGTGGAAGGAGGTGCTGAGAGGTCAATGTTTCTGTAACTTTACCTCTTTGGGGTCTCAAAACAGCACTGCGAGAAAGTAGGTCAGGCAGATACTCTGTCCCCATTCTACAGAAAGGACCATAAGGTCCAGAGAGAAACAGTGACTTCACTGGTCAATAATGGAGCCTCCCTGTCAAGGTTCTACTCACTGATCTAGGGTCTGGAGGAGACAAGGCTGAGAAGAGGCCTTTGTCCCTTTGCCTGCTGGGGTGGGAGCAGTGGGAGCTGAGGCTGCGGCTGGCCACCGGCAGCTGTGGTGGCCAGAGCTGCATTCTTTCCCCTGCCAGCAGAGCAAGGCGAGGATCACGGCAGGGGCTGGGAAATTTCTGTCTTTAAAAAAAAAAAAAGTGCATTTTAGTCAACAGTAAGCTGTGACTTCAAACAGACATAGCTGCCAACTGGCCTCCCCAGCCCTGGGTCTTTCTGACGCCCCAGGGTAAGCCCCCAGGCAGCCAAGTTTCTGGGAAAGGCAATGACGCTTAGACCTGGAGTCCAAAGACTTAGTGGTGAGTCTTGGCTCAGCCTCCAATTTGCTGTGTGACTTCAGGCAGATACCAGCCCTCTCTGGGCCCGAGTGTCCTCTGTAAAACAGGGGAGGGAGGGTGTGATGACCTAAAGTGGAATGGGGGGCCCAGCAACTGGCTCCAGCCGGCTGCAGCAGCTTTGCTGTCCTCTGACTTTGAGGCTCTGGGACCTTGGGGGTCCGGAAGCTGGGGACAGGCAGCCTTTCATCTCTGCTGGCCCAGGGTCACTGCAGGTTGGCAGGCCCCACATCCCGAGATCACGTTTCATGTTGGAAGGGGCCTTCCTGTGACCTCAGCCGGCCAGCCCTGCCCCTGCCTCCCTCTTCCCCATTCTCGCCAGAGGGAAGCAGACAGCAACCCGCCCAAGGTCACTGGCCAGCAAGTGGCTGTCCTTCGGCCTGCCCTTCCCTCCCACCAGAGCCAGCCCCCTCCCACCTCCCACTGTAAAGCCTCAGGTCTCCTGGGCTATTAGGAATCTGCCAGGCGAGGCGTGGTCTTTTTCCTCTCGTTTCTTGGCTTGTTTTCCCGGTTCTCCAACAGCCGCCTTCTGCAAAAGCCTCCGGGTGCGTGTACAGGAACATTTTTCTTTAAAAAAAAAAAAAAGAGAGAGAAAGAGAAATGCAGCCATAGTTTGGGTGCAAAAGCAACCAACTCCTTAATCCCTCCCTGTAACCTCTGGCTTCTCAGCCGGGTTGGCTCCAGCTGCTGGGAAGGAAGGCTTTACTAGGGTGAGAGGCCTGGCTTGCCCCCCTCCCCCTGCCCCCCTCTTCACCCGCCTCTGCTCTCCTTCAGGGTTTGGTCTGGCTTCTGGAGCCAGGAAAAGACAGGCTGCAAGGCCCAGCAGGGCTGAGACAGCATGGGGTGGGGGTGGGGGGCAGTGCTGAGGGGGTGGTTGGAGACTCTGCCCCTCTGCCCACTTGGCCACCTTCTAAGGAGGTTACAAGATTAGGATGTTTCACTTCTAACCCATCCTCTGTATTCCTACTTTCATTCCTTCATTCTTCTGTCTTATGAATCATTGCTCTCCCTGAAGCCAGTTCCCTACAAGTTCCCTGAGGGCCATCTCCCATCTCTGTACCCCATTGCCCAGCACAGCCCTTCGTATATATCATACATTTTAATACTCCAAGTAGATGTGGCACTCCACGTCTCTCCCCCACCCACCCACCCCCATTGCTCTGAGACACCCAGCTCCTGGATCAGTGCCTGGCATATAGCAGGCACATGGAAGATGTTTTTTTGCATGTATGTATGTGTGCATGAGTGAATGAATGAATGAATTCAAGCTATAAATAGGTCTTCAGAAACACTCAGAGTGATCTTGCAAAAGGGACATTTCATTATGATACACCCCTGTTAAAATCCTTCTTTGCCTGCCAATCACCCTCATAATCCAGTCCAAACCCCTCCATCCCCACCTCTCCCTACTCACTAAACCTGAAAAACCAAACCTGTTGTTGTTGAGTCCATTCTGGCTCAAAGTGACCTATAGGACAGAGTAGAACTGCCCCGTAGGATTTCCAAGGAGCAGCTGGTGGATTTGAACTGCCAACCTTTATGTTTAGCAGCCATAGCTCTTAACCACTACACCACCGGGACTCCCCCCTACTCACTAGCCTTCATTAAAGGATTTGCTTCTCCCTCAATGTGCCATCTTTTCTCTTGCCTCTGGGCCTTTGCAAATGAAACCTCCTCTGCCTGCCACAGAGTCTCTGAGTGGCCCAAACAATTGACGTGCTTGCTGCTAACTTAAAGGTTGGTGGTTCAAGTTCACCCAGAAGCAGCTCGGAAGAAAGGCCTGGCGATCTACTTCCAGAAAAAAATCAGCCATTGAAAACCCTCTGGAGCACAGTTCTTCTCTGACACACATGGGGTCGCCCATGAGTTGGACTCAAAGGCATCTGGTGGTTTACTGCCTGCCACACCCTTCCCCACCTCTCACCTGACTGACTCCCTCTGACCTATCAGATTACTCAATGAGCCAAGCAAGCAGGTATTTGGGACACCAGAAAGCAGAAGCACTAAAAACATATTTTTGCAAATAATTTGTCATTCAATAATTTAACAGAAACATTGAAGTAGTGTTCATGGGAAAAAACCAGAAGTTTATTGGAGGTCCTTACTTTTTTATGGGTTAGTATT
Organism: Trichechus manatus latirostris; assembly: GCF_000243295.1. Lineage (NCBI taxonomy): Eukaryota > Metazoa > Chordata > Mammalia > Sirenia > Trichechidae > Trichechus > Trichechus manatus. The sequence goes on from NW_004443984.1 coordinate 2,344,040, forward strand.
ATTTTTATGTTGAATTTACACATGGGCTGGGGTGACAGTAGGTGACATAATCTGGTTCTGATCTTTATAATTCTCAGTGTAGACATGAGCTCCTCCAGGAAAACTTCACTGACCCCTCCAGGCAGGTTTTGATTTCTCCTTGGTGTTCCCAAAGCCCCTCAGGATTTTTCCTTTAAAATCTACATTTTAGCTTTATTTGTTGGTTCCCCTCCCCTCACCCCAAGTCTGTATACTCGCTGAAGGCCTAGGTAATATTTATCCATTTCTATACCCAAAGTGCCCAGTACAGCACCTAATAGAACTGACCCCGGACATATTGCTCTCCAGCCTTTGTTCATTTAGTCCCCTTTGCAGAGTCTGCCCTACACAACATATTCCATGTCCACACTTCATAACTCGGTTTGAGGACTCATACTCACCCTTCAAGACCCTACCCAAGTGACCCCTCCCTGCTTCTCTCAGCTCACAGCTCCTGCTGCAATGGTGCCTTCCTCTTTTATTGTGATTTTTGTTTATGTGTCTTCTCTCTCAGATTGGGAGCTGCTGGAAGGCAGGGACTGGGTAGATTGCTCCCTGGGTCCCCAGTGCCCCGCACAGGCCTGGCCAGAGCAGGCAACAATATATGGTTGTCAAGTAAATACGTTGGAAGATGTCACAGAGGAGTACAGTTCAGGCAGGATTTTGAAAGTGGGAGGATAGAGAATAACATGTACTTACTGAGGACATAGAGTCGCAGTACAGATAAAAACAAATCATAATAACAATAATTATGGCAACTATCACTGAGCACTCCATAGTGTGCTACATAAGAGCCCAGATTAAGTTTTACCTTTACTGACTGTGCGACGTTGGCCAAGTAATATAATCTGTCTGTGCCTCAGTTTTCTCATCTGTGAAAGGGGGATAGTACCTAATTCACTAGGAATTAAATGGGCTAATACATGCAAGGTGCTGAGATCTGTGCCAGGCATACACGGGCACTGTCCATGTTTGCTATCATTGGTGTTATCTCCACTGCTTAGCACTTCAGTCATGCCAGGCCCTTTCATCTGGCATCTCATTTAGTCCTCAGAGCAGCCTGAAAGGCAGGGATTGTTGTCCCCTTTTACAAAGAAATGAGGCTAGGCAGGTAAAGCCCGGGTAAGTGGCAAGAGTGGGATTTGAACCCAGGCCTCTCTGGCCCCACTGCCCATGATCCTTCACTGTGGCACCTGCCTGCAGGAGAAGGGGGAGGAGAGAAGATGGCTCCGTGGGAAGGCAGGGAGGCTTCATCAAGCTGGGGCCGCGGGAGCAGAGCGGCAGGCGTTTTTCCAGAGCTTTCATTTCTGTCTGCCTCCTCTGAGCAGGTGAAAACCCCACAGAGGGCCCTTCTCTTAGTCCTCCCCCCCTCCTCCCCCTCCCAGCACTGCCTTGGCCCCCACGCTGGGAGGGGGGAGGTCAGGCATGCAGTGTGGGGGCTGCAGGGGAGGGGAATGAGGAGGTGGGGGAGCATCATTCCAGATCCTTCCCCTCCAGCAACCCCCTTTCCCATCAAAGGCACTCCGCTCCGGGAGGAGAGAGCATTCCAGGTGGAAGGAATGGCAAATGCAAAGGCTGTGGATTAAGGATGTGGAGGCGGGGAAAGCCTGTGAGCTTGGCTGGAACTGAGGTTCAGGGCCTCCTGGGATTGCTCAGTGGAGAAGAACTTGTTTGACGAGAGAGGAGAGAAAGAGAAGCAGTGGCCCCAGCAAGAGCTGAGGATGCCAGAGGGAGGGTAGTGGGACCTGGAGATGTGCTTTCCACCCTCTCCCCCTCAGGTGGGGGGGTGGGTGTCAGGGTGATTCTTCTTGGTCCCTCCTTTGTTTCTTCTCCTGGAATCCCTTAGCCAACTGCACTCTGCCATCTCTGTACCAGGCACTGGCTCATGGCTTTCTATGTGTCCTCTCATTGTGTTTTCTCTCCAGCTGTACGAGATCAATATCACTCATTCCATTTTATAGATGAGGTGACTGAGGCTCAGCAGGTTATATAACTTGCCCACGGTCACACTGGGCATAAAAGGCAGAGCTGGGACTAGAACCCAGGTCTGTTTCCAGAGATGGGCAATCTTGCTTGCTATACTGCCTCAGGCTGCTTTCCCGGAAGTGATTGCCATTCCCATAGCAACGCTGAAAGGCAGTCTTGTGCAGACTGCACTTTATATTTTATGCAGGCCCTATTTCTTCTGTTCCTCACAGCAGCCCTGTAGGCAGAGCTGTTATCATCCCTATTTCATAGACAAGGCTCAGAGAGGCTGTGTGACTTGGCCAAGATTACGGAGCCGTTAAGTGACGAAGTTGGGATTCAGACCCAGTTCTGGTGACTCTAAATAAAGGCCTTTCTTGCTTCCTTTTGCAGAGGAAGAGGTCTGACCCCTGCTCTCACCAGCCTCAGGGGACAGGGAACAGGCAGGGGTCACTTTTTAGACTTGATAGGAAAGGAACAGGGCTTGATCTTTGGAACCTGGGGACTTGTTACCGGTAGGGAGTGATTTCAGTACTCCAGGTGACACCGCTAACTCCTTGGATGGAAGAGCAAGGGCTTGCCCTTCAGGAGCAGCAATCCTTCTCAAGTTCCTTGATTTGGTTTGAATCCCAGCTGTGCTGCTTCCTGATTGGGCAGCTTCAGGCAAGTCACTTAACTTCTCTGTGCCTCCTTTACCTCATTTGTAAAATGGGGATGATAATAACAGGACCTAGTTAAACTTAGCATATGCCTGGCACATAGTAAATACTCAATAAACGAGAATGCTTAGTAATATTACCATTCGTATACATAACATCACCCCATGTGAAAACAACTTGTGTATCTTCATTGCCTAAAAGGAGAAACCAAGACTCCTGTTGTCAGATAACCTTCAAGCAAAGCTCCAGAGTCTTAATTTCCAGTGCAAGCAGTAACTGCTACTATTAATAATTATTATTAGAGTCAACATTCACTAAATGCTTACTATGTGCACATGCTAAGAGTTTCACATTTATTATCCTTTTTAATCTTCATAGCTCTGGAAATAGAAACAATTATAATCCTTATTTTATGGATAAAAAAACTGAGGTTCAGAGAGGCTAAGTCACCTGCCCAAGGTCACACAGCTAGGAAGACATGCTTGGCTCCAAAGTCTCCTGTGACAGTTAAGGTCATGTGACAACTCACCAAGTGCCTAGCTGCCTGCATCAGCTGTCTCCCAATGCATCTGCTGGATCTGCTGCCTCAGGCTCACCTCTCTCCATGCTGGGAAGACTGAGCGGCATTTACGAAGGACCTTCCACGGGCCAGGACACCTTATACACATTCCTGCATTGAATCTTCACCCCTGCCTTATGGCCCTCTATCATTATCCCCATTTCTCAGAAATGCAGCTGAGGCACAGAGAGGTGCCTCACACACTCAGAGGTGGCAGAGCCAAGATTCAAACCCTGACTCACAGCTTGCGTTTTTCCGGGGACTACAGGTACAGAGACCCTTGGAGAACAGTCTCACTTTCAAAGCCAGGTTCCTTCCCCTGTAACATTCTCATTCCTTCAGCAATAACCACAATACTCCCATGGTGGCCCATAAGGCCTGTGCCCTCCCTCCCCAGTGCCAGCAACCATATTGGCCTAGATACCTTTTCTCTTGGCTTGTAACACTTCTCCCCACCTCCCTGCTGCCTGATTCAGCCTTATTCATTCAACTCACCCCAGATATCACCTCTTTAGAGAAGCCTCCTTTGACCCCACCCTATCCCCTGATATTCATGCTCCTAAACACATTGTACTTTGCCTTCTTGTTCTTTATCACAATTTCTAACTATTATTTTGATTTCTGCAATCATTTGTTTAATGACTTTCTTCCTCACCAGACTTTAAGCTCCATGAGGGTCCGAGTCTGTTTTGCTCACCATTGTAGCTGCAGTACTGGCAGGCTGCCCTGCATGTTGTGGGTGCTTAAAAATATGTTATGGAATGAATGAATAAATAGCTACCAGGTACTTTACACACATGGCTCATTAATTCCATAATTAACTCATTTAGTCCTGTTGTCCCATTTTAGAGAAGAGGTAGGTGAGAGTTGACCCAAAAAAATCAAAACCATTGCTGTCAAGTCGATTCCGACTCATAGTGACCCTATAGTGTTTCCAAGGCTGAAATCTTTATGGAAGCAGACTGCCACATCTTTCTTCCGAGGAGCAGCTGGTGGGTTTGAACTGAAGACCTTTCCGTTAGGAGCCAAAACCACTGTGTCACCAGGGCTCCTAGGTGAGGGTTAAAGAGCTAGAAAGTGGCAGAGCTTGGATTCAATCACAAATCAGTCTGACCCCAAAGCAAGCCACTACATTCTGCACAGCACCTGCTGCCTCTCAGCACCCAAAGGCCACAGTCAGGATTGAAATAGTCACTGGCTGTCACCTCACAAGTCCCAATTTGAGCCAAGAGGTCAGCAACTCAGCCGGCACTGAGGCCCTTGTTGGTACCACACCCGGTTGGCAGGCTCTGCCTTTCTAAAATTTTAGGCTGCTCCCCCTCCTACTCCCTTTTTGGCCTCTTTTCTTTCTAGAGAAGGAAAAAGGCTAAGAATTCCAGCCAAGGCAGCCCTTCTGGGAAAAACAGCCCTGTGGTGAAAAGAGCCCTGCTGCGAGACCTGGATTTAAGTCTTGGCATGGAGGCTGCCCCGCTGAGGGCCTGGAATGGCATCCCTGTCCCTCTAGGAGCTTCTGTGTCCTCATTTGGGATTCTGCCTGGGCTGGTGACCGGCCTATTATCCCTTCCTCACCTCCTGATTCCTAGGGCCCCAGAAATAGCTCAGGCACACCCTCAGGTCACTTTCGCGAGGAACCTTGGTGACTGACAAGTAGCTGAAGGTTGGCCTGTACCCAGATCTATAATGACCAGAGATATGGGGGACTATCCTAGCACCTCAAGACCTTCTCAAGAATGCTAAGGGGATGGAGGGGCAGTCTTTCTCGGGTGACACCTGGCCTGAACAGGAGAAGTACAGAAACGGAAGCCAAAAGACACAGGTTTGTGTCCCAGAGCTGTTTCAGATTCCCTGAGTGACCCTCGGCAAGTCGCGCAACATCGCGGAGCCTCAGTTTTCTCTTCTGCCTTACAGGGTTGTTCTGGAAAACCAAAATGAGATAGCTTTGCTAACTTGGGAATTTTTCACATAGTTGTCCAGTTGCAGTCTTTTATAATCAACAAGATTCACTCATGCACGCATTCTCAACCACCCCAGGACGTGAAGCAGGGTAAGGAGGTATAACTGAGATAGGTTCAGGGAGTTGTCTGAGGTCGCAGAGTGAAGTGGCGGCTGAACCAGGGTCCAGCTCACCTGATGCAACATGAAGGGCCTTTCAGAACCTGCTCCCCGTCCCAGGACCCCGGATCTCGCCCCGAACGGACCCTTCACGGCAAGGCTGAAGGCCTGTGACTCACTCTTCTGTTTCCCACCTACTTTCAACCGGGTCTGAGATCGAGAGGGATGGGACAAAACTATCTGCTACTTGAGGGGTGTCCACACAAAGTTTATGGGATTGGCCGCTTCCTTCCACCAAAAATACGATTATTTGAACTTTAACAAAAAAGAATTTGTCTTTTAATACATTTGTATGGTTTTTACACCTTCTTAGGTGGAATTTTCCTACCTTAAATTTAGGAGTTGATTTACCTTAATTTCCACCCCCACTTCACTTGGTTTGCCCCCTGCTGTTTACTCTGTTTGCGGAAGTCGTTCGGGTGGAGCTCCCGGGACAGTACCCTTGAATACGTCTTTTGCGTAGTCATTTAACTGGCATTCCGCTCAGGCCAATGGAATACACAGAAGCCCCGGGCGGGTGGGGCAGAGAGCCAATCAGGACCGTCGGCGGGGTGTGGCTGCGTCCCAGGGTGGGGAATCGCGTAATGGCGGATGCGGGCCGGGTGAGCGCGGCTGGGGGCGTAGTGTGCTGAGGGGGATCCGGCTGTGTGGCAGGCCGCGAGGCGGCCCGCGGGAGCAGACCTCTTGCGGGGACAAGGTGGCCGGCCGGCCCTTCTGTCGCTGAGGGCGCCCGCGCAAGGCCAGGTGAGCAACAAGTCCTCTCGGGCGGGCCCTGCCGTCCCGCCGTGAGGCGCCAGGCCCGGCCGGGCCGCCCCTCCCGGGTCGCGCAGGGTCCCCGGGGAGTGGGTGCAGCGTCTCCTATCACGGACCGGCAGAGGCCCGGCGAGCCCTCAGCGCGAGGTGGCGTCCTACGCCACATGTTTCTTACCCCCTCAGGGAGTAGGTAACTCGGAGATCCCCCCCCCCCCGGAGACTTGGAGGGGCCCGTAGTTCTGTGAGGCTGCGAAAGTGCCCTAACTTGACCTGGCTGTGCCACCAGCTCGCTCTGTGACCTTGGGCAAGTCACTTCCTTCTCTGGGCCTCACTTTTTCCATTTATAAAGGGAAGGCTTAGTGGGCAGATATACATGAATTGGATCTCAGCTGTTGTCTGAGATTTGGGGCAAGTTCTTTCTGAGCTGAGCCAGTTTCCATTTTCTGGACAATGCAGGAATTGAGGTGCTTTTTATGTTCTTGGCCTGCTAAATTGTGGAGGGCTGTGTGTGTGTGTGTGTGTGTGTGTGTGTGTGTGTGTGTTTTCAGGATGGTCTGTAGAGTAAGGAGAAGAAGAGTTGGCTAAAGGTGCTGGGTATTTCCTAGACCATGATGGGGTGGGGTCAAGTTGTCTTGGTACTCTGGGAATCCTAGAGCCTTGGAGATGGGGAAGTTTTATACAATTGTCCATAGAATCAGAGAAGAGGAAGGAATCCTTGTAGCCTCTTAGGGCTGTGACTGGAATTTAGGGCCTGTAGTCAGGAGGGTTAGGAGGAGGAGGGAGAAGAACATTTATGGTGCTGCTACTTTGTGCTGGAAACCCTGATGGCTAGTGGTTAAGAGCTCGGCTTTTAACCAAGGTTGGCAGTTCGAATCCACCAGGCGCTCCTTGGAAACTCTATGGGGCAGTTCTACTCTGTCCTGTAGGGTTGCTGTGAGTCGGAATCAACTCGATGGCAACAGGTTTGGTTTTTGGTGGTTTACTTTGTGCTACTTAACTTAATTTTTACAGCAAACCTTGAGAAGTTACACACGAGAAAACGAAGTTTTTTTGCCCAGGGTTACACAGTAAGGTGCAGTGCTTACCAACATTAAGGTGTTTCCTCTGATAATTACTGGGCAAGAGGCAGTCACTGTCCATTTAAAAGATAAACCAAAGCAAAACCAAACCATTGCCATCAAGTTGATTTCTTCTCATAGCAACCCAATAGGACAGAGTAGAACTGTCCAAAGTGTTTCCAAGGCTGTGAATCTTTACAGAAGCCGACTGCCAGTTCCACATCTTATTCCCTCAGAGTGGCTGGTGAGTTCGAACCGCCGACCTTTTGGTAGCAGCCGAGTACTTTAACCACTGTGCCACCAGGGCACCTATTTATTATATCTTATTTAGAAGATAGCAGTTGGGGGAGAGTGCTGGCCCCAGATACTTGATTTGATTTCTTCCATGGAGACAGGCTGGGCGGTGATCCCTGGATGGTTAATTCAAGTCAGACCCCTTTGTTCTATCTCTCAGTTGGAAAGGACCATTTCTAAGTTGTAAAAGTCCCTTTGAAGTGTGTCAGAACTTTAGAGGGCTCAACTTGAATCCTGGCCAGGTGGCCTGTAGAAGAAAGTTCACCAGCTATTGACTTGACCCTTGGTTCAAGGTGGTGCCAGCACAGTAACTTGCTCTCCTCCCTAAGAAGGCCACGTTCTCTTGGGATGGGAGAAATTTCCTATTTGTTAGTTTAGATTTCTTTGCATTCTAGGGGCAAAGGTTTCAACAGCTTGCCCTCTGATTGAGTATAATATTTCTTTCTTTGTGCTCTTTGTTATCTGACTTCTAGATGAGCAAAGATTGTGGACCTGAGGTAGGAGGTAGTTGGGTACTATAAATTACAATCCTTAATTTTTCCAACCTTGGAGCTTTTGGTTAATCAAAATGGTAGAACTGACCTTGGTATTGTTCTTTTGTGTTCATGGTAGGGAAGAAAATTGGAAGAGGAAGTTGCTGAGAAAGAGGGCGTTTCTTAGCAGTGAAACTAATATGTATTTCTTTGTTTGAAATTCTAAAACCAGAAAAGCAGCAACTAAAGGAGGAAGGAAGGAAGGAACTGTGAAACTCTTCTTCCCGTTCAAATATCCTTAAGAGCTGTCCTTGTCAGAGGCTCTCCTTTCTCAGAAAAAGTCAGTTGTAGTATATTCAGCTTTCAGAAATTGTGCTCTAGAATGAACTAACTTTAAATCTTAAATCCTCTGAGATAATATTTTAAAAACCAGAACATTTTACTAAGTAAGCTATTTATCAGTGGTTGATTCTTTTTCCCAGTATAATTACCAGTTCAGTCTTTGCCTATATTTTAACTGTGATTTAAGTGGATTTCAACCTAAGAGGAATCGATCTAAATACTGGATGATGCAAATGTCACTGTCACTTGAAATACAACATAATTGGTCTGTTTGGGTTTTTGACATTTGTTAAAAGTCCTTTTAATGCTTTATTTTCTAGGATTGTGTGTGTGTGTGATAGTTAAGACATTGAAGAGCTACATTTTTAGTATTATATTTTCTGTATAAGAAGACATAGTCTTAATTAGTATACCGGTCCACAGTGGCTTATTCAAAATCCTTGGGGAAAAAATAATTCTTGGGGCCAGATGTGATTCTGAATTTAGAATTTTTGGATTTTGGAAAAGAAATATAGTACATATAGTGCATGTTATGGAACACTCCCAGAGAGGTCTGGGGCAGCACCTCATAATCAAACACATTACTGTTTCTGTAGTAAAATGTCTGAATGTTCACACAGACTGGGATAAATAAATGCTATAAAAACCTCATGTCATTTCATGTCAGTTTTTGTCAACAAATGAAAAATAAAAAACTTGTTTTTCACAGCCTTTTGGATTTTGGAATTGAAGTTAAGGGATTGTGGACCTCTATGGGAAAAACTTATATGATCACAAGAATAATTACAGGGAAAAATATTGTATAACCAAGCTAATTTCAAAGTCATGGGTTTTAAAAATGGTATTACGTAGAAGACATTTTGTTTGTTTGTGTCATTAACAATCTTGCTCTAATCAAAATGTGCCAGATAAGCATTTTCCCTTAACTACCAAAATTTACCATTTAATACCCTCACTGGTCCCAGTTTTAGATGTTAGAATGACACACGTATCCTTTTTTAAAATGTAATTTATAGGGTCTTTTGCCCATCATTTTTGTGTCTTCCATGTAATTCACAGAAAGACTAATTAGGTGAGAATCTGTAGATTCATGTTTGCAGAATTTTAAAGTGGATTTTCAGGGTCATCTTTAGTAGGTGGATTTCAGTAAAAATCTTGTTTATTTTTAACTTATGAAGCCTCTACAATTTGCTCAGCTTGGTAAGGAGTTTACTAAAATATATTTAATTTAGGGTGTTTTTAAGTGCATGCTATATGAGAAACCTGAGTTTATTGGCCATACGAATTTTTGTGGTTTCTTTAAATGGCATCGGGCCTCTAGGAACAGTTTTACAAAAACTCAGGCCATTCTTTTCTTTTCTTGGACTCCTCTACTATAGAGTGAGGTAGACTGGTTTTTTTTTTTTTTTTTTTGATTGTGATTTAGGTCAGTGTTTACAGAGCAAATTGGCTTCTCATTAAACAGTTAATACACAAACTGTTTTGTGACATTGGTTGCCAACCCAGTTAATACACAAATGGTTTTGTGACATTGGTTGCCAACCCCGCCATGTGTCAACACTCTCCCCTTCTCCACCCCAGGTTCCCTCTTTCCATTCCTCCAGTTTTCCTCTCCCTTCTTGCCTTCTCTTCCCTTCCTGCCTTCTCATCTTTGCTTTTGGGCTTGTGTCGTATACATGATTGAACTATAAAGCACGACCCTCACGTGTGTTATTGTTGGCTGTATAGACCTGTCTGATGTTTGGCTGAAGGGTGAACCTCAGGAGTGCCTTCAGTACTGAGTTAAAAGGGTGTCCAGGACCTATACTCTTGGGGTTTCTCCAGTCTCTGTCAAACCAGCAAGCCTGGTCTTTTTTTTTTTTTTTTTTGGTGAATTTAAATTTTGTTCTCTATTTTTCTCCACCTCTGTTCGGGACCGTCTACTGTGATCCCTGCCAGAGCAGTTGTTGGTGGTAACTGGGCACCATCTAGTTATTCTAGGCTCAGTCTGGTGGAGGTTGTAGTAGTTGTGGTCTGTTAGTCCTTTGGACTCATCTTTCCCTTGTGTCTTTGATCTTCTTCATTCTCCTTTCCTCCAGCCTGGATAGGACCAGTAGACCCCAGTTGCTCTACTCGCCACAGTCTGAATTGTAGAACATTTTCTTTATAGACTATGTTATACCAGTTGAGCTAGATGTTCCCCGAGACCATGGTCCCCAGCCCTCAGCCCAGTAGCTTGGTCTTTCAGGACGTTTGGATATGTCTGTGAAGCTTCTATGACTTTGCCTTGGTCAAGTTGTGTTGACTTCTCCAGTATTGTGTACTGTTTTACCCTTCACCAAAGTTACCACTTCCTCTATTGTCTATTTAGTGTTTTTCCTTCCATCTCTCCCCTCCCTGGTAACCATCAAAGATTGTTTCTTTCTGCGTGGAAACATTTTCATGTGTTTTTCTAATAATGGTCTCATACAGTATTTGTCCTTTTGTGATTGACTTATTTCATTCAACATAATGCCCTCTACATTCATCCGTGTTGTCAGATGTTTCTCAGATTCGTCATTGTTCTTTATCATTGCCTAGTATTCCATTGTGTGTATGTACCATAGTTTGTTTATCCATTCGTCTGTTGATAGGCATTCAAGTTGTTTCCATCATTTTGCTACTGTGAATAATGCTGCAGTGAACATGGGTATACATATGTCTATTTGTGTGATGGCTCTTACTTCTCTAGGATATAGTCCTAGGAGTGGAATTGCTGGATTGTATGGTATTTCTATTTGTAGCTTTTTAAGGAAGCGCTATATCGTTTTCCAAAATGGTTGTACCGTTGGGTAGTAGTCCATTGTGTGAATATACCATAATTTGTTTATTCATTTGTCCATTGATGGACACCTAGGTTGTTTCCATCTTTTTGCTGTTGTGAACAGTGCTGCAGTGAACATGGGTGTGCATATATCTATTCGTGTGACGGCTCTTATTTCTCTAGGATATGTTCCAAGGAGTGGGATTTCTGGATCATATGGTACTTCTATTTCTTGCTTTTTAAGGAAGCGCCAAATCAATTTCCAAAGTGGTTCTACCATTCTGCATTCCCACCAGCAGTGTATAAGTGTTCTAGTCTCTCCACAACCTGTCCAGCATTTATTATTTTGTGTTTTTTGGATTAATGCTAGCCTCGTTGGGGTGAGATGGTATCTCATTGTAGTTTTGATTTGCATTTCTCTAACGGCTAGTGATCACAAGCACTTCCTCATGTGTCTGTTAGCCGCCTGAGTGCCTTTGGTGAAGTGTCAGTTCATATTCTTTGCCCATTTGTTAATTGGATTATTTGTCTTTTTATTGTAGAGGTGTTGAATTTTCCTATAGATTTTAGAGATTAGACCTATGTCCTAGCCAAAATTTTTTTCCCAGTCTGTAGGTTCTCTATTTATTCTTTTGGTGAAGTGTTTTGATGAGCGTAAGTGTTTAATTTTTAGGAAATCCCAATTATCAAGCTTATCTTCTGACATTTATGTATTATTAATTATGGTTTGTATGTTATTTTGCTGCATATTAGGGCCTGGTAGACTAGTATTTTTGAAGGATGAAGAATTATTTCCTCTCTTTAGAGGAAGTCCCGTGACAGCATAAATTTGAGGGATACCATGTAGCCACGTGGTTTGAGACCCTCAATTCCTCTTCCCATTTGGAGTGGCTCCATCATTCCAGAGAATGATAGAAGGGGAGATAGAAGGGGTGTGGAACAGTGTTTCAGGAGTTACCAGTGAGGTCAGTGTATGATTGGACTAGGGAAGAGGGACACTTCTTATCCAGACTACTCCAATTTCTTCTCTTCTACTTCATAAACACTGATAATGTTTCAAAAAGATTATAAATTAGTGGACCAGAATCTTATTCCAAGTTACCCGTCGTGACTGTGGGTAAGCTCTTGAGGACAGAAGCTATCTTATACTTCTTTTGTATTCTGAAATGTTTAAAGGCCTGGGCATCAAACTTGTCTTGCATCAGAATTACTTATGGATCTTTTAAATAATACGCACATCTGACCCAGGAGCTATGATGTCAGTATATAACCAGTGTTAAGAACTGTTGGCACAAGTGTATTGTAGATGCTCAGTAAATATTTGTTGATTAATTTATTATTGGTTCTTGCATGGGTTGAATTGGGTGGGAGAGGACCTAGATTTTTCATAAAGTAAAATAGCTTTCTTTCTTTTTTTTTTTTTTTTTGTGACATTGGTTCAATCCCCACAATGTGATAGCATGCTCCCTCTTTCCACTCCAGGCTCCCTTTGTCCATTAGTCCAGTTCCTGTCCCTTCCTGCCTTCTCATCCTGCTTTTGGACAGGAGCTGCCCATTTGGACTCGTATATTTGGTTGAACTAAGAAGCAAGTTCCTTGCCTGTATTTTTTTTTGTTTTATAGGCCTATCTAATCTTTGCCTGAAGAGTGGGCTTCAGGAATGGTTTCAGTTCTGGGTTAACAGAGCATCGGGGGGCCATAGTTTCCGGGGTTCCTCCGGTCTCAGACCATTAAATCTAGTCTTTTGCCATGAATTTGAATTCTGTTCTACATTTTTCTCCTGCTCTGTCCAGGACTCTCTGTTGTGTTCCCTGTCAGGGCGATGATAGCCAGGCACCATCTAGTTCTTCTGGCCTCAGGCTGATGGAGTCTCTGGTTCATTTGGTCCTTTAGTCCTTTGGGCTAGTATTTAGCTTGTGGCTTTGGTTTTCTTCATTCTCCTTTGTTCTGAGTGGGATAGGACCAATAGAAAACAGCTTTCTAAGATAGTAACACACATTTAGCAGTTGGCAGATCTGGACCCATAGTCATTTCATTGCTGGCTAGAACAGCCAGCATCAGGACCCTCACTTTATGACTTAGGCTGGAGTTTGGATGCAGCCTGTGGCCTTACTGATTAAGGTTGATGAGGATGGTAGTTGCTAAATTGGCAGTAGGTAGAAATGCAAGGATTCTTGGGGATTTGGGTAGGCTAGTGGGCAATAGTGATGCCAACAGAAAAAATAGAAGTCATAATTTCACAAGGGCTCCAACACATGTTGTTGTTGGTTGCCGTGGAGTCGTTTCTGACTCATGGCGACCCCATGTGTTCAGAGTAGAACTGTAGAATTTTCAACGCTGTGACCTTTGAGAAGCAGATCACCAGGTCTGTCTTCTGAGGCAACTCTGGGTAGGTTCAAACTGCCGACCTTTCGGCTAGTAGTAGTCAAGTGCTTAATTTTGTGCAACCCAGGGACCTTCCAGCACAGTGTGTGGAACATAATTGACACTCTGTAGCTTTTTGTTGACTGAAGAAATGACTGGCTCTTTGGGGAGAGGAGTATAGACTGTGAAATAAGATGCTTCCTACCTACTCATCCTTCAGAATTGGGCTAAGATGTCATCTATTCTGTGAAGCCTTCCCTGAGAAAAGTTGAGTGACTCTTGTGTGTTTTCTCCTTTGTTAAAACATTTACAGACAAATCTACAAAACCCTTTGTCCTACCTAATTGTGAGCTCCTTAAGGGCAGGCCTGTATTGTTCATTTTTTTATGACCAGTGCCCGGCACACACAACTGCTAATACTGCTTAAATTAGGACTTCTGTATTCTTTTGTTTCATTCTTTTGAGCTTTTCTTTCTTCCAACTTATGGTCTTTTCAGTTCAGACCAGCAAACATTTATTTAGTGTCTTCTGAGAGATAGATAGGTCTTTCTTGGACCTTCAGGTAGGGTTTTTCAACCTTGGCACTATTGATGCTTTGGTTCAGATAATTCTCTGTTGTTGGGAGTGTTCTGTGCATTGCAGGTTGTTTAGCAGCATTCCTGGTCTCTACCCACTAGATACCAGTAGTATCCCCTGCCTCTTTTGTTGTGACAATAAAAAATGTTTCCAGACTTTTGTCCAATGTCCCCTAGGGGGCAAAATGACCCCCTCTTGGGAACCAGGGTATCAAGGGTAGGGTGGTGGGGTAATAGAGGCAAGTGAGTATAGATATCCTCAGATGGACTCTCTCCTTTTTGTTCTTCTTCCTGGTTGTACAGTCTCCTGTCTAAGAAAGGAAAAAGGGAAATCAGGAGGTAACAACTTTCAAATAGCCCCTTTATTTTTATTCTGTTCAAATTTTATTTTATTTGGTTTAGATATATTAGAGTAATACAGACAGCTGGATTATTTAAGGAGATCTATGTAAATTCAGTTTCCACCACTGATTACGATGAGACGGAGTAAAGAACTTCTAGAATATCACTACCTTGCATAAAAGACTTTTTCTGGAAAAAGCTCATAGCTGAAGTTTAATACCTAAAAAATGGCTAGCATTACTTTTATAGAGAACTTGTCAGCATTCTTCCTTGCTAGTTTTTAAGCTTCATAGCTGTGATATCCCTTTTGATGTTCCTGCATAGATAGTTTATACTCCAAAAAACATGTTTAGCTAATGGACTTGCTTTATAAGCTCAGTATTTTTTTTGTGATTTTTCATGGTAGTGGTCCTTGGGTCCCTTTGGGCATTAATAAAGTAATGACAAGTTAGTAGTAACATTTGGGGACTTCTATTCTCCTTTGGGGCCCTGGTGGCGTGGTGATTAAGCGTTTGGCTGCTAACCAAACGAATCCACGAGCCACTCCTTGGAAAAACCCTATGGGGCTGCTCTAGTCTCTCCTGTAGGGTCACTATGAGTCGGAATTGACTCAACGGCAATGGGTTTTTTACTCTCCTTTGGCCAGTCCTCCACAATATAACATTGTAGTTACAGTCATTCATGTCTTAGTCACTATTAAAGTTGAATGAATTTTTTTTTCTTTTCGTGTTCCATTTGAAATTATGAATGGTACTCTAGAGAATTCAAATGTATAGTTATGAATGGTATCTCAGAATAGTTACCATTTATGCAAATGAAACACACTTCTTAACTTAGAAATCAAACAGAATTGAATTAGAAAAGAGAAGAATAGAAACAAGAATTGTTGAATGCTTGCAGGGGAAATAATGTTCAGATATAGAAGCATCTCAGAAAAAAATTGCTTTCATCATGATTTCTACAGACTAATAAACAGTCGGAGACTGATGAGAGAGGCTGTTAAGCTGTGCTGGTGCTATTACCTTTCAAACTCTTATTTTCCTTTTCTGGTAAAATATAGAAACAACTGAGACATACTCTTTTAGTTGTAAGATTAATTCCACTTGAACAAAATTAAGTTTCTTATTTTTAGAATATAGTAGCCATTTTGGGAAGGAGCGGGGGTTGAAATATTCAACTTAGTTCCAGTTTGAGTGAATATGTGTGTGTATATATACACACATGAATACCTTTAACACGTGTATGTTACTGGCTCATGATGAAATTTAAACCTTGTAATGGACATAGTAAAGTAGCAAGAGCAATTCTTCTTCTTTCAAGTGATTAGAATTGAAACTTTTTTCCCTCCTGATGGTTCCAGCAAGTACTCAGTCTAAAAGCTTTCTGTCAAAGCAGGTCTTGAGAAATTATGCTTAACTGTGTAGAAGGAGGTCTTGAAATTATTGAATCATGCCCATTGATGTTCCTTCCCATTCGTGATAGGGAACTGTAAATAAATTTCCCTCTGTAGAATATTTTTTTCTTTCTGAATTTCATTTATTTTGTTGTTGAGAATATACACAACAAAACATACACCAGTTCAACAGTTTCTACATGTACAATTTAGTGACATTGATTGCATTCTTCAAGTTGTGCAACCACAACCATTCTCACCCTCCTTTTCTGAGTTGTTCCTCCCTCATTAACAAACTCACTGGCCCCTAAGATTCCTATCTAATCTTTCAAATGCTGTTGTCAGTTTGATCCCATATAGATAGTTCTTAAGAGTATAATGCTCAAGGCAGACCTTTTTTACTAGCTAAACTATTGTTGGGTTTTGAGCTGACTTAAGGTGATATTTTTGGTTTAAGGTTTAAAGATTATCTCAAGGCAGTAGTTTCAGGGGTCCATCCACCCTGCGTAGCCAGAAAGTCTGGTGTCCAGTGAGAATTTGAAAATCTGTTCTGCATTTCTCCCCCGTTTTGATCAGCATTTTTCTATGGAATCTTTGATCAAAATATTCAGTAATAGTAGCTGGGCACCATCCAGTTCTGGTCTCATGGCAAAGGAGGCAGTTGTTCATGGAGGTAATTAGATACACATTCCATTTCCTCCTCCTATTCCTAACTCTCTTTCTTCCTCTGTTGCTCCAGGTGAATAGAGACCTATTGTTGTGTCTTGGATGGCTGCTTGCAAGCTGTTAAGACCCCAGGCATTAGGCAACAAACTAGGAGGTAGAACTGAAGCACTAAACACGTTATCAGCCAATTAACTGGGATGTCCCATGAAACCATGACCCTAAACCTCCAAACCAAGGAACCAAATTCCTTGAGGTTGTATATAAGCACCTTCAGCAGCTACTCTTTTTTTTTGTCATTGTTCTAAATATATCTATCACACAACTTTTGCCAATTCAACCTTTTCAGGTGTACAGCTTATTGACAGCAGTTACAATAATCAGCTGTGCAACCCTACCCTTAATCAATGAGATTTTTCCCTCACCATTAACCTCCGTTTTTCCCCTCTCTCTGGCACCCCTGGTAACCATTAATAATCATTGGTCTCTGTACATTTGCCTTTTCTTGTTTTTTTATATAAGTGAGGTCATACAGTATTTGCCCTTTTGTGATTGGCTTTTTTCAGTCAGCATAATGTCTTCAAGCTTCATCCATACTGTAGCATGTATCAAGACTTCCATTTCTGCTACTAGCTGAACCATTGTATGTATGTACCACATTTTGTTTATGGGCCTCTGTAGAATATTGATAGTCTTTAAAGAATAGTATTCCTGATACCAAAGGCATCTGTGGAAACCAGCCTTGCTCCCCTTTTTACTTTTTTCCTTCAGCATTTGTTGGACGATTATTTACAAAGCACAGTGCTCCCACTTTGATCTATATATATTATTACATTCAGTCCCCAGCACTTGAGATAAATTATATTATGGTTTCTTGTTATTGTTAGTTGGCATCGAATTGGCCCCTGTCTTGTGATGATCCCATTTGGGATTGGACCGTTGGGATCTATAGGGTTTTTATTGGCTGATTTTCAGAAGTATATTGCCAGGCCCTTCTTAGTCTGTCTTAGATTGGAAGCTCGGCTGAAACCTGTTCAGCATCACAGCAACATGGCAAGCCTCCATCAACAGCCTCAAACTGGGCTTGAGGTACATTGGTCTAGAATAGAACCCCAGTCTCCCACATGGAAGGTGAGAATTTCTACCACTGAAGTAAACATGTTGAGAGAGGATGACATAACTTCCTCAAAGTCACTCAGCTAATAAATGGAAGATTTGAGATTTGAAACCTGTATCTTTTTTTATAAGCTCTTTTAAAGCTAAAATTTACATGCAGTGAAAAATGCATAGATCTTAAGTGTATAATTAGATGAGTTTTGACAAATATAAACACTTGTGTAACCTTCACACCAATCAAGAGTTAGAACATTTCCATAACCCTCCAGAGTCCCTCGTGTAGTGCCTCCTTCCATTCAATCCCCACCCTTTGTAGACAACCACTGTTTTGAAATCTACCCCCAAATATTAATTTTGCCAGTTATCAAATCATACAGTATGCACTCTTGTGTCTTACTTTTTGTATTCAACATAAAGTTTTTGAGATTCATCCACGTCGATGTGCGTATCAGTATGAAGCCAAGTCTTTTGATGCATATCTAGAGTTCTTTCCAACGAACTGCGGCTCCTAGTTTGCTTATTCTTGCATCACATCCATGTTGTTGCTTTGGTATTTACATGTAATTTACTTACCTTTTCTAATATCCTAGGTCTATTTATTTTAAAAATCTCTTTGAAATTACAAAAGTAATATATCAACAAATTATACAATCAAAAATAAGGAGTGAAAGTTTCCTCAGATTTATTTTTATGTTTTTTTAGTTATGAAAATGAATGCTCCTTGTTAAAAAAAAAAAAAAATCAACCAATTAAGAAGATATGAAGTAGAGAATAAGAATCACCTATAATCCCACCAGGTAGCATTTTGATGTATTTTCCTCTTTCTCTACATTTTGTTTACCATAGTACTACGATCATAGCTTAGAGATTTTTAGGCTTTCCTTCTATGTTGTATTTGTCACACCCTCTAATCAGTTCGTATTATGTCAGTGTTCGTGCTTGTGGCTACCGTAAATCTGACTATGTAGCTGGCAGTGACCTCGACTGGGTTGGCCTCATCAGGCAGCATTTTTGAATGTTTATTGTGTACCATACTCCTTCATCTCCCACCTCATTCTTGCATACCCAATACCTAAGTTCTCTCTCATATAGCAGAGTAGGAGGCAGTATACCACAGTGGTTAAGAGTATAGATTCTTAAGTCCCTCCACCTGGGTTCACATCTAGGCTGCTCCAGTTCCTAGCTCTGTAGCCCTGGGTAAGTGACATAACCTCTTGTAGCCTCAGTTTTCTTATCTGTAAAACAGAAACTGATCTCATTTTACTGTAAAGTAATAGAGCCTATCTCAGAGGAGTATTGGAAGGATTAAATGACATCATTACTTAGTGAAGTACTCAATCAATCTTAATAATCATTGTTATCATAACTTAAGAAATGTCAGAGGAGATTGGCCACATCCTCTATCTGGCCCAGAGTTCTACTTTTTTACTGCTTTCCGAAGGGCTGCTTGTGGGTGTGAAGTCATGAAAATGTCAACTTCAAAATTTAGGGCTATGTTTCCCAAAATTCCTAATTTCTCTTAGGAATTTCTTATGGAAATGCCATCTCTGAACTTATCTGGACTATTTTTGGATTTTTTTATTACATTTTGTACTTCCCACCTGAGTAATGAGTTTTTCTTCCTTTAAATACTGCATCAGGCAGTAGACTAGTACTTTTTATTGGTCCTAATAAAAGCAGTAGCTTCTGTATAGTAAGTATATACTGTGTGCCAGGCAATGTGCGTATCTCCATCCTCACAGCAAATCTTCCAGTTTGTTATTTACAGATGAGAAAAGCGAGTCTCAGAGAAGTTAAGTAACTTGCCCAAGGTCACACAGCTAAATTACGGGGACTAGAATTCAAAGCCTATGTCTTTCTAACTCTTAAACGTGGACTTTAAAAAGAAAAATATATATATACTTTATTCTTTAGACTTCCAACTACTTTGTAACATTTAAGATTTGATGCAGAATTCTCTATGTACCATTTCACATCTTATTTGTTTCATATTAAAGTGCTCTTTATATATCTATATTTCTCTATTTTTTTTTAAACCTCTACTCATACAGAAGCCCCTCTGTCCTTTGGTCTTTTTGAGTACCTTTCTGGGCCTTCTCTGTTTTACCTTTCTTGTGCTATGATGACCACAACTGCACATTCTATTCTAGGTGCAGATACACTTTGGTTTGTTCAATGGTAGGATAATGTGTTCTGTGTTTCCAGGGCTTTCATAATAACAGCCAGCATTTTGTTGCCTTTTTGTTGCTGTATTCGGGATACAGTCCAGGGACTCTGAAACCCCTTTCCTGTCTTGTTAACAGGTAGCTTAGAGCTCATCATCTGATAATTATAGTTTGGACTATTTTTCCATTACTGCATTACCTTATTTTTGTCGACATGGAAGCTATTTTCCACATTTCTGGACACACACAGCCTTGCACTATCGTACTTCTATTGCCATAGAGTCATCTGCTAACTGGGAAGATATCATTAGATAGCTTTTTTTCTGGAAAATGTCTAAAAATGTTAATTGTGATTAGTTTAACATCGATCCCTAAGGAACCCCTTTGTTTATACATCTTTATCTAGAGAAGGGACTATTTATCAGAATCTCTTCTTTCTGTTTTTAAATAATTTACTGTTTTCAGTATCTTTTGGAAGAGTGTTTTTTTGTTTTTGTTTTTTGTTAAACTCTGTTCATTTAATTCTCATTCTCCGTACATGTATCCTCTTATTTCAGGTTTGTATATGTGTTACCTGAAGCCTTGCAAACAGGTTCTCTGTAGTCTTTGTTATATTAAATATTCTACAATAGGGTGATGCCCAGTATCAGGTAATTAGTTTAACATTCAGCACATTTATTGAGTGCCTACTTGGTGGTACAGATGGTTAAGCACTTGACTGCTAGCCGAAAGGTTGGCGGTTCAAACCCACCTAGAGGCACCTCCGGAGACAGGCCTGACAATCTGCTTCTGAAAGGTTACAGCCTTGAAAACCTTATGGAGCAGTTCTACTCTGCACACATGGGGTTGCCATGAGTTGGAACAACTAGACGGCAGTTAATAACAACAACATGTGCCAAGTGCTGAGGATACAAGTCAGTGACCATAAGAGGCAAGGTCCCTGCCCTTATGCAGTTTAGGGAGGCTTGGGTAAACAAAATGTTGAAGATTGTGATGTCTTAGGAAGAGAATAACATAAAGAGCCGGGGTAGAGCAAGTGGTTTGTGATTGGCTGCTAACATAAAGATTGGTAGCTCGAACCCACCCAGCGGCTGTGTGGAAGAAAGACCTGGCGATTTGCTTCCATAAAGATTACAACCAAAAAAACCCTATGGAGCAGTTCTACTCATTAACACATGGGGTCGCCATGAGTTGAGGGCCAACCCGACGGCAGCTAACAACAGCAAACATAATAGAAAGTAATGGAGGAACTTATGTAAAGGATGGTCAGGAAAGGCTTCTGGGAGAAAGTGACAGACTGAAGCTGAAGAATGAAAATGAACCAGCCAAATGAAGAGGTGAAGGAACAGTAAGGGAAAAGGCCCTGAATAAGGAAAATCCTTGGTGTATTCTAAGAACTGATGGAAGCACAATGTAACTGTAGATTAGTGAGCAAGGGTGGCATGATATATGATTGGAAGGAAAGATAGGTAAGAGCCGGATATTTCACAGCTTTGTAGGACTGATTAGGAGTTTTATTTTTAAGTAAAATGGGAAGCCTTGAAGAGCTTAAAAAAAACAAACTTTATTTTTATTTTTTTATTGTACTTTAGATGAAGGTTTACAAAGCAGACTAGTTTCTCATTAAACAATTAATACACAGATTGTTTTGTGACATTGGTTGCCAACCCTACAACATGTCAGCACTCTCCCCTTCTCGGCTTTGGGTTCCCCATTACCAGCTTTCCTGTCTCCTCCTGCCTTCTCATTCTTGCCCCTGGGCTGGTGTGCCCGTTTAGTTTAGTTTTGTTTTGTTTTATGGGCCTGTCTGATCTTTGGCTGAAGGGTGAACCTCAGGAGTGACTTCAGTACTGAGCTGTAAGGGTGTCTGGGGGCCATACTCTCAGGGTTTCTCCAGTCTCTGTCAGGCCAGTAAGTCTGGTCTTTTTTAGTGAGTTAGAATTTTCTTCTACATTTTGTGATCCCTGTCAGAGCAGTTGGTGGTTCTAGCTGGGCACCATCTAGTTGTGCTGGACTCAGTCTGGTGGAGGCTGTGGTAGTTGTGGTCCATTAGTCTTTGGACTAATCTTCCCCTTGTGTCTTTAGTTTTCTTCATTCTCGCTTGCTCCAGACGAGGTGAGACGAGTGGAGTATCTTAGATGGCTGCTTGCAAGCTTTTAAGACCCCAGACACTACTCACCAAAGTAGAATGTAGAACATTTTCTCTATAAACTATGTTATGCCAGTTGAGCTGGATGTTCCCCAAGACTATGGTCCCCACAGCCCTCAGCCCAATAATTTGGTCCCTCAGGGAGTTTGGATGTGTCTATGGAGCTTCCATGACCTTGCCTTGTACAAGTTGTGCTGGCTTCCCCAGTATTGTGTACTCTCTTACCGTTCACCAAAGTTACCACTTATCTATTGTCTATTTAGTGTTAAAAAAAAAACAAACTTTTTAATGGAAAATTTCAAGCGTATATAAAAGTAAAGAGAATGGTATAATGAATTCTTATGTGTCTATCACCTAACTTCAACAGTGTCAAGTTTGTTGTTTTCACATATATGCACCAGTGAACCCACCATCACGGTTAAGATAATGAACATCTCCGTCACCCCTAATGTTTCATCCTGGCCCCTTGTAATCACTCCTTCCTGTCCTTCTGCCCCCCCCACTCCAGGCAACCACTGATCTGCTTTCTATCACGATAGATTAGTTTTCATCTTCTAGAATTTTATATGAATATATACCAGTGAACCCACCACCACAGTTAAGATAATGAGCATCTCCACTGTATGTAATAATCATACAGTATATACTCTTTTTTTGTTTTTGTTTTGTTTTTTTGTCTGGCTTCTTTCACTCAGGATAATTATTTTGAGATTCCTCTGTGTTGTTGCATGTATCAGTAGTTCATTCCTTTTTATTAAACCCTTTGCCATCGAGTTGATTCCAACTTATAGTGACCCTATAGGACAGAGTAGAATTGCCCTGTAGGGTTTCCAAGGAGTGCCTGGTGGATTTGAACTGCAGCCTTTTGGTTAGCAGCCGTAGCTCTTAACCACCTCACCACCAGAGCTCCTTTTTATTGCTGAGTAATAATTCTTTATATGAATGTACCACAATTTGTTTATTCATTCATCTATTAATGGACATTTGGGTTGTTTCCAGTTTTGGGTTATTACAAATAAAGCTGCTATGAACATTTGTTTACAAGTCTTAGTATGGACATATGCTTTCATTTTTCTTTCTCCTTTTTTTTCCCATAAAGTTCACCTTTTTGAAATGTATGATTCAGTGGTTTTTAGTATATTCACAAGGTTGTACAGCCATCACCAGTATCTAATTGCAGAACATTTTCATCATCAGAGAAGGAAACCCCATAACCATTAGCAGTCACTCCCCATCTCCCCCTTCTCCCAGCCCTAGGCAAACCACTAATCTACTTTCTGTCTATGGATTTGCCTATTCTGGATATTTCCTATAAATGAAAACAACAATATGTGTTGTTTTGTGTCTTGGCTTTTTTCACTTATCATAATGTTTTCAAGGTTCATCCATGCTATAGCATGTATCAGTACTTCATTCCTTTTATGGCTGAGTAACATTCCCTTGTATGTATATACCACATTTTGTTTATCCATTCATCTGTTGGTAAGTACTTGGGTTGTTTCCACCTTTTGGCTTTTGTGAGTAATTCTGCTATGAATATTGGTGTACAGTGATCTGTTTGAGTCTCTGTTTTCAATTCTTTTGGGTATGAAATTGCTGGGTAATATGGTAATTCTACCCATTTGTCAGTTTGTTGTACTGTGGTGGCTTGCATGTTGCTATGATGCTAGAAGCCATACTGCCGGTATTTCAAGTACTAGTAGAGTTACATCACCCATGGTGGACAGGTTTCAGTAGAGCTTCCAGACTAAGACAAACTAGGAAGAGAGGCCTGGCAATCTACTTCTGAAAATCAGTCAATGAAAACTTTATGGATAACAACAGAACATTGTCTGATATAGTGCTGGAAGAGAAGCCCCTTGGGTTGGAAGGACTCAAACGTAACAATGACCATAAAGATGGCATAGGACCAGGCAACATTTTGTTTGGTTATATTGTACATAAAGGTTGCCATGAGATGGAACTGACTTGACGACAACTAATAACAACTATGGTAATCTATGTTTAACTTTTTGAGGAACTGCCAAACTGTTTTTTACAGTGTCTACACCATTTTACATTCCCACCAGCAATGTATGAGGGTTCCAGTTTTTCTACATCTTCCCAACACTTGTTATTTTCTTTTTTAATAATTGCCATCCTAATGCGTGTGAAGTGGTATCTCATTGTGGTTTTGATTTGCATTTCTCTAATGACA
This sequence comes from Trichechus manatus latirostris, assembly GCF_000243295.1. Classification (NCBI taxonomy): domain Eukaryota; kingdom Metazoa; phylum Chordata; class Mammalia; order Sirenia; family Trichechidae; genus Trichechus; species Trichechus manatus. The sequence goes on from NW_004443984.1 coordinate 2,368,018, forward strand.
AATGATGTTGAGTATCTTTTCTTGTGCTTACTTGGCCATTTATAAATCTTCTTTGGAGAAATGTCTATTCAAGTCCTTTGCCCATTTTTTAATTGGGTTGACTTTTTGTTGTTTAGTTGTAGGAGTTCTTTCATATTCGGGATATTAAACCATTATCAACCAAAAAAAAACAAACTCGTTGCCATCAAGTCGATTCCGACTCATAGCGACTCTATAGGGCAGAGTAGAACTGCTCCATAGGGTTTCCAAGGAACGGCTGGTGGAGTCGAACTGCAGACCTTTTGATTAGCAGCCAGGCTCTTAACCACTATGCTAGTAGGGCTCCAAACCCTTATCAGATATATGATTTCCAAATATTTTCTCCCATTCTGTAGGCTGTCTTTTTACTGTATTGATAATGTCCTTTGATATACAAAAGTTTTTAATTTTGATGAAACCCAATTTATTCTTTGCCTGGTTTGGATAGCGGGATAGTGCTGGCCTCAGTGAATGAGTTGTGAAGTATTTGTCCTTATTATTTTTGAAGCAGATTCTAAATTTCATTTCATCTGTAAATATTTCAGCATATATCTTTAAAAGACAAATATTCCCTGTTGAAACATAACTATATTAGCATTTTCATACCCCAGTGTCTTCAAATACCCAGTTACTTAAAGAATTTCAAACAGGGGAGTATATGATCTGATTTCAGTTTTTAAAAGATTAGTCCGGTTACTTCAAGGAGAATAGATTGTCTGAGAGGAATTGATCGAGGTGGGTAACAGAAGGCTATTGCAGAAGTCCAGGTATTGATGGAGGCTTGAATTAGATTGGTAGCAAAAGAAATGAAGAGAAGTGGGTATTTAGGACATATTTTGGAGGTATAGCTAATAAGACTTGTCGATGGGTTAGATATGTGAATCAAAGAAGAAGACAAGGATTGAGCATGCCTTCCTTCTGGAAACTCTTCTCTTAGCTTTGATGACACAGCTAAGAGAAGTTCTCCTTCTCCTGTCTTCCTGATACCTCCTTCTTTGTTAGTCTCTAGGTTGTCCTCTTACCTTGTTTCTCTTTTTAAATGCTTTTGTATTGGGAAGTCATCTACTCTCATGTATTTAACTTCATGTAATAATAACTCCAGAGTCTTTATTTCCACCACTGAGCCCCAGTCCCAGAATTTCTCTTGGACTGTTCACCTAGATATCCTGTCTGCACCTCTCACTTTTCATGGACTACCTGCTTTTTAGAACCAGTAATCAGATTTTTACAGCTTGTTTCCTCCTTGCTTGGGAGACATGTTTACAGGCTTTAAGGGTGGATTTCATACCTTAATTATGGAACCTTTGCTTTAGAGAAGTGCGTTTCTGAGTAAAATACTTAGCACACCTGGGCAGCATTTTGTCCTTCAGGACCTCAACTTCCTCATAGGACAGAAATGAGATTAAGCTTATCTTTTGCTCCTCCCCCCATTCCTACCCACCAGCTTCCTGCTCTTCATCTTGACTCACGTATTTCTCTGCATTCACTCAGCAGTCACTTACTCAGCACATTTCAGGACTGGTATATGTCTGCCAGAAGGAGTCCTGGTGTTGCAGTGGTTAAAGCGCTTGGCTGCTAACCAAAAGGTCTGTAGTTCAAACCCACCAGCTGCTCTGTGGAAGAAAGATGTGGCAGTCTGCTTCCATAAAGATTACAGCCTTGAAAACCCTATGGGGCAGTTCTGTTCTCGATGGCAGTGGCTTTGGGTTTTTTGGTATAGGTCTGCCAACATGCTGGACATTGGCTCCACTATTCTCCCAGTTCATCCAGGTGTAAAATCTCAGCTACTATTGACTGTACCCGAACTTCATATTTCTTTCCTTGCCAAGACCCTCTCAGGTCCCTCCCTGTCACTTTCTCCCACTATTCTAGTTCAGATCTTTGTTATCTTCTGCCTTGACTATTGTTCCTACTTCCAGTCTCCCTTGCTAGCTCCATTCTGTTCTCCTCAGATGAGAGTATAACATCTTCCTAAATATTTTATAATCTAAAGTCAATTGTGTGACTCCCATTGCTTACTGACTAAAGTACAAACTCGGCCTGATATTCAGGATTCTGTGATCTGGCCCCAACTTGTCCTTCCAGCCTTGCTTCCCACTACTTTTGCAATAAGATAACTCATCTTCATTCCCCAGATGTGTCTCATTATTTTCTGCCTCTGTGCCTCTGCTCACACTGTCTGTCTGCCACTGATATAATACCCCTTGTCTCTGCATGTCCAAATCCTGCCCATTTTTAATGCCCAGTTATAGGGCACTCCTCTACGCTGCCTTCTGTGAGTTCTTAACCAGAAGTACGTTACTTACAATACTTAAATCATAGCTTCATTAGTTTTTACTTTGTTTTATATTTATGTACTTTACTCATCTCTTCTTTATGACTAATCTCCTTAAGCAGAAACTGTTTCTTGAATCTCTGCATCTTCTATAATGCTAGGGCCTTTACACTTGGTGTTTACTCATAAATATTTGTTGGTGAGGTAATCTTTCAGTGTGTCCTAGAGGCAAAAAACTAAATTGAATGACCTCTTCAGGTATTAACCAACCCCCTGATTTATTTTCATAGATTTTTGTAGATTCAAGACATCATCAAACGTCAAGTTAATGTTCAGATTTCCACAATTGCTGTTTCTTTCTCTCTCCTTCTTGCCCTTCATCTCGCCCTCCTTTCTTTGTAAACATTTGGTTAATTTGAATTAGGGTCCCGATAAGGTCCATACATTGATTTGGTTGGTATGGATCCTAAGTTGCTTTTAGAGCCCTGGTGGCACAATGGTTAAGCACTTGGCTACTAACTGAAAGGTCAGCAGTTCAAACCCATCAGCCTCTCTGTGGGAGAAAAGACCTGGAGATGTGCTTCTGTAAAGATTTCAGCCTAGGAAACCTTATGGGACAGTTCTCTGTCCTATAGGTCACAAGGAGTCAGAATTGACTCGATGGCACACAGGTCTCTTTTAATCTATAAGTTATCTCTATTACTAAAATTTTTTCTCTTTTTTTTCTGTTTTTTATTCTTTTTTGTTGTTGCTGCTGTTGTTTAAGAAACCAGCTTGTTCTGTAGTTTTCCCATTCTCAGTTTTGCTAATTGAATTCCTATGATTCATTTATATTCCTTTATCCTTGTATTCCCTATAAACTAGTTTTAGGTCTAGAGCAGCATGGTTTGATAAAAATATGCAAGTTGCAGATGAAATTTAAATTTTTTAGTAGGCACATTAAAAAGATAAGAAATAGGTGAAATTTATTTTAATAATATATATTTTATTTAACTAAATAGATCCAGACTCTTACCATTTCAACATGTAATCAATATAAAAAATTATTAATGAGATATTTTATGTTCTTTTTTTCATACTAAGTCTTTGAAATCCAGTGTGTATTTTACACTTAACAGCACATAACAGTTTTGACTAGCCACATTTTGTTTTATTTTATTGTTGTACTTTAAGTGAAAGTTTACGATTCAGGTTAGTTTCTCATACAAAAATTTATACATACATTGTTATGTGACCCTACTTGCTGTCCCTGTACTGTGACAGCACACTCCTCCTTTCCACCCCTGATTTCCTGTGTCCATCCAGCCAGCTAGCTGACTAGCCACATTTTAAGTCCTCAGTAACCACATGTATCTAGTGGCTACCTGTTGGACAGCACAGATCTAGAGGCTTGACCTGAATCAGGTTCCGTATTTTGTTAAGAGTACGTCATAAGTGGTGGTGTATACTTCCATGGTGTCTCTTTTTGTGTTGTAAGTGGTCATAGATAATCATGACCTAGATCTATTATTTCATTAGATGTTTGCAAAACGATGATATTGTAATTCCATCATTCTTTCTTCATTTGTTAGCTGAATACTTCAGTAAAGAAAAACTTTCCCTCATCAATGCTTTGCTTACCCTGAAGTTTGATTTATACAGGAAAGGCAGGATAAATACTTGATCCTTTCTGTTTATTCCTTTATTTACTAGTTTTCAAAATGATGAGTTGGTTTCCCTGGCATCCTCCAAAGGGCACCAGTGAGTTTTGTTTCTTTTCTTTTTTTTAAGGATCATTATGAACTTAGGGATTTTAACATATTTGATGTGTTTTGATCCATTGCAGTCATTCTTACTGATGTTCAAGTTGTTTTGTCTCGGACCAGTGGGAGCCAGTCTCTTCAGGTTGACTCCTGATTCCTTTTGACATAACTATATTAGTCATTGATAATGTTCTTTGCTTTCTCCTATGATAACATGTTCCAGACTTGTCTTGTACATTTCCTGCTCTTTTCTTCAAGGAGCTCTGGGTCTTTTTAGTGGGATGTTGTATTTAGAGATCACATTCTTGGCTTCCTTGTTTTGTAGATGAGAAAACCGAAGCCTAGAGAAGTACACTGATTTAACCAAGGTCACACAGTTTTAGGAGCAGAATCTGGCCTAGAACCCTGGCTCCCTGGCTCTTAACCTCTATGCTATTGCCATTCTGTCTTGCTTCGTCTACCTCATTTCTAGGGCAGGTGGTTTAACTGCTACTCTAGCCATCAGGGGAAAATGGGTTTTGTGGGTGATCATTGGAGGTGCAATCAAACCTCATTAATTTGGGCTAATTGGGGGAAATCCTAGTGAGAGTGCTGTAGGTTGTTTTTCTGTGGGAGCATCTGTTACTTCTGAGTTCATACAGTAGCTGAAACTAGGCTAATAGTGTTACCAGGTTATTTTGCCAGGTAGAGGTCCTTGTACCTAGTTTAATGAGTAGCTGAGAATGATGTGCAATTTAACTTTAATTGTATGTAAATTAGACTCCTGAAATGCTTAAAAACAGCTTATTAAACGTTTCTCCCTGCAATCTTATTTGCATTGTTTCTTTAGCTAGACTTTTTATTAGAGTGCAGAAGTAAACTTTAGCTCAGATCTGAGTTTATTTCAAGTTTCAAATGTGTAAAGTTCACATTAATAAAGTGTTTCCATAAAATTCAGAGAATTTTAGGAAGAATATTTGAGAGCAGAGGAGGAACATCAAAACGTCAGAAATCTGGCAGTTTTAGCCAATGAACACAGCTCTTTGCATCTAAAACTAAACTAAAAGCGCTTTTGAGTGGCAAAGAGCTTCCAGAAAGCTCATTCACTTACCTCAAAAGTAGTGTTACTTTTGGACCTCAGTCAGATAATTGTGTACATTGAGGGACAGAGGACCTAGGTGTGTGAGGGCTGACTATGTTGCCTGCTGGCTCTGTGGCCCAAAGTAAGTCTCTTGACCCTTTCTGACCTTAGTTTTCTCATCTTTAGTGAGGTAATTAAAATTGTAAACATCAACAAAGTGAAGAGACAACCTACAGATTGGGAGAAAATTTTAGGGAAGCATATATGATAAGGGTTTAATATCTAGAATATATAAGAACTCCTAAAACTTAACAACAAGACAAACAATCCAGTTCAAGTATGGACAGATGAATAGGTGTTTCACCAAAGAGGATATGCAAATGGCCAATAAGCACATGAAAAGATGCTTGAAGTCATTAGTTACTAAACCAAAAACCAAACCCACTACTGTCAAGATTCCGACTCATAGCGACCCTATAGGACAGAGTAGAACTGTCCCATAGGCTTTCCAAGGCTGTAAATCTTTACAAAAGCAGAACTGCCACATCTTTCTCCCACGGAGCAGCTGATTGGTTCAAACTGCTGACCTTTCGATTAGCAGCTGAGTGCTTTAACCACTGCGCCACCAGGGCTCATTATTCATTGTTGTTGTGTTGTTGCTGCAGCGTGCTGTCGAGTCAATTCCAACTCATAGCGACCCTATAGGACTGGGTAGAACTGCCCCTAGGGTTTCCAAGGAGCAGCTGGTGGATTCAAACTGCTGACCTTTTGGTTAGCAGCTGAGCTCTTAACCACTGCACCACCAGGGCTCTCTCATTAGTCATTAGGGAGATACAAATCAAAACCATTATAAGGTACTACTTCACTCCCACTAGAAAGGCTATGATTAAAAGAAAAAAGGAAAATAACAGGTGTGGGTCAGGATGTGGAGAAATTGTAAATGAATAATTTCTTTAATAAGAATCTACACAAAGCTGGTTCCTATGAGGTGGGGGTTAAAGATATCCCAAATGTCCAACTTCTCCAAGCTGTTATACCACTCCATTATGTAACATCAGCTATTCTGCCTTCCCTCAGTGCTCTTCCTCCTGTCTTTGAGTTAGATAATTCACTGCAACACTTCACGGAACTCATGAACCGTACTTACAGTTAAGTGGTTTATTGGGGAAGTAACAGGTTACAACTTGGGATCAGAATCAACTTAGAAATAAAGAAATAACTGGGTGTAACTCAGGATCAGGATCAACTTGCAAGTAACAGGAGTAACTCCGGAGACAGGATACAGTTTGTCAATCAGTACGGCTTCCAACCAAGACAGCTTTCAGCTCCTTCTCGGCATGCCTGCAGGTAGGCTGCACTTGGCTGTGCCCGCAGGTTGGCCCCCACCTGGGCCTGGCCTCTGCCATGGGACCCCGCTTGGGCAAGTGTTACAGCTCTTTTGGCTCCACCATCAAGTGCCTGGAGGCACCCCACTGCACCAGCAAACCTCCTGCCCAAAGGCGCTCAGCTCTCTTGGTCTGTAGGTTGGGAAGCCCACTGCAGCTGTCTCATACTGGTCTCATGGTTCTCACTGCTTGTACCATCTCACACTGTCTCCAGTGTTACACCTCTCTCTAGCTCCTGAATCTAGGAGGTTCTCAGTGCAGGCACCCCAGGTCCAAAGGACGTGCTCCACTTCCTGGTGATAATGAGGTGCCCCTCAACCTCTGTGGGATTAGCCCTTTTATAAGCTTACTCCTCCCACCAAGACCATAAATTGACTAATCCCCTTGGTAGGCCACAGGCACCTTATTTGTATAGTAAACTGTCCAGTCCCTGCAAGGATTTTACATATGTTATTTGCATGGTAAACTGTCCAATCCCTTTGCAAGATTATGGCCTAACAAATCATTTTGGCAGAACTATAAACCCAGGGCCAGAAAGGCCATATATAAAGAGAAACTCATTGCACTGCAAATCGGAACCCTTGTCTATTACTGGTGGGAACATAAAATAGTGCCGCCACTGTGGAAAACTTTTGCAGTTCCTCAAAAAGTTAAACATAGAACTACCATATGACCCAGAAATCTCAATCCTAGATATACACCCAAAAGAATTGAAAGCAGAAATTTGTATACCAATGTTCATCGCAGCACTGTTCACAGTAGCCAAAAGGTGGAAACAACCTAAATGTCCATCCATAGATAAATGGCTAAACAAAACGTATATACGTACAATGGAATATTACTCAACCATAAAGAGAAATGAAGTCCCAGTGCACGCCACAACATGGATGAACCTTGAAAACATTATGTTAAGTGAAATAAGTCAATCATGAAAGGACAAATATTGTAAGATCTTACTTACATGAAATAGGCAAATGTATAGAGACCAAGTTTATTAGTGGTTACTAGGGATGGAAGGTGGGGGTGGAGAGAAGGGAGAGAGCCTTTGCTCAGGGGCACTGAGTATTTGTTACTGGTGATGGAATAATTTGGAAACAGTGGTGATGATTGTACAATGGATGAACTTAACCAGTGTCACTGAATTGTACATGTAAAAAATGTTGAATTGGCAAATGTTTTGTTGTGTATATAGTTTTACCACAATTAAAAAAAAATGGGAATAAAACACATGTTCTTTTAATCTCACAGACTTCTTGTGAGATTCAGATCAGCTAATTAATCAAATGATATACTTACTGAATTAATGAGAAATGATAAAAGTGGTTTTTAAACTAGAAGCTTTGTATGATAGTAAGTATTATTAGAATAATATAGATTGGATGGACTAATACACACTGATGATCAGAGGCATGACAGCAGAAGGAGATTCAAAAACTTTGTGGCCATTTTACTGCAGGGGCATAGGGTTCTCACATCTCAGGAGCCTCTGACAGCAACACAGTCTTTATAGCACAGTACCACTACTGATCTTAGGACCCTTGGTTACCAAGAAATGTTAAATTATATTTAGTATGTTCTGTTTAAGAAGTAATGAATATATACAACATATTTACAGACATTTTCATAAAAATACAGTGTCTAAAGAGTTATTTCCATTATCTGACAATTCTCCTTTATGTAGAATGTGTCATTCCCTAAAAGAAGCTAACACCTGCACTAATGCCAGCTACTGTTCTAAATTTTTATATATATTTACTCTTTTATTTCTCTCAATAATCCTGTGAGATTTATACTGTTATTGATGTCCATCTTACAGATGGGAAAACTGATGTGACAGGACATGATAATTGCTTCATTATAACTGAATTTTGTTTACCATGGATTCTTGTTTACATAATACAGAAACTTTTTTCCTCCTGCCAACAGACTCCAGGCTGCACCTGATGCATTTTCATATCTTGATTTCGCTGATTCTTTTGTTTCCTTCCAGATCACTTGGGAAATAATCTGTCAAACTCCATTTCCTCCAAATCTGAAAAATACCAGCATGAATTTCTGAAAAACATGTCCAGTTTTTAAAAAAATACTGGCATATAAAACAGTAAATAACAAAACATCTTTATTAACATGATTTCTACGAGAAGAGGAGCTGGTAAATGCATCTGAATTACTAGATTGGCAGAGAACTATTACTATCGTCAGCTTCCCATAGATTTTTGGGATATAGCCTTATTGTATGGTACTGGAGCTGTGTCGATGATTATACCAAATGATTATACCAATCTAGAATCAAAAGGTGTTATTTGCTGTCTCATTGATCTGTTGGACCGGTAGTATCCATTGCCATTCTTCTAATAGTACTTATTTGCAATAACACTCTCCTAGAGCGGCATCCAATTGAAAACCTCAACCTTCACTGGCAGAGGACTAGTATTTTTTGATTAGTTTCTAAAAACCAAAACCGAACCCATTGCCATTGAGTCGATTCCGACTCATAGTGACCCTATAGGACAGAGTAGGACTGTCCCATAGGGTTTCCAAGGAGCAGTTGGTGAATTTGAACTAACGACCTTTTGGTTAGCAGCCAAACTCTTAACCACTATACCACCAGGGCTCCTAATCTCTAAACAAGGTTTAAAAATTATTCCAGTACAGTTTGCTCTGGATTTCTTTTTAATTAAATTACATCTTTGCTTCCTCATACAGTATATATTTAATCAATTACACATCTACTAGGGCAGGAGGGGGGTGGGACAGGGCAAGGAAGCTGAAATTTAAATTAGGTAGTTTTCCTTCCACTTAGCAAATGTGATGCCAGTTTTGGAGGAGTGGATTAAAACAAATGACTAGCATAAGTTTTGGTTTTGTTTTGTTTTTTTTAAACCATTAAAATGACTTTTTTTCCTTAAATCATGAAATGTGCTTTTATCGTAACAGTAGTCTTAATAATAATTACATTTTTATTTTTAAAAATCATATTTTATAGTTCAGAGCTGTTAATTTTTTTATTCTTGCTGATTTTCTCTTAAATTTAGTGATTGCTATATTTAAAAGTATAGGATTTTTTAACATCTAATTTCATGAATGAGACTGGTCTCTGAAATGACCAATTTTTACTTAATTTAAAAAAAATCTTTGTTTTAAAGACAACTGCAAATGTCACTGAGGACAATCATGCATTAATCAAAATCAATTATGAAAATAATAAAATACCTGATTGGCTTGAATTATCAATTTTCTATTTTTTATTTGATTCAGAAAATCAACAAATACTTTTGAGAACACATTATGTGCAAAAGACTAAGATAAATACTACCCTGTCCAAAAATAGCCTGTATTCTAGGAATACAGATACACACGAAAATGTTGCAGTATTGTTGAATTTCAAATATTTCTGAATCTTTATCTCTACCATTACTTTATTCATCTAGCTATTTTGCCTTAATAATTTTTGCTAATGAGTTTAGGAAATACTATGAATACTGTATCAGTTTATTTGAAAATTTAGATGAAAACGCAAAAGATAACTTACCAAGATGACTTCAGAAGAAGTAGAAAACCTGGCACAGTGGTTAAACACTTGGCTGCTAACTGAAAGGTCAGCGGTTCGAACCTACCAGCATCTCTGAGGGGGAATAGACCTGGCGATCTCCTCCCATAAAGATTACAGCCTAGGAAGCCCTATTGGGACAGTTCTGCTCTGTCCTGTAGGGTCACTGTCAGTCATCAGAACTGACTTGACTGCACACCACAACAACAAATAAATTGAAGCTGTAGTTAAATAACTTCTCCCAAAGAAAACACCATGCCCAAATAATTTTCCAGATGAATTCCATCGAACTTTCAAGATACAGCCTAAGGTTATAGAATCAGTTATAAGTTCCACTTTTCCATGCCATTGCCCCCCATTAAGAAGGTGACCATATGATTTACATTTTCACTTCCTGCCTTCCTGACATGGGTCTCTACTAAGGAGAGCTAATTGTCACCTTTTTTTCTTCATTAGCTCCCACTCTCTTTCTCCTTCTTGGATTTTTCTCTGATTTTTTTCTTCATGGTCAGCAAGAGTCAAAAAGAACCTTTCCATTGTGAATTCTGTTCATCTTTCTATCCACTTACCCAGTGTTTTATGAAGGGTCAGTGGATGTCAGAAGTGCTGCTCAGACCTCAAGATTTAATAGATAGTACCTTTCCTCAAAGAGCTCACAATCTATCTCTGTTACAACTGTAATGTAGGATGGATACTATAAAAGAGAATAATAGGGTACTATTGGAGCAGACAGGAGCCTTAGTGGCACAGTGGTTGAAGCGCTCACCGCTAAACTAAAGTTCAGCGGTTTGAACCCACCAGTTGCTCCTTGGGAGAAAGATGTGGCAGTCTGCTTCTGTAAAGATTTATGGCATTGGTGAGTGAAAGAAGTCAATAACAAAAGGACAAATATTGTATGAGACCACTCTTACAAAAGTCAAGAAAAGGTTTACACACAGAAAGAAACATTCTTTGATGGTTACCAAGGATGGGAGGGGGAGGGGAGGGAAAATCACTAACTAGATAGTAGACACATATTAACTTGGGTGAAGGGAAAGACAATACACAATATAAGGGAAGTCAGCACAACATGACCAAGGCGAAGACACTGAGGTACGCAAGAGTAAAAGGCAACAATGGTAAATACTATAACATACACAATCCTGCAGTAACAGTAATAATTTACAGGTGGATATGTAGGTAGATATGTAAACTGAACAGGTGTGGGATGATGTATGGGAGTACACCCACAAACATATATAGGTTTGGCAAAGGATATTTCTACATATGCATTTGTATGTGCAGCAAATATATCCACGTATATAGTAGAGCATGCAGAGGGCACGGTTACGAAAACTTCTTAGCCATAAACACACACCTCGAGCGACTGAGTCACTGGGCTTGAGGGCTTAGGACCATAGTCTCGGGGGGCATCTAGGTCAATTGGTCCATAAAGACAATGTTCTACATCCTACTTTGTTGACTAGCGACTGGGGTCTTAAAAGCTTGTGAACGGCCATCTAAGATACAGCAATTGGTCTCTTCCCACCCGGAGCAAAGAAGAGTGAAGAAAAAGTCTCAAGGAAGCAACTAGTCCAGAGGACTAATAGATGACATAAACCACAGCCTCCACTACCCTGAGACCAGAAGAACTAAATGGTGCCTGGCTACCACTACCGACTGCTCTGAGTGGAGTCACATAGAAGGTCCTGGGTAGAGTGGGAGAAAAATGTAGAACAAAATTCAAATTCATTAAAAAGACCAGACTTGATAGAGACTGGTGGAACCTCGAAGAGTAAGGCCCTTAGACACCCCTCAGACCTGGAACTGAACCCACTCCCGGAGATCACCTTTCAGCCAAACAATAGACAGGCCTGTAAAGTGAATAATAACATCCGTGAGGAACATGCTGCTCAGAACAATCAATCACACAAGACCCAAAGGGCAGCTGCCATAAAACAAAGTTCAGAAGGCAGGAAGGGGTAGGAAAAAGATGGGCGAGTGGAAACAGGGAACTCAGGGAGGAAGTGGGTAGAGTGTTGTCACATTAAGGAGATTGCAACTAATGTCATGAAACAAAATTTGTATGAATAGTTGAATGGGAAAATAAATTTGCTCTGCAAACTTTCACCCAAACAACAATAAAGTGTTCCCCAAAAAAACCAAAAAGATTTGGTCTTGGAAACTATGGGATAATTCTCCTCTGTCCTGTAGAGTTGCTATGAGTTGGAATCAACTTGATGGCAGTGCATTTGATTTTTGGTGTTGGAGCAGAGGTGCAGTGGTTCAGTGGTAGAATTCTCTCCTCCCATGCAGGAGACCACAGTTCAGTTCTCATCTAACGTACCTCATGCACACCGTCTGACCACTCATCTGTCACTGGAGGCTTGTGAGTTGTTAGGATGCTGAGCAGATTTTAATGAAGCTTCCAGACTGAGACAAGAAAGAAGGGTCTGTTGATCTTCCAAAAATCTGCCAATAAAAACCCTATGGATCACAATAGTCCGATCTGTAACCCGTTATGAGGATGGTGCAGGACCAGTCAGGGATTTGTTCAGTGCTGCACCGGGTCACTGTGAGTCAGTTGGGGGCTGACTCAGTGGCAGCCAACAACAAGAACAGCAGTTGGATCAGAGGAGGGCTTGATTACTTCTTTCTGGGGAGCAGAGTCAGGGTGGAGGCAGTGACATTTGAACTGGGCAGGGAAGGATTGATAAAATTCAAGAAGAAAAAAAGAAAAAAGTGGGTATTTCAAGAAGTGGGAAATATCTTGAGTGAAAGCAGAGGCAGGAACGTGAAGGTCCTCTTTGGTGAGCAGTGACCAGAGTGTAGAACATGGAGAGGAGGCTAAAGAAGTCATTGGTGTAAGATAGTGTTTGCCGCAATCATTTCTTCTCAGTCTAAGTCATTATAACATCCCTAACTCAACCCCAATCCTCAGATGAAAAATTTTCAAGTCATCTCTGTGTCGGGTGTTGACTGAGATTGGTCATAAAGTTTTACCTTAGTGCTGAAGGAGACCTGACTTCATTTGGTTAATTAATGAGGAGCAGCTGCTGCCACATCCTTCAGCCCATTCTAGGATTTTAGAGAGGGGCTTGATCTCAGTGTTTTGGGAAAAAAAAAAAGAGCTCTTTCCTACAAAAAGAGATGGGGATGCTCATTAGTAATGTAAATTAAAACTACAGTGATACATTATTTTCTATGCATCAGATTGGCAAAAATAAATAACGTCTGACAAAAAAATGTTGGCAAGGATATGAAGCAGCTGGAATATTACAACCAGGAGTGTAATGGGTACAACCATTTTGCAAGACAATTTGGCATTATTTCATGATTAAAGATGTGCATACCCTATGACCCAGTTATTCTACTTGTAGGTATCTACCCTGTGATGCAGTGGATTACTTAATATGGCCCTTGTAGCCATTTATGGTCTTTTGACCCCCACAAAATGATTGGGGGATTATGCAGATAAGGTGCTCATGGCCCACCAAGGGTATTGGACAGCTTGCTAACAATGCAAATAAGGTGCATGGAACCCTTGCAGGGGTGGGATCATGTAAATAAGGTGTATGGAACCCTAATAAGGAGACTAGTCAGTTTTGCCATCCCGCTAGGTTTAAAATGAGCCATCCCAAAGGCAGGAGAGGGGGCTTCACTACCAGCAAGAAGAAGAGCCAGGAGCAGAACGTGTCCTTTGGACCCAGGGTCCCTGCACTAAGAACCTCCTAGACCCAGGGGTCAGAGAGATAGCACCAGAGATAGTGAGAAGTAGCAGTGAATGATGGCAGCAGCAGAACCAGGCAACTAGCATGTAATGGTGGTGGCTTCCTGGCCCACAGAGTGAGGTGGCTACAGTGGGCATGCTGACCCGTGGAGTGAGAGAGCCAATCGCCTTCAGGCAGGAAGCTTGCTGGTGGAGTTGGGTGCTTCCCAGCACTTATCAACGGAGCTAAAAGAGCTTTTGTAATACTTGGCCAAGCAGGGCAGAGGCCAGGCCAAGGACCGAGGACTGTCCTCAGGGAGCCTAGAGGAGCCTGTCCTCAGGAGGTTGAGAGGAGCTGAGAGCTGACCTGCACTGAAGAAGAGAGACTTTGCTTACATGCTTCCTGATCCTGATCCCAAGTTGTAACCTGTTACTTCCCTAATAAATCCCATAACTGTGAATATGTTCTGTGAGTTCTATGTGGCCATTGCAACGAATCATTGAACCCAGCAGAAAAATAGAGAGTGCTGTGGGAGGGACAGCTGGTGTCAGAATTGGTAAAAAAAAAAAAAAAAAAAAGTTGGAGAGAAGGAGGTATGTGTGTCCTTCACCTCATAGGAATCAGCTTTGAGCTTATGTTGATGGTGATTCTGTCTCCTCCCCTTGAGGTTAGATGAGATCTGATGCCACCACACCATTTTTATATACTCTAAAGAACTCTTGCACATGTGCACCAGGAGACATGTACATAAATGTGCATAGCAACACTGTTGGAGTAGCAAAAACAAATAAAAATCCAAACTGGAAGAAATACCAATGACTGTCAACTTCAGATTGGATAAATAGATGATGGTTATGTTCATACAGTGGAATACTATATAACCGTAAAAATGAGTAAATTGCGTCTGTAGCAACAGGAATGAATCTCAGTAATAAGTTGTAGAATGAAAAAGTCACAGAAGAATATGTACATTATGATTAGATTCATTGAAGTTCAGAAATATGTGAAACTAATATAATATTTAGAGATACAAATGTGATAAAATTATAAAGAAAAATTAAGGAAACAGGAATAGTAATCTCAGAGTGAGGAAGGAAGGACATGAGTTTGGGGAGTGGTAGGCAGGGGACTTGAAAGCCAATAGTAATAGTCTTCTTAAACTTGGTGGTAGATACACTGAAATTTGCTATGTCGTGATTCTTGATACCAGGAAACCAAACACATTGCTATTGAGTTGATTCTGACTCATAGCGACCCTATCGGGCCAGGTAGAACTGCCCCATAGGGTTTCCAAGGCTGTAAATCTTTACGGAAGCAGGCTGCCACATCTTTCTCCTAAGGAGTGGCTGGTGGGTTCAAACCACCAATCTTTTTTGGTTCACAGCTGAGCGCTTAACCACTGTGCCACCAGGGCTCCCTTATGATTCTTGATACCTTACATATATTAAATTTTTTTTGTATCTATAAATCTTAAGAGCCCTGGTGGCGCAGTGGTTAAGCACTTGACTGCTAACCAAAAGACTGGCGCTTCAAACTCCAACCGCTCCTCAGGAGAAAGATGTGGCAGCCTGCTTCCGTAAAGATTTACAGCCTTGGAAACCCTATGGGGCAGTTCTACCCTGTTCTGTAGGGCCATTATGAGTTAGAATTGACTCAACAGCAGTGGGTTTTATTTTGCATATAAATAATCTTAAAGCATTAAGAAAATTTGGGGATACCTGATCTAGTCTAGTCTTCCCCCTACTTCTGCTTTCATACATAAACATGTTTTTCAGAATGTAAAAACTGAGGCCTGGAGAGATTAAGTAATTTAATTGTTCTAGGGAGAAAGCTTATCAGTAATTGAGCCTTGTCTCAAACCCAGTTTAAAGCACTTTCTATAGCTTATATTGCAACTCTCCCATTATGTAGATTCTGTCCATCAATTAGGAGTACTTCCACCTGGACTACTGCCTCAGCCTTTCACCTCTTCATGTAGTCCATTCTCCACACTGCTGCTAGAGAGAGCTTTCTAAATGCAAATCTGGTCTTGTCACTCCCCACCCTCAATCTTAAATAGCTCCCTATAGCTTTCAGCACACTCCACGTGCTATAGCCCAGCATACGAGGCTCTTGGTGCCTCGGCTTCTGTCCGCCTTATTAACCTCATCACTCATGATTTCCTGCACTCCGGCCACACCAAGCCATTTGCTGTTTCTGGGACACTATTTGCCTCTGCACACACTGCTCCCTCCACCTGGAGCTTCTCCTCTTAACTACTTAATCTTACTTGTCCTTTAAGACACAGCTCAGGTGTCACCTCTTCCAGGAAACCTTTCTTAACTGACCACCCTGCTCCAGTCTGAGCTGGATGCCTCAATAACATACCTTTGACTTAACATTTGTGGCCATACTTATCACAGAATGTTATTGTCCTCTTTATTTATTAGTCTCCTTCAGTGGCTTGTGAGCTCCACAGGGGCAGTGTTGAATTGTATCCTCAGTACATAAGATTTGTCGAATGAATGAATGAACGAACAGACAAATAACTGGATATCACTTTATATAAGTCCCACATATATTTGAAGTTGTTTGTTTGCCAGATTCTCACCAGTTGTATCCATATACCATTCCACTTGGCATTATTGGAGTCAGAGAAGGGTAGGCATAACTTCCAAAGGGATTTCTTTTCTCTGGAGGAAAAAAAGAGGCTGGTGGGTGGGTAGATGGGTAGGTGGGTGTGGGAAAAAGTATTGAAGGGGAGGGAAGCAAGAAACTGATTTGGGAGGAAAAGGAAAAGTTCAGAGGGTTATTAACATTTTAGGCCAAGTGCCTAGAGATTTTAATGGCAGCCTGGATTTGTTTCAAGCTTTGGACGTGTGCTAATTTTCATGACTTACCCTATTCTGACCTTCCTTAGCCTTTTTGGAAAATTACCTCCTTTGGCTGAAAACTCTATCACTTTTCTCTCTTTACATTAGGGAGTAAGAGCTTCGAGGTGCATGAATTAAAGGGAAGTGGCTATGGCAGACAGCTCGCGTTGGGCAGGGTGGCCTTGGTTTTTAATTTTTAGCTTCTTACTCTGCTGTCTCCTGGTTTGGACCCCTAATCAATTTCCTGTGCTTGGGAAGTGTATGCAAGTCCTGTTTTGTGACCTTGTAAGCTGCTAGCAGTTCTGTAGAGGTTGAACTTGGGCTATTCATAATAAGTACTTTTCCCTCAGGAAGCATTGCCACAAAACTGGTGACCCAGACACCCTCCCCATCCTCACCTTAATGTGGACCAAAGCTCAAGAGCCACCATCCATGGCTTCATTCATTTGATAAATATTGAGCATTCTTTCTGTGCCTAGCACAGTGATAAGCACTAGGATCAGAGATGGCTAATAACACCAGCCTCAAGGAACTGTCTAGTGGGAGAGCAAGTAAGAATATCAGTCATTTTAATGTATGATGGTATAAGCATACATAAGGTATTACAAAAGTTTAGACAACCAATATGGTATGTGTGGGGAGGCATCGGGGAGAAAGGACACCAACCTCCTTTGGAGCAAGGCTAGTCAAGAGATGTTTCGCTTGAGCTCGATCTTGGAAGACCTTAGAAGTTGGTGGGGGGTGTGGTGGGGGGTCTGACTTGAGCAAAGGTATGGAGGCAAAAGAGCACAAGGTATAATGAAGAACCATGTAAAGATCTGTAGGACTGTGGGGGATGAGGTGAGGGGAGTAATATGTGTGTGAAAGAATGCCACGGGAGATGAGACTGGCCATATAAATGGGCCATATCATGAGTGACCTTTTTTTCTTCCCTAGGTAACGGATTATCCATAGAAGTGTTTTCATTCATCCAATGTTAGATGTTTAGTGTTTTTCTTACTATTGTCTCTTGAGTAAGTTTTATCTCTTTGATTTGTCCTTTTTCTGATACCTGAATTTGGAGCCTTCTTTCTTCTTTTTGCTTTAGATGACTCTACTTTGAGTGCTGTCTAGTCAAACCCACACTCAGGCATTGTGGAGTGGATGATGCACTGCTTTTCAGGCAGCTTGGAAGGAGAATTTAAATGACCTCCAAAGGCTAATGTCAGACCCCATGTCAATGTCACTACAGTTCATGCATGCATGGAGAGAGGGAAAGGAAACTTAATTATGGAGGAGGGGAATCGTAACCCTGCTTGAATGGGTAGTTGAAAGTCCTGAGCCCGCCTCTTACCCTCAAAAAAGGACTTTTTTACATTTGCTGCCCCAGAGGTCATAGAGAGAGCCCACATAAATAACGTCCTCCTTCTGGGATGTGTGAGCCAGTCTTATTCTTTTGCTTCCACAGGTGCAGAATAGGTACACCAGATAGTATTCTGAGCTCCATTGAAAAGAATTTGGCATCTTATTGTCCTTTTCCAGAAAATCAATCCCTTTAAAACATGGAACATGGCAATTTTAGGTCAGCAGGCATTTAAAGACACCTTTTTAACTTTCAAGGGCTGGCCTAATAAGATCTATTTTGTACAAAAATAACAGTGTTATCAAGATGAGACTTGAATCATTTAAATTTTGAAAAGGACTTAGTTTCAGCTGCCGGTGCATTTCTTACCTGTGAAATTACTTCTTGTTTTCATTTAATCGTGCTGTCCTTCTGGAGGACTGTGATCATCATCAGGTATCAGGCTCTATTTCTTTTGTTAACTTTTGGTAACTGTTAAGAATCCATTACAGTGTTTGGGATGAGAGACCCCACAGCGACCTGTGTCACTATCCTCTTGGCCACAAAATAGCTTTTCATAGTTAGGCTGGATGACAGCAGAAACCAGCCTCATGTAATCGGGAACTGCTCCAATGTGGCTCCAGTCCGAATGACCAAAGGAGTCAGTCACAGCCAGCCTCACCCCTTTCACTAATTTGTTTTGGGAAATGGTATCAGCGAGACAGAGCTGCACCTTTGGTTCATTAATACAAGATCTGAAAAGGAAAATCTGTTTCAGTAAAATCCCTGAGAGTTAGATAGAACTTTTCTAATTTGGAGGGAAAGCATTGTACAAACATGGCCTCAGTTGTTACCTGTGCCACACATATATTCATATAATTCTTGCTATTCCTAAAGTTTGGAAAAAGTCTGTGCTAATAGAAATATAATTTTACTTTTTCTAAATAAATATTCATGTCCTAAAATAACTCTGATGGAATTTGGTAGGATTTGGAAAAACAAAGCTCAATTTTCTTAGTTCTTCATCTGTGTAAGCCTCTTTCCTCCATTTTAATAGAAGGTCTTCAGTGCACAGACCGTGGCAGAGCCCATTTTCAAAGCAGTTCATAGAGATTTAGCCTTGCAATTTATTTACCCTTGGTCACCAAGAAAGTAAAAACCAAAAATCAGATGGCTGCTGAGGGAAAATGTTATAGCAGCAAACTTGAGGGGGCTAGAGACCAGAGAGCAAGAGGAGTGTTTAGAGGTGGTTTCAGGGAGCTAGGATTTGTAATAACAAAATAGCAATCAGATAATGGAAAATTTAGGCTACTAGCCACTCCTTGGAAACTCTGTGGGGCAGTTCTACTCTGTCCAATAGGGTCTCTGTGAGTCAAAATTGACTCGATGGCACACAACAGCGATACCAAAGGCATGTTTCTAACAAATTGTGTCTTGGAATTATCTTCCCTAGTAAAGCTTTTATGCTGATTAAAATGTCACAGAATTCCCTCTTAGCTTTTTGTCCCAGTAAGACATTAGAATTTAAAACAGACCCTTTAACATGATTTATGGCAGACAAGAAATACCAGTTCACTTAGGGCAGGTGGTATTTAATTACCCCTCTCTGTGGCAATGGGGTTGTTTCCACTAAAATTGTTTGTGGGTGAAATCACAACAAAAGTCCATAAAGTACAGCTTTATATACCTTTTTAAAAAAGAGATACCAGTTTCTTACATTTTTCTAGTGTCAGAGGTTAATTTAAAATATTAATGCTGAAAAGATTAATTTAAGATATTAAATCTACTAGGCAAGAATACATGTACATATTGTAATTACTTCCTTTTTACAATTAAAGTAATTGGATTATATTTAATGAGCTATTTACATTTAATAATTAAAAAAGACTTATCTTTTTCAGTATTCCCCATATGCAGAAGAAGATGGAGGAAAACTCACTACTGATATAATTATCTTGACTTGGGCTAAATAGGAAAAACAACTGTGCTTTTTAGAAAAAAGGCCAGAAGGATATTATTTTAAAATATACAGTTTAGAAATTACCCATAGGAATGTATTTTGGTTCATTGTAAAAGAAGATGAAAGATTAGGTACTTATCTTGACAAGATTTGGTGAGCTGAACAATGTGCAGAGAATGAAGCTTAAAGTGATTCTCAGGGACCCTGAAGATAAAAGTAGCCCGTCAGAAGTGATGGAACCCCAAATGCCTAGCTGTTTGAAAACAGGAGTTTGTTGGAAAAGCAATAGCATCTGAACATATTATCTGAGGCTGGCACTTTAAATGAGCCAGTGTTTATGTTGTTTAAAATGAAAGATGTGAAGCCCCTGAGCAGCTGGCTAAAATTGGACATAGAGAGGAGAAAGCAGGGTGTTACTCTCATTAACACCACTTCAGTTCTAGGGTAAGTATGTCAGGAAGGCTTTCTTGTGTTAGCACGCACAGTCTTTTTTCAGGGGGTGGGGGGAGAAGGTAGTCTGGGGTTTGGTGACACTTTTATGAAGATGAGAAACATGGGCATATTTGTCTAGCTTCTTGGTTTGAGTGTTTTGTAGAGTCAGTGAATGAACTTTGGACAGAGATGGGTTTGAAAGCTGATTATCTGTGTGACCTTGAGAAAGTTAACGAACCACTCTGAATTTTAGTTTTCTCATCTCTGAAATCAGAATACTACTTACTTGCAGAATCATTTTGAGGAACAGAGCCATTTGAGAAAACGTGAATAAATACCTGGCACATTTTAGGAATTTAACAACTATTTATTGAGAAGATACTGTAGGATACAGTGAAGTTTTAAGAATCCCACCCTTGGCTCCAGATAGCTGCTATTGCTACTAATACTTCTGTTAAGTTTTTTTCATAGAGTTGTGTACCCCAAAAATATGTGCTACAAATAGAATGTAATGACTGCCGCGAAAGACGTTCAGCATACCTCTTTGGCACTTTTGGGGAGGGAGGAATGACTTTAAAGAGTCAAGGGAGGCTTTTTGGTGACGTTTGCCTTGGGCCTTGAAAAGATGAAAGGTTTTTTTTTTTTAAGAAATGCCACAACCCAGATAATAGTCCCTTTGAGACTATTTTTCTTTCAAGAAACATAAAGAGAAAATACAGAATTGACTTTTGACTGACTATGATTTGGAAGACTGATACCGTCTGTCTTAATCCTAAAAAACTGGCATAATGTAAGCGGAGGCCATCCTGTGTACACTTCTTTCTCAGCATGTGTCTCCACACTCCTGGAACAGCTTGTCTTAGAAGGTAGGAGGCCCACCTACTCTTTGGCCTCCACTGTGACCCAAGAAAGAAGGATCAATTAGGAGGGCCCTTTGTGTAGTGCTCAGTGTTGTTTAGTTTGACCCTCCCGTAGCTTATTTCATTAGCAATAGGAGGTGAGTCCAAACAAACTGAGCATTCCTTTAAATTGGTAATAATGACAGCTCTCAGTTACTGAGTACCTACTGGGTGCTAGGCATCCCTCTAGGAGGCTTACATATGTTATCTCATTTTATCCTTAGAACCATCCTATGAGGTAGATTTTCTTTTCCCTATTTTACAGATGAGGCTCAGAGAGATGAACCAGCCCAAGGTCACATAGCTAGTGGTTCAGAGAACTCTTGCTTCCCCTTGACTGAACATGCTTCTAGTTCACCAAGTCAAGCTATATAGGTTTTTGAATGTGGTAAGCATCCAAAGGAATGTTAGCTTAAAAAAAGCAAAAGTGAAATTTTTTGTTATTGTTCTCGGTTGTGATCATTCAAAAAAAAAATTAACTTTGTTATTCAAGTACGCTATAGTCTCATGGTGATGATAGCCTACCTATTTGCCAGTTGCAGTGCCTTCTGGTTTGTTTACTGTCAGGGCATCTACTTTTTCCTCTTCCAAAAAAACTAAACCCGTTGCTGTCAAGTGGATTCCGACTCTTAGCGACCCTGTAGGACAGGGAAGAACTGCCCCATAGGGTTTCCAGGGAGCAGCTGGTGGATTTGAACTGCTGACCTTTTGTTTAGCAATCTGAGCTCTTAACCACTGTGCCACCAGGGCTCCTTTTTCCTCTTACTCCTCCTAAAAGTACTCCATGGTATATACTCCATGGTATAAATTAAAATTAATCGGACTTTTAAAGAATTTTACAATGTATCTTTATGATTGGGAGCCTTGCAAAACTAGAAGGGAGATCGTTATGGATTGAATTGTGTCCCCCCAAAACGTGTGTCAACTTGGCTAGGCCATGATTCCCAGTATTGTGTGATTGTCCACCATTTTGTCATCTGATGTAATTTTCCTAATGTGTTGCAAATCCTGCTTCTGTTATGTTAACGAGGCAGGATTAGAGGCAGTTATGTTGATGAAGCAGGACTCAATCTACAAGATTAGATTTTTTCTTAAGTCATTCTCTTTTGAGATATAAAAGAGAGAAGCCAGCAGAGAGACAGGGGAACCTCATACCACCAAGAAACAAGAGCCAGGAGAATAGCTCATCCTTTGGCCCTGGGGTCCCTGCACTGAGAAGCTCCTTGACCAGGGAAGATTGATGACAAGGACTTTCCCCCAGAACCATCAGAGAGAGAAAGCCTTCTCCTAAAGCTGGCATCCTGAATTTGGACTTCTAAACTGTGAGAAAAGAAATTTCTCTTAAAGCCATCTATTTGTGGTATTTATGTTATAACAGCTCTAGATTACTAAGACAGAGATCAGTCCTGACTTAAACAGGTAGCACAGGACTGTGATTCCTGGGAGAAGGGAAAAAAGGAGATAAGCGGTGACTTTCTGCCTAGATGCATATTCTGGACTGTGGAGTAGGGTGGGGATCCCAAGCAGAGTATAGTGGTTTTGCTGAGTTGAAGAGACAGAGATTGTAGTTCAAGGGAAGCTGAGGCACCTGGAAACTATGAGACAGTTCTGGAGAGCAGGGAGCTATACAAAAAATTGCTCTAGAAATCTGCACAGGGTTCCCTTGAGTCTTTGCTGAACACATACACACGCTCCTAGGGTCAAACCCCAACAAGAGGTTAAGGAAATAGTGTCATGGAAGCTATGAGCTAAACCAGTTCCCAGAGGAGAGAGGTTTTCGAGCAGAGAGCCCACGGTGATCACTGTGGGCATTCAGTAGAGATCCTAGAAGGGCCACACCTTAGTATTGGGGCTGAAATATCCCTTGAGTAAAGGCTACTCTAGACCCACCCTAACAAAGCTTAAAAACAAGCCTCAGAAGCACTAAACTAAACCCCAAGTAGCTTAATTGGCTACCAAAACCAAAAAACCAAACCCGTTGCCATTGAGTCGATTCCGACTCATAGCGACCCTATAGGACAGAGTAGAACTGCCCCATAGAGTTTCCAAGGATCAGCTGGTGGATTTGAACTGCCGACCTTTTGGTTAGCAGCTGTAACTCTTAACCATTACACCACCAGGGCCCCAAAGCAAGCCTAGCACTCTTGAAAGGCAGACAGTAGCCAGACATTCAGCAGTGTAAAATTCACGATGGTCCAGCATCCAATCCAAAGTTACTAGACATGCTGAGAAGCAGCAAAATGTGACCCATGACTTAGAGAAAAATCAGGCACTAGAAACAGACTCAAATGACAGAGATAATGGAACTAGAAGACAAGGGTATTAAAATAGCTGTTATAAATATGTTCAAGTGTATAAGGGAAAACATGAACATCCTAGTGAGGAAGTAGGTATTTTAGCCTTGCAAATAGTGGAGTATGGTTCCACTGTCTCTTATTTTTATTATATTTGTTCTTCCCTTAGTGTAGATGGTTTGGTAAAATTTGAATATTCTTTTGTAAGCCTGAGTTATATAAGCATAACATTTCAGGGTTGAAGAGAATGTTTAGAGATCATCTTGTCCAACCCTCTTATGTTATAGAAAAAGGAATATTATATTTCATTGGTTCTGGGATGTATACTTTTTTCTGATTCTTACAATCAGTGGCATATTAGACTTGATGAAATATGGTAGCAGCCCATTGGAATTGTGACTTTTCCATAAATAGTGGTAGAGTTCAAGACTTTTGCTTTTCATATTACCCCCCACTTAGAAAGCCTTCCCTTCTTTATGCTTTATATCCAAATTCTACTCAGTTTAGATCTCTCTTCCAGGAAGCCTGTTTAGGCCCTTCAGTTGTCAGTGATCTTTTCACCCTTTTTATTGTTATCGTTGACTGCACTATTCATTTGATAATTAATCATGTTCTATTTTGTGGCATCTCTTGTATTTTATATCGAACTTATATGTATTTGCTATATTGTTGCTTAACTGTGGTTTTATCTGTCTCCTTAATTAAATTATAGGCTCTTGGAGTCAAGAGAGGGATTTTATACTTGCGTCTTCCAGTGTCTACTTGATTAATATTCATAGAATGATTGATAAGTGTATTATAATCAGTAGTTAACCATTAATACAACCTGAAACTTATTCAGAGACAGTTATCATGTAATGGCTAAGAGAACCACATATAAAACATTTATAATATTGCCTGGCACATAGTTAAGTGCTAGATAGATGCTGGCTATTACTGCTGCTGCCGCTGCCACTGCCACCACCACTACTAGTATTTTAATAATCTGTTCAGTGCTAGGCACTGTGCTAAGCATTTTATAATGCACTATTTATTTTTCTTCACAACCTGACGAACTAGGATTATTATACTAATTTGACAGGGGAAGAAACAGAGTAGGAGATGAGTCTGCTTGCCAGAGTCCCCAAAGTCATGAAGTGGCAGTGCTGGGTTGAAACATCTCTGTCTCTTAAAGCCCCTATTCTTGTTGTTCTTCCCCACTGTCTGTTAAATTTTGGAGGCTTTGACAACTGCCTAGTAAACTGAAGGTAGAAAGAAAGGAATAGGTACTTAATTTCCCCTCTGCTCAAGCACTTTTCTTTTAAAATCCCATGTCTGGAGTGGTGAATAGACCTTGTGAGAGGAAGTAGATGTACAGCTGCCCTTTGCTGCTGACTTGTAGTCAGTTTCTGGCAGCTTGGCTGTTAGTGACAGATGAGTGTGTGACACTTTTTCAGGAATGAATTCTTGTTACAACTGGCAGAGTAGAATAGTTGATATGGAATTGCATGGCAGTTTGCTCCATAATTTCACTCCCTGTTACTTAGATGTAGCTGTGATTGCTAGATCTTTCTCCTCACTTAAGTCGATGTATTAACAGTCACATCTCAGGACTGCTGCTTCTGCCTGCTTCATGACCACATGTGTGTTTGTATGTTGCCCTGAACTGTCAGCAAAACATTTTGCTGAACTTCCTTTTTTGTTGCTCTGCAGCCTTCTTTTTCCTGGCCTTTCTCAGTTGTGTAAAGTTGGTTTCTTCTTTGGCCTTTCCATCCGAGAGAGCATTTTCACCTTTCCATCCCAGCTACTGCAGAGAGAAGCTTGAAATATGAAGTGAAGGCATCATAGCGTTTAAAATGAATGGTCAGACAGCTGCCTGGGTAAAATGAGACTTATTCAGTGCCTGATGGGTGATATGGGTCTAATTATCTCCTTCCCCTCATTTTCGAACCTGCCACTGTACCGAATCCACTAGCGGATGTTCTAGTGGATTGTCTTGTCTGTAGGGAGCTTAACTCTAGTGTAGTGACTCACTGCTATTTGTATGAGCCAGGAGAGAAAGGTTACAGCTTAGGCCTATCCTCTCCATCACTGAGTAGGGTAAAGTGGGATTAGATACCCTTCCATAAAGACAAGCTGTGTATTCCCATATGGTATTGGACTCCTGGCTCTCCATTTGTCTGGGAGTCTAGAGGCATATTGCCCTGGTTTGACTTCCTCCCAGGGACTGTGAATCAGACCCAAGTACTTGGAGAAGGATGCATTTTACATCTATCCTCTTATCTCTTAAATTTTTGGTCACCACCAACTGGAGATCACTCTCTTCTATCACTGACCGTAAATAAAAAGAGGAAATGTTTGAAAAGGAAGAGTACTTTATTGGGGCATGTGTGAGTTATTGACATATTTCTAGTAATTTTGTGAGTGATTTATTGAGGTTTGATAATTTTTTTGTTTTGTATGTGGGTGTTTGTTTTTCAGAGCAGCTTGATTTTTGTTGTCATGTTAAACTCCTGTGTGAATTTAACGTTCAGTTGATGGTTTGTCACTGAAAGAAATCCGGTACTTACTTGAGTACCCACAAATGTTAGGGGTAAGAGTTCTCCATTTATGGGTAAAATAATGCTCCTATGTTTATATTTATCCACTCAGAGTAAAAGTAAGCCCATTTAGATGGATAGTTTGGAGTATTTCAAACCATAGCATTTTGATTTGGGTGTCGCTAGAAGTTGGCATTAGACTGGGAAAGTTAAAAAGAACGTCTGTCTGTGACGGAAAGTCATCAATGGCAACATTGTAGATCTTGTGCAATTTAAGTGAATCCATGACAGGGAACTTGGGCCAAGATAGAGATGTAAGAAATATTCTACGTGAATAAATCTTTTCTTAGGAGCTCAGAATACTTCGAATACTTTGCAAACAAAATCTCAGTTTTATATAGCATCTCTCAAGCATTTTTTAGTGCGCTAGAGGGATGAATTGAAAATTTTTCCCAGATTGTCAGTCATCATTAGATTAAAAACTAGGATCCAGGTTTCTGGCTCACAGTATAAATGTATTTTCTTCTGGACAACCAGGTGGATTCTACTAAAAAGAAGGCCTAATTTTGGCCAGTTAAAAGGCAGTTTTCTATGGAAAAGTTGATACTAGAAGAAACCACTTTTGAAGGTAAAAGTGATTCCCCAATTTTAGCTTTGAGAGCAAAGCTATGATTAGAGACTGAAAAGTAATAAAGGTGAGAACAAAAGGTGGTTTGCCCCCAAAATGACAACAGAAAGTTATGGAATTACCAGTTGTGAATGGTCCTTGATAGATGTATAATGTGCTCAAGGAATAAGATACTAGAGTTTAGAAGTCTTGTTTCCTGGGCTACTGTCCCAAAGCAAATCAAGACAGAAAGGAGCCTTAAATTTATGGAATGTAGATCCAGAACTGGTGTCATTCCTTTGTGGAACTGGATATTTCTCCTGGTTTTAGATCAAAAGTAAGCTCTTTTCTTGGTTTTCCCAGTCAAATATTTTCTCTGTCTACCCCAAGAGTTCCCTTTCTGTCTTGCCAGCTCCTTTGGACATTTGGTGACCTAAACTGATTTGTCAGTAATTCCTTGTGTTTGGAGAAAGTCTGGTTATATTTGTAGGTTCAGTCCCACCCTGTATTTCAACAGGAAGTGGGTGGGTGCTTAAGCCTATAATGAGGCATTGCTCCTTGTGGTTGCTGTATGGTAGTGAAGACTGCTATATGCAACAGTAAATTCATACTTGTTTTAACATTGTAGTAGACAGATTACTACAGTAAGAAGAGAGCCTGCGTGTCTTCTACTGTTTTGAAGTCAAATGATTATTTGACTTTTCAATTGAAATTCTTGAACACCTGTGGAATGCATATTCTTTAACATGAAGAAACTATCTCTTGAAATCAGAAACTGGTCTACAAGTAAACCTCTTCTCATATGCACCCATCTAAAGTGCTGTTACAGTAGAACAGTGGGAAATGTTGAAGTGAAAGCAGAAGTCCTAAGTGCCGCACACACAACATCCCCACATGTTCTCATACCCTGCTACTGCTGATCAGCATTTAGGGGGTATGTTTCAAAGAGGAACTACCTCGAGAAGCATTTCTCTTGTGGTTATTGCTATAGCTCAGACATACTTGCTTTTTGGATGTGACCATAGAATTCACAAGTAGTATCAGTGACCTTGGCTCTAAGTGAAGCATTATTTATTTATTTTTAGTAAACGGCTAATAACGTCATTGCAGGAATGACCATTCATCCTTCTTCTGTCTGATAGTAATGGAAATTCAGAGTATGGGGTACAGATAGCTGAGTGCCTCCTTCCTCCCTCTCACAAGCAGCCTTTTCTTATTATCTTCTCCTACCCCATAACCTCCCAGCCCTACTCCCACCCTAGGCTGTTGGGATCAGAGTTGTGAGAGTTCAGAGTGTGGAGTGGATGTCAAAGTGTCCTTTTGACTTAACACTGACCAAAGACCTCGAGCTCTGGTAGCGTCATTCACCCAGTGATTGCACGGTGTGAAATAAATATTCCATGATAAACTTCAAATATACAGACTTGTAGAATCAGAATCTCAGTGTTTGAGAGGACGTGAAAGAGCACCTCATCTAGTTCCCAGTTCAAAGCATGGATCCCATCATGGCACTGACAGTCCAGACTAGTCAGTATACTGCCAAGCCATGGCTAGGAAGTGATATGTTAAGATCCTGTATTTGTTCTCAGACTCATCCTCAAGCCCTTATGTGGAAAATAGCCAGGGATGAAGATGGGCATTATTGTTTGTTATGGCCTGAATGTCTGAAGCAGGCCCCAAAAGCTAGTTTTTCCTTTGGACTTCTTTGGGTAGCTGTCTTAGTCATCTAGTGCTGCTATAACAAAAATACCACAAGTGGATGGATTTAACAAAGAGAAGTTTATTCTCCACAGTCTAGTAGGCTACAAGTCCAAATTCAGGGCTTCAGCTTCAGGGGAAAGCTTTCTCTGTCCGCTCTGGAGGAAGGCCTGTGTCATCAGTCTTCCCTTGGTCTGGGAGCTTCTCTGTGCCGGAACCTCAGGTCCGAAGGACATGCTCTGCTCCCGGCACTGCTTGCTTGGTGGTATGAGGTTCCCATGTGTCTCTGGTCGCTTCTCTCTTTTGTGTCTCAAAAGAGATTGACTTAAGACACTATCCAATCTTATATACATCATCAGTATAACTGCCGCTAATCCATTTTATTAGATCATAGTGATTGAATTTACAACACATAAGGAAATTACATCAGATTACAAAATGGTACGCAATTATACAGTACTGGGAATCATGACCCAGCCAAGTTGACAGATATTTCTGGGGGACACAATTCAATCCATGACAGTAGTCAACTCGCAGATCGGTCTGGGAACCTCCCAGAGTATAAATAACTTAACCTCAGGGCCCTATCTGGAATGTCCTTTGGGCTATTCTGGATCCCATAAGTTCCTGGGAATCAGGTGAATGTAGGCCTGGAGAAGGGTCTTGATTCATAGTTGTCACCCACCCCTCTCTACAGTCCCTAGACCTGCTGTTTGCAAATGCAGATGGATGTTGGCCAAGTGAGGAGGTTATGGCAGCTTAAAAAAAAACAAGCCAAACCTGTTGCCATCGAGTCAATTCCTACTCATAGCGACCCTGTGGGACAGAGTAGAACTGCCCCATAGAGTTTCCAAGGAGCACCTGGTGAATTCGAACTGCCAGCCTTTTGGTTAGCAGATGTAGCTCTTAATGACTACACCAGAAGAAATCCAGGAATTTTAGAGCTGGGAAACTTCTTAAAAATCTTCAAGTTTAGTCTCTATTTTGCAGATGAGGAAACTGATGCCCAGAGTAAGAATTATACCTTCTTACACTCTAGGAATTTCTCCCTCAACATGCTGTATAGCTGGTCATCCAGAGGATGGGGCTGGGGAACTCATAACATCTAAAGAAAAGCTATTCTAATGTAGGACAGTTCTAATTAAAATGAATTAACTAAGTTGAAATCTACTTCCTCGTAACTTTTATCTTCTCAGTTTTTCTAATTAATTCCTCTCCTATGTAACATCCTGCAAGGTAGACTTTCTCAAATCCCCAAATTAGCAAATACCAGTAAAGAATAAAATTTCCCTAACCAAAGTGAAGTATGACTGAAAAATACCTTTATTGATTCTATAAAGACAGGGCATTCTACGCTTTCATGTATCCAAAACTTCTTTTTCTAGCTAAGAACTGCAACTTTCTGGTTTACTCTACTTTCTTTTCATTTCTGTTACTGCCAGTAGCATTTATCTCTTTTCATGCTGCTTTTTATAAAGAAACATACATTTTATCATTTTGTAAGTATGACTGTGTAAAACTGTAAGGAAAGAGCAGCAGATGGGGCTGAAAGGACTGGACTTGCCTGCAGCCTCAGTCTCTGGTTTCTCATTTCACATTTGCTAGCTGTGATGGGCCTCTCCATTTCTACTGTCTTTCTCAGCCCATGAAGAACTTCCCAATTGGTCTTCTTACCACAAAACTGCTCCTGCCCAAATATAACTTCTGTTAAAATGATCTGTCCAAATGCAGATTGACCCATGTCACTTCCTTGCTTTATTCAGTTGTTCCCCAATCCCAGAGCTCCACACATTTTCCACTAAAGTGCTACTGATTATAGAGGAGCCTTTCTCAACTGGAATTCCATGAGAGAATTAAACCCTAATGCCCTTAGTCATCCATTGTATGTAATGGATTAACTTTTCTCCTGTGCATCTAGAATGGTGCTAGTTGTGTACAGTCTTGAAGAGAATTGAGAAAATAGTCACTCTCGTCATTTGTTCTATGGTTCCGATGAGCAATCAGGTGTGAAAGAATGGAGAGAGATGGTATATGCTCTTCAGGAGGTCCAGGAGCATAGTTGGGAGCAGATTCCAGTAACCAAATTTCATTGAAGTCTAGGGTTTCATCTTTAAATGTTTTATATCAGTATTGCATTCTACTAATATGTCCATGGTTAAAAGTGTTTTAAGTATTTATCAATGATTAAAATTTATTCTACAGCAAAGTTTGCCTAGTCTGGTAGATCTACAAATAACTGCGTTTATTTATATATTTTTTAAGCCCTGTGGTGGGCATTTTATATTATTTAATGTCTCTAGAAACTTTGCCCAGGATCACACAGCTAGTTGTCAGAGTCAGAATTCTAACCCAAGTATGTTTCAACTCCAAAGTCCATGTGTTTTCTATAACTTGAAGCTGAATTGAGAGATTCCAGAGCCTGAAAGTCTTCACCCAGTTCTACGTTTATCTTCACCTGTCTAGAACACCATATAATACAGGATTTTTTTTTTTTCTTGGTCAAGTTACTATTGTGGTTCAGATCATGCATAATTCAGACTACTTCTGCAGGATGCAACCCACCCTTGATTATCTAAAAAGAAAAATTAATGTTGACGGAGGTATTTACATATAACAGAATCTTGTCTCTCTTTGGTGCCTTTAAAACAAATTAGATGGCTTTTTTTATAGCAGATTTACTTTTGTCATTGTTTTAGAAATTGATGTATGTTGACGTATTGTCATTTCTTGAGTCCTTTCCAGCTGGTTATAGGAGCTGGCTTTTTTGGCAAGAGGAAGCCATTTTGGTTGTGAAAACTTGGTTTCCAGGTAAACCCCATCCAGATGACATAGAGTTTACTCCATTTGTGTCTGCTTACCTAAGGCACATGGGAAAGCATTAATGCTAAAGTACCAAGGTGTTAGAAATTGTCACCTCCCTGCCCACCCCATCTGAAATTTACCTAACCATTTTGTATCCAGTTTCCGTTAGATGTCGAGAGAAAAAGTCTGAAATGCTCTGGCAGTGGCCAGGTCCAGCCCAGAATTAGGTGGTCTGGTTCCTTTAGTTCCTCTGAGAAGCTAGAACAACTACTCAAATGATTGCTAATGGAGCCTATAGTAGCTATTTTTGGTCTGAGCTGACTCCATCCCTGAATTTCGGGTTCTTCCAGAAAACCTGATACTTGGAAATCTAGGGGCATCCAGAAGATGATTTATAGAGGGAGTCCTGTGAGGTTCTTTTGTTTTATAGCCTTGTTTCCTGTTCAAAGCTCTCTTTTCACCGTGTATTACATCTTAGTGCCTGATAGCCTTTACATTAAGTAAAGAAGGGAAAGAGTTAAACAGGAAGCGAAAGTCCAGAATTTGGATTAGAAAACCTGTTGAGTCAAAGGGGAACTTAGCAGAGGAGCAGAATGGAAATTATTTCCTTAGACAGTAGACAAATATTCAGGAAACACCTCTGCACCCCCAAAGATAGGCACAGCTGCCACACAGTGACTTACAGGGAGGTTCAAAGTTATGAGCAAACAGCTGATTCTCTTGGTTCTTAGGCTGTTGCTGTTGGTGACAGGAAATCTTGTTCCCGAAGCTGCTGGCTTCCTGTTTTATTTTTACTCTTAGCAGGTCAGAATGTCCATAACAAGGAGCAGTCTGTTCCAAGGGGTTCTGCTCCCCTTTTGAGCCTGAAGCGTTTTTTTTTTTTTTTTTTCCCCTTTTGGTCAGACAATATGTTGTTTAGCTTTTAAAATCTGTGATGTTTAGCTTGATTTAAGCATTTTGTATTCACAGTCAACTTTTTTGATGATGAGCTGGTGTTTTAAGATTTAATGTAAGTAAACCTCTGTTTTGCCTTTTTTGGAGGAGCTTGCAGTATTGGGGACTTGGGTATGTTACCTTTATGCTTTACCTTTTTATTTGAAGCAAATTTGCCACTTTCCCCAGCACAAAAACATTAGGCCGTTTTAGATTTCTTTAGTTTCACAGGATATAAAAACAGGACTAGTGCAGTGTGCCTTGGCTGTGGTTATATTCATTTTGTTGAGACTAAAACCTTCTCCTGTTCTCGTAAAGCTAGGAATTTGGTAACCTGAATCTAAAACAATAGCTCAGCATGAACCTGAAGTGCTGGGGGATTTCCTAGGGAAAGGGGCTCAGCCGACAGGATAAGAAACAGTAACTGGAAGGTTTCCGGATCTGCTCCAGACACTTCCTGCTGTCTTAAGAGCCTTTTGGCCCAGGTGTATTGAACCGGATGGCGGGGGAGAAAGGGAACTGTTGAGTAGAAGAGAAAGGATCAGGGAATCTTATAGCACAGTTTGCTCCATCACATTTGACATACTGAACATGTAAAATTTTTCTTGATATTCTTTCATCCTGTCAGTTTACCGACTAAACTTTAGTACTGTTAATAGATACTGGCGGTAAGTATTTAGTTGTACATTAACAGTCATCCATCAAGGAAGAACTGGAGAGGTTATGTCCTGATGTATATCGGTAGAATCACTATTGGCAGCTTGATTTCATTGTGGAGATTATCAGATGACAGAAGCTTCTTTCTGATCCTTATCATTGATGGCCTAGAATCTGATCTGTCCCGGTTATGGACACCCCAAGGATAGGATCTGTACCATCTAGTGCCTGCTGATGGGCTGTTCTCTGACCATGCCTTTTTGGCTCTGGAGACTTGTTGGTTGGAGAAGTAGGTGTCATTTTAAGGTTTTTATGCTGCCTGTGTGCCTCAACTAGCAGTCACCAGCTCTGAATTTCTAGACTCATCCAGCAAGCCTTCTAATGGCAAAGCTTTAAGAAAAAGGCTTAAAAGCAAAGGAAAAAAAAAAAAGATGGGTTGGAAAGAAGGGGAGAAAAGATTTTTAAAGCTGTTTTAGATCAGAGCAAGACAAAAAAAAGGCTCACACAGCCCTAGTGTGCCTGGAATTTGCGGTTGAGTAATACTTTCCTGTTATTTCTTTTTTAGGTTGTTTTTCATCATTCAGAACATTGCCTGAAGCAGGTCCACCATGCCGTTAGTAACGAGGAACATCGAGCCAAGGCACCTGTGCCGTCAGACGTTGCCTAGCGTTAGAAGTGAGCTGGAATGCATGACCAACATCACCCTGGCAAATGTCATCCGACAGCTGGGCAGCCTGAGTGAGTGCCGCAGAGAGCCTGTGCTTTGCCCTCAGGGGTCGTTGGTGCTCTTTATTTAGTTGCCTTTTCCTCCCTTGTTCCTATTTCTCCCCCATCTGCCTTCCCTAGGTAATGCGAAAACCTATCCCACTCCCCTCCCCAATGAGAGGCTCCTTTTTGGTACAGATTCTTCCCCTCAACCCTTTCTTCATCTACCACCACCCTCTAGGTTCCCTCCACCTCCACCTCCCCCTCCAC
Organism: Trichechus manatus latirostris; assembly: GCF_000243295.1. Classification (NCBI taxonomy): domain Eukaryota; kingdom Metazoa; phylum Chordata; class Mammalia; order Sirenia; family Trichechidae; genus Trichechus; species Trichechus manatus. The sequence goes on from NW_004443984.1 coordinate 2,401,686, forward strand.
CTGCTTCAAAAGAAATCCGTGGGAAGGGTGGCAGGAAGGGCTGTAGCAGAAACTGCAGATGGAATGACAGAGCAGAATTCTCTGTGTAAAGTGAGAGGTTCACAGAGCAGTGTATCCTGGATTGGGGAATGTGCCTCTAATTGCACGAACTGCTCAATGTGGCATGACTTTGTTAAAGCCTCCAATGTGCCAATAGTCTTTATCTACCCAATACCTTCCTCCCCCACTTTTCTTCCCAAAGAGGAGTAAAGCAAACACGCACTCAGACTCTAGCTGACTTGTCCACCCTGGCACACATTTAATTGTGCTGCAAGCCCCCAGGTCCAAGTTCAGGGTACAGATTCCTTCTGCAGTCCCTGGGGTATTGGGAGTTTTGCAAGCTGCGTGAACACACAGTGACACAAATTGTAACTGGAGTCATTCTTCTCTAAGAGGAAGATGGGGGTTAACCCAGTCTGTTTCAGAGTTGAGGGAAAGCCAGCTCAACTGTAATTCTGTTTTTTTTTTAATTGGCAAGAATGAATGAGACTGCCTTGGGTGGGGTACATGCATGTGGTTTGGATTTCATTCTGAATCAAGCTGACTTTGTTTGCTTGAAGCCAAGGTATGGGAAGGGCAGATGCTTGGGTAGGCTCTGCATTTGTCTAATGCCACTCCAGCTCCCAGAGGAACCTCCGTCAGAATGGCATTTTAGTGATCTTTTTTAGCAAAGGCATCTTGGTGTGAGTCATTTCAGACGCTCACCCCTCCTATCACCTCACTGCCCTTAGTGAAGGCAGTGGAATATCAAGAAAGCCTGTATTCCCCCAGATAGTAATAGGGCCTGTCTTTAAAATAGGAGCCTGAGGAGACAGATCTCTGTGACCAGATGATGTATGGGGTCTGAGATTTCTAAGCTTTCACCTAGCTTAGGGGCCATCTCAGTTGATCCAGGGCTTAGAGAAGCCCGGATGGGGTATCACAAAGAAATGAAACCCTGCCAGTGCCTGTCTTACACAAAGGAACATTGACAGCAGTGCAGCAGCAGTGAGGCTGACAGGGAAGCACATGAAGGCTGCAGAGAGTCTCACTGCTGCTTAAAAGCATCATTTCTGCTTCTGTCACCCCGAGAAGGCCAAATGGGTGGAAGTCAGTCACACAGTGATTCCTCTCCAAAGGACAAAGGACATCTAGCTAATGATGCTTCTTATTCTCACTCAGCAGGAGTTATGCTCTCTCTCAGGTGTTTTTCCAGGGTACTGTTGATGGATGCCATTGCTCACACTCTCCCACTTGTGATCAGACCACTCCTATCTTCAGGAAGCCTATCTGGGGATCAGGGTTGGCTTGTGCCTAAGGAAACAAGATTTCCTCACATCGTGGAGCTAACTGACCATTTGCTCATCCATTAAACGTGTATGGAACATATTTTATGTGCCAGAGGCTGAGAAGATACAGCAATAATAAGAAATGGTTCCTGTCTTCCAGGAGCTCATAATCTACCAGGGAAGATAGAAATAAGTAATTTTTAAGAGGAGATGGGAGGAGGGTCGGAAGGGAACTTATATTTGTTGATTGCCTACTTTATGCCAGATTTTGATAGGATCTCAACCTGGATTATCTCACTTAATCCACTCAATAACCCTGTGAGGGTAGGTGGTGGCATTCCTATTTTATAGATGGAGAAATGGAGGCTCAGAAAAGTCAGGTAACTTGCCTAGAGAGATGAAACCAGTAAGAGGCAAAGTCAGTACTGTACTTAAACTCAGACTTTCTAAGAATTTCTCAGCTGTGTCCCCTACTCTCTGTCTCTGCTATCCCATCCCTTGTTGTTGTTTTGTTAGGTTCCGTTGAGTCGATTCTGACTCATAGCTAACCTGTGTACAACAGAGCAAAACACTGCTCCATACTGCACGAGTTGTTGCTGTGCTTGAGCCCATTGTTGGAGCCACTGTGTCAGTCTGTCTCGTCAAGGATCTTCCTCTCTTTCACTGACCCTCTACTTCACCAAGCATGATGTCCTTCTCCAGGGACTGGTCCCTCCTGATAACATGGCCAAAGTATGTGACATGAAGTCTCAACCATTCTTGCTTCTAATGAGCATTCTGGCTGTACTTCTTCAAAGATGGATTTATTCGTTCTTCTGGCAGTCCATGGTGTATTCAGTATTCTTCACCAACACCATAATTCAAAGACATCAATTCTTCTTTGGTCTTTCTTATTCATTGTCTGCTTCCCTGGTTCATACCTCTGTTGGTTCTCACTTAAACTATTGCCCTACCCCGACTTCCCTTTTTCTGATCCGGCCCCCTTAGATCTATCCCCTACGCCACTGCCAGAGTGATCTGCCTAAAATGCAAATCTCACTTTTTACTTTTATAATTCTGAATTGTTCGAATTTTTTAAAGTTATGTCTGTGTTAACTTTTATAACTTACAAAGTGTTTTTTAAGTAAGTACAAATCTTTAACTATTTATCTCCCCTGTTCCTCATTGACTTGGCTTTCAAGAATACAGGACCTGCTTTCCTTTCCAGTCTCACGTTCTGCAATCCCTCTTTTCCTATTTTATAATTTTTTTTTTAAAGATTCTTCTAAATGAAAAGAGGAAAAAGAAGAGTGAATTATCAGCTACTGGTAGCTCTCTTGAGACAGGCCACACTCTCTTCTACCTCCATGCAGTGTTCGTGATGTTCCCTGCTTGGAGAGCCCTTGCCATCCTTATTTGCCTGGCCACCTGTAACTGATCCTTCAAGGCCCACCTTAGGCATCACCTCCGCTAGATAGGGCTAAGCCTCAACCTGCCGCGGTCTAGAAGAAAAAGGGTTAGGGTTATATTATTACATGTCTATATTATTTTCTTCCACATTATATTAGAATTATCTATGTCTCTTATACTAAATTGAAAGTTCTTTGAAGATAGAAATCATGTGTGTTTATTCTTGAACCTCAGTGTCTGTCTTATACCTAGCACCCAGCAGAAGTTCAGTAAATGTTTAATGATTCATGCCTGTATTCTCTCTACCATTCCACGTTTTTGGTGCAGAGAATACAGAGGAGGAAGGAGTGGGGAGTAGGGGCACAGGTAGGGATAGGGAGGGTCAAAGAGGCTTCACAGAAGAGGTTACATTTGAACTAGGCCTTGAAAGATGACTAGGGTTTCACGTAGCAGAGAGGGGCACAGGGATAGGCTCACGTGTGCTTCAAGCTTGTGACCTTGGCCTCCTGTGCATTGTACTCTAACCAGAACTGCTTGGCCTAGTAAGGAAGGTCTGATTATGGAATAGATAAAGCAAAAAACTAAAAATTCTACAGCCATGGATTACTCTAATAACACATCCAGAATTCTTATTTTTCCTCAGTGCAGTGAGGTTGGCATTTCACGTATTAAGTTGCCATGTATTAGGAAATGTAAGTACAGCCAGCACTTTTGATCAGTATCCTGGTCACCTAGGAGAATGGAAGCTCCAGGTAGGCCATTAGAAAATGATGCTATGATACTGGGTTTTCTAACTGAGTACAGTAGAGGGGTGGGGCATGCCATGGGTGGGGGGCTCCACTCAGACTTCAACAAGAGCAGCTTCACATTTTTTTAAAATCAGTTTTACCTATTGCACTTTCACATAAGATTTCATTTGAAAAATTGTACTGCTAAGGAAAAAAAAGTCAGGGCTACTTCTAGAATCTTTTGTAAAGTGTGGTATCTGTTATGAGTGTTACTGGTGGATATTGAGTCTGTCTTGGCAATCTGAATGAATGAAATTTAACTCTGCATGAGGCATTTTGGTTTTTTCCTGTTTAAGTATCACACTTCCGTTTTCAGAGGTTGGAGTGACTTTTAGCACTTCAAGAGTAGGGAGTATCAAATTACTGACTGGAATTATATTTTAAATTTCCTCTAGGCTTAATACTTAGGTATTTAGATATTCCACACTCTCATAAGTCATCTGATATAAAGAAGAATCTCATTGTAACAGCTTACATCTTTAGCTCATTTAATCCTTATGACAGCTTACTGAGATAGACTTAGTTATCCCTGTTTTACAGATGAGGAAACTGAGGCTGAGAGGTTGTGACTTGCTGGAGAGTAACACAGGTATAAATAGAAAGAGCTGAGACTTAAATTCACGTTTTCTGATTTGAAGTCTGCTGTGCCTTCCATGGAGCTTTGGTGGCACAGTGGTTAAGAGCTAGACTGCTAACCAAAAGGTTGGCAGTTCAAATCCACCAGCTGCTCCTTGGAAACCCTATGGGGCAGTTCTGCTCTGTCCTGTAGGGCCGCTATGAGTTGGAATCAACTCATCAGCAACACGTTTGGTTTTTGGGTTTTGGTGCCTTCCATGTATCATAGTGTAGTTCTAAGAGTGTATACATAACTGTGCCAGTGTCCCCTCAGCCCTCTTAAAACTGAGTTCTCAGCGTTACCAATTTTGTACTTTGGGGTTCTTTATAAGATTTTATCTTGACGACCACTGTGCCACACTAAGCTACTACTCCCATTATCACTGGGAGTACTACCCCCTTCATTAAGGAACAGGAAATCCTTGTACTCTCTTGATGACCTAAGAGTAAGTTGATTTGGGGTTTTCTTTCCTCCCAGAACAGATGAATGCTTAACAGGTATTTTTGAGCCTGGTTTATTTCCCACACATAATGTTGCATGTTGCTCTGCTTTAACCTTCTAATCACCATTTCTGTTACCTGGTTGAGCTTGATACAATATGGTTTTTGTGGGAACTTAGTGATTTTATAGGAGCCCCAGTGGCGCAGCAGTGGTTAAACGCTAGGCTGCTAACTGAAAGGTTGGCAGTTCGAACCCATGAGCCGCTCTGTGGGAGAAAGATGTGGCAGTCTGCTCCCATAAAGATTCACAGGCTTGGAAACTATGGGGCAGTTCTACTCTGTCCAACAGGGTCTCTATGAGTCGTAATCAACTCTACAGTAGTGGGGTTTTTTTTGGTTTAGCAATTTTATGGACAGGGATCAGACAGGTTCCTCACCTACAGAGTAGAAGTGTAGCCCTCTAGCCAGTTTGAGTCCTTTGGACCTAGGGGCCTACCATAGTTGTTTAGATCATAAAACCATTCAGTATGCGTGGACTTGCTCCTTCCTTGATTAGAAACTCCTTGTTGACTAAATTTATCAGCAGTTCAAAATTTGCATTATCCTTACTCTCCAGGTTATACTGGGAAGGTGAGCTTTAGTTCACCCTGAAGGTGCAGTTTTGGCCTCTCAGACTATTTTTCTCTCACATATGGACTAAGCATAAATGTAATTTGGAAGAGCTAAGTAGAGTCTACTTTAAATAGTTCTCAAAGAAATTATCTCTTGGTTGAGCGTTGTCACTTGTGCCTGCCTTCACCTTACAAGTAAGAAGCTCAGATAGTATGTTTATTCATATGCACTATTTTTCATTCCTAGTAAGAATGTGCCTTGTGGCTTGGAATGACAATATGGAGGTTGTTTCAAATTGCTGTTGTGTTTCTTTGGCAGCAAAGTCTCCCTGCATTCCAGGGTTAAAAGTAAGGAACTCTTTCTTTTATTTAAAAAAAATAAAAAGACATTGTGGAAAGAGACCACTGGCATGTTGTTTTTCAGGGAGGGCTTGAAAGTTTCAGCTTTTTACTCGTTCCCTGAGATGCAGATTTGAAGGATTGTAACCTAGAGTAAAGACTTTGAAAGTAGTTAGTTGTAAAACATAAAATAACCTTTTCACCCCTTAGAAGAAGTTATATGTCTCTGTTGTGGGTTGTTGATAAGTTCAAGGCCCCTCAAAGATACTACAACTCATCATCAATGTGCTTTTGAGGCTCCGTTGAGGAAGCAGTTTCTTATTTTGCATGCTAATTGTAGATACCTAAAAGGTTCTTTTAATGCCCAATCTGTTTTCCAGAACCATTTTACAAGGTGCTTTTACAGAGCAGCAAGGGGCTAAGGGTTAGGCAAATGTGTAGACGTACTGTCCACTCTTCCAGGCTTAATTTTTTGCATTACACCTTTAGATTTTATTCAGCCTGCTTTGAGTTGCATGACTGTTTCAAGCGTTTGTCAAGAAGGCTCAGTTAGTTATAGAACATATGCAGATTGCCCAAGTTATGGAGGGTATGTCTCTATCTCCAAGAGATACCAGCATATAGCCAAACCATCGTGGGGTACGTGTGTGTGTGTGTGTATTTGGGGCACGAGGAGTACAATCTTTAGTAGCCAGTTTTTTTGACCATATATGTCACTTTTATGCACTTGCGACTTGGTTTCTTTGCTCATTCCAGGTAAATATGCAGAGGACATTTTTGGAGAGCTCTTTACTCAGGCAAATACCTTTGCCTCTCGGGTAAGCTCCCTTGCTGAGAGGGTCGACCGCCTACAAGTTAAAGTCACTCAGCTGGATCCCAAAGAAGAAGAAGGTAAGGAAGCTGAGCTCAGCATTTGCAGGCTCTGCTGAGCAGTTTCTTAGAATTTTTTTTTTTTTTCCTGATTTATAAAAAAGTGAGAGGAGAAATCACAGAGACCTGTGGAGTTCTGCTTTGAGGTGACATGAGCCTCGGTGATGTGAAGAAACCTTTTTCGTTCTACCACACCCACACACACACACTGCCTTTCTCCCATTCCCCCAGTTCCCCCTTTCTCAAACTTCCCCTCCCCCAATCATATTTTGCTACCATAAAAGTACTTGGAAAATCCATTCCTCCTAAGGAGAGGCCTGCTAGATCTGGCCACATAGTAAACCTTTGTGTTGCCTCATTTTGTTCAGTCATGAAATAGCTGGGCTGCTGACAGCCTTGTGGGGCTTCCCCAGAGGGGGAGGAAAAAAAAAACCTGGCTGCAGTCAGCAGCAGCCAAGGCCTCTCTGACTGGTGTGACTCAGTGTTTGCTCAAATGGCCTGTCGTCCATTTTCTAACGCCTTCCATCTTCTCTCAGTGTCGCTACAAGGAATCAACACCCGAAAGGCCTTCAGAAGTTCTACCATTCAAGACCAGAAGCTTTTTGACAGAAACTCTCTCCCAGTGCCTGTCTTGGAAACATACAACACCTGTGATACTCCTCCACCTCTCAACAATCTTTCCCCTTACAGGTAACAGCTGGCTAGCTCCTCCCTTTTTCCCCCTGCCTAAAGATAAAAAACACTAGATTGTCTTTTTACCTAAAGATGTGTACATCAGAGGATTGTATCAAACAGCTCACTGACTATGTCAAAGTTGCTTGTGGCAGCAGAAGCTGAAGTTTAACATATAAACAGTTCTCACTTATTTGGTTCCTGAAATTCATAGTGAATATATATTGAAAGTTTGCTATAGCATTACATGCTGCAGAGTTTTAATTTGGTGTAAGCCAGGTCCATCTTGGTCTCTATCCAAGGAATTAGTTATTATAGAACCAAAAGGACTTTGTTACAAGGTGGTCCTATAGCATGGATCCCAGGGGCAACATTCTAGCAAGGCTCCCACTTGCTTGGAAACCACTAGATTACCAGATGTTTGAGCGTGTTAGTGGGACCAGCCTCATGGGCTGGCTACTCTGGGTCCTGAGCGGTCCTTCCAAAGCTCAAGGAGTAATTGACATTCTTCCAAATGAGTACCGTTCACTTTGTTTTTTACAGCCTTTCAACATTCCCTTCTGAAAGGACCAATACTGCTGTGGCTAGACTTGAAAAGGAGGGTAGCCTTATAGACACCTTAAAGCCCCTCCCTTCTAGTGGTCTGGTAGTGTGGTCATACTGAAAAACCACTGAGCAGCGGCAGAAAGGGAATATTTATCTTGCTTGCATCCATTTATCTTGCTTGCATCCATAAATATCTTTGGAACAGGTAAAAAGTAATTACACATAGCTGTGGGCAGATGTCTTCTGTGAGACATTGGGTACACTGCGAAGTAGAGAGAGAGTGTGTGTGTGTGTGTGTGTGTACACCTATGAAATTCAAGGACATCTGCCTGATTTAGGGAGCCTAGAATAGGAGCATGGTAGCCTCTCACACAGATATAGCGGAAGTGCATTGCATCTATCCTATATTGCTGTGTGAAGTTATGTTTATCCCTTGGCTTTCAAAGGGCAAGCTTGCAGAGCAGGACAGAGGTTTGACTCTCTAGCCTCCATCATTTAGTCTAGTTGGGTTTGGGCAGGGGGCTTGCAGAAAAGAAGGGATCGCATACCTGATAATATTGATAGAGTATGATACAGGGTTTGTGTGGTAGGATAATAAGAAAACTTAATTTTTCAGTTAATAGTATTTTCCCTTTTAACATACAATATCAGAATTAGTGTCTCCTCTCAATTATCTGGACTTGGCCTAACAGTAACGAGCAGTGGTATAGCTAACTCAGAACAAGGTTTAATATAAAAAAGCATTAGTATTTGATTTAGAAATGTTTTCTGTATGTTGTGATAGGATTGGAGATCAGGGAATAGAGTTGCCTTTTTGATTCTTCTTTTTTTCTGAGAATATACACAACAAAACATACTCTGTTTCAATAGTTTCTACATGTACAATTCAGTGACATTAATTACGTTCTTTGACTTGTGCACCCATTCTCACCCCCCTTTTCTTACTTGTTTCTCTCTCATTAACTCATTGCCCTCTAAGTTCCTATCTAATCTTTCGAGTTGCTGTTGTCCAGTTTTTTTTTTGTTTTTTTTTTTTTTAGTTCAGAATAAGTTAAAATAAACGTCTACCCCTAAGCGCACACTTTCTGGAAAGTGAGAGTGGCTTAGCCATGCCAGAGTGCAGGATTCCAACCTGGATCATCAAGTCTGGTACAGATAACCCTGACTCTGATACTCAGAAGCTGACTGTGTACTACTGTCGCAGCCACTGAGATATGATTAAATCTTGGGGTCATAAGAAAGCTGGCCGTCTGTTCTCACTGGGGCCCCCTTGTGGCCGGGGGAGGAGGGGGCGGATGCTGAGCTAGAAAGTAGAATGCTATGGTTATCTGTATTTGCAGAGGAATAACAGCTGTACACACATACACATTCATGTGTATACATGTGTACATATGTGCACAAATATGAACACATGTGCACAGATGTCAGGTGGGTGGAAAGCTACTGATGCTGCCTAGAGGGTTCTGGGGAATTGGTAGGCAGGAGGGGAACCAGTGGCAGAAACCCCCTCTGATATGCCAGGATATCAGGATGTCCTCAGGGAGATGTTTGTGGCCATGTAGATCATTAGAAATAATCAAGATCCCTGCTGCAAAAGCACGTTCGTGGCCTGACCATGCAAATTCTTCTGCCTGGAATTGAAAGTAAACGCTAAAGTTCTTAAAAAGCCAGGCAAGTGAAAAGGTGCCATTCAGGGGCATTGAGACGCTGGTATGAGAGAGGAAATATGCAATAGATCCGAATGACTTCTTAATTCCTCAGTGTAAAAACTGCAAACTGGTAGGTGTTTGGAATATTGGATTTGGTTAGGAGCTCATCTGTCTACTGATAGCTTATTGTCTTCATTTCTATCCCAGGGACGATGGGAAAGAGGCACTCAAATTCTACACAGACCCTTCATACTTCTTTGATCTTTGGAAGGAGAAGATGCTGCAGGACACCAAGGATATCATGAAAGAGAAGAGAAAGCATAGGGTGAGGGGAAAGGGGCGTCTGTTCTACACATCAGTAGGCACGATTGTGGAGGGGGAATAAAAAGGAAGCCAGTCTTATGTGAAGCAATCATTCCAAGTGGCTGCTTGCTTGGATGCCAGGTGAAACTCTAAAAAAATTGTGCCCACACCAAGCACAACCAAGCTGAAAGTATAAATCACACCAAAAATATGTTTGTTCCCCCCAGCACTATTAACAATTGAGTATATTCAGGCTGAGTTTTAGAAATTGACTTTTCTATTCACCATTTATTTCTCCTGCAGTTTGCACATGACTCTGCTGGACACTCAAGCTAGGCTAGTCCCTTCCCTGCCAGTTTTGCAGCTCATTTCTCAGATCAGCACAAGGCTCTGCCGTGTTTGATTTGCAGTGAGCAATTTAACACCTTCGCTGCTGGATGGGTGGGGCAGAGAGGATATGCCTAATTTTTGAAGATGCTCCTCTCCCTTTAGACCTCCAGTGGTGTGTATATGTATGTGGCCTACCAGTGCAACCTCATAATCCCATTAACATGGCTGTCGGGAGGCCCAAGAGAGCACCAGTGGTTAGTGCAGCTGCACAGGCTGAAGAATTCGTTGTTTTGTTTTTTTTTTTTTAAGTTTTTTAAAACTATTTCCTTATATCTGCACCAGATATCTGCAGCTGTCATTACTTCTCATCTCTCTCGACTGACCTTTGTGGCAGAGAAAATAACAAATAGCTGTTTATTAAATTCTTGACAGAGCTGTTAAAAAACATGAAGATGTTACCCAAAAAGGTAGTGGGTTTCCCATCACTAGAGGTGTTTAAGCATGAGACTGAGCAGAGGTTTCTCCTAGGCTTGGATCAGATGACATTCTAGGTCACTCCAAACCCAGTAATTCTATAAATTTTGTAGTGCTACTGTATGTTGTTTAGGCAGAATCATCTCTTGGCTGTGTGTCCATGTAGGTGGATGGAATTTTAATAAAGAACTTTGGAAAATGTTTTATAAAAGCTTTTCTGTTCATTTCCGTTATAGAAAGAGAAGAAAGAGAATCCAAATCGAGGGAATGTGAACCCACGTAAAATCAAGACACGTAAAGAAGAATGGGAAAAAATGAAGATGGGACAAGAATTTGTGGAGTCTAAAGAAAAGCTGGGGCCTTCTGGGTAAGTGATGCTTTTGCACTCTTTCTAGCATTCTTTATAGGGGCTGGGGGCTTAGAGACAACAGTCTGAGTCTTTGTCATGACACCTTCCACACCCCCTGCAGTCTGGCTGTGTGGCTTAGATCACTACCACTATTAATCAGCTACTTGTAAAGTGCATCCATCTAGTGTTTAAAATTGGCTAAATAATCAAGAAATTCAGCAGTTTAAATGAGGTAACTGGAGTGATCTTGAAAAGAAAGCCCATGGCTTCTGGTGCCTTTGTTTTGCCAGACACTGGTATGTCTGAGGGCCTCAGAGGAAAGACTAGAAAGGGAAGAAAATTGGTCTTGGGAGCCCTTTGCCTCCAGAGCATTGATTTGAAGGCTGTGCCTAAGAGCCAGGCATTTCAGGGGAATGGGAAGGACCAGGCAGGGAATTTGTGCATATCACCAAAGCAACTTTTCAGTCAGCCTTTGTCAGTTTCAGGAGAGAGGCTAGCCAAGGGACTGAGTGCAGACCTCAGAAAGAGTGTGGGAAGGGTCGCTCGACCAGTATTAAGGCTATATATCTCCGTGGAGAAATGGTAGATGTCAGTCTGACCCCATTTCCCAATACCGAATTACACTAAAGGCTTAAAGGGAAAAAATGGTCTTAAAAGCTTGGGTTTGATGCTTATCCTGGTGCCCGACTCGTGTGACATTCAAAGCCAAGTCACCGCGACTGCTTGGTGTGAAAGTCGCTCTGGGTTTTCCCCTAAATACATTGCATTTTGGCTGTTAGAGAACCATGCCAGCCCATTCCGGGTGTCTGGGGGTGATAAAAGAGTTGAGTTAGTCTTGCTTTTAGGGATAACTCTACCATGAAAACCTTGACTTTAAAAAATCTTGACAGTTCTGACACTTGGTCTTCCTGGATTAAGAGATTTGTTTTAAAGAGTGATGAAGATGGCAAGAGGAGAAAATGAACCTTTCTCTCTACTGGGAATCAGCCCTGAGGGGACCTTCATTACCTTCACCTCCCAGCACAAGGGGCCATTTTGTTCCTTGGTCCCATTCTGTTCAGACAGGCACTTGTCATAGGTTCAGTGACTCTAAGGCCAGAAGCTTACATGTTCAGGATGCCAACTATTACATGTTAATTTTCTTGTGGAATGGGGGTGGGGAAGATGAGGACTCTGCTTGCCATTTTCCTGTTGTCCAAGAGGTTTGGGGTTGGGCTACATCTGGACATGCTTGTTGGTGAACCTATAAAGAAATGTCCTAAGCCTACAGGGCTACAGGCCTTGGGGGTTTTCCGTATCAGAGCATCATTTGATTCGTTTAGTTCCCTCCAGCTGTGTTCTCCTTGGAGTCTGTTTTAGATGAGTTCTTTAGCAATCAAACAATGGTAGAAAGAAGGGTAAGGTAGAGTACAGCAGGCCAGATTTTGCTAGCTGATGCTTGGTATATTTTTGCTTGTTTGGAGGTTTGTTGCTTGGTTTATTTTTGCTTGTTTGGAAGTTTGCTGTTCACCCAGAGCAAATTCACCCAAGGCCTGGTGCTCTGAGGGACAAGTTTCCATGAGGCAAGCCCAAGCACCCTGCTTTAATCAGCAGCTCATTTTGTATGATGTGAAACCTGGCAGAGGGACCAGGTCTAACTACCACATAGCAACCTGCATTTGTCCTCAGCGTGGTTTTGCAATCAAATGCCTCCTTGGCCTTCGAGCACTTGGGAGGCTTTGCCGACCTCAAAATGAGGCCGTGTGCCGGTCACGTGTTTGCAGCTCACTAGCCTGTGGAGCTTGGCTTCACCCTTTGCCACAAGACAGACTTCGGGATTTAGGTATAGGCTGCACCTAACATTTGGGAGAGAATTTAAAAGAACTTCTGGGTTTGACGAGGCCAACACTAGCAAAGGAACAGCATGGTTTTAATAATCTGGATTGAATCCCATTGCTACAACAATAGAGTATTTAATCCTGAAATAAAATTTCATTATAACAGAATATATTGATATGTGTTGTTGTTAGGTGCCGTCGAGTCAGTTCCGACTCATAGCGACCCTGTGTACAGCAGAACAAAACGCTGCACCATCCTCATAATCGTTGTTATGCTTGAGCCCATTGTTGCAGCCACTGTGTCAGTTCATCTCATTGAGGGTCTTTCTCTTTTTTGCTGATCCTCTGCTTTACCAAGTGTGATGTCCATCTCCGGGGACTGGTCCCTCCTGATAACATGTCCAAAGTAGATGAGACGAAGTCTTGCCATCCTCACTTCTGAGGAGCATTCTGGTTGTACTTCTTCCAAGAGAGATTTGTTCATTCTTCTGGCAGTCCACAGTATATTCAGTATCTTCACCAACATCACAATTCAAATGTATCAATTCTTCAGTCTTCCTTATTCATTGCCCAGCTTTCCCATGCATATGAGGCGATTGAAAATACTATGGCTTGAGTTAGGCGCACCTTAGTCGTCAAGGTGACATCCTTGCTTTTTAACACTTTAAAGAAGTCTTTCAGAGCAGATTTGCCCAATGCAGTATGTCGTTTGATTTCATGACTGCTGCTTCCATGGTGATGGGGAGTATACTTACAGTATTTTATTTCTTTCTAATAGCTTTTGTATCAAATTTTTTTTTGTGGTATCTTAAAAACAATGAGAGAGAGAAAGAGTACCATTTGGGTTCTGTAAATGACTTTGGGTTCAATGTCAGGTATCCACCCAACTTGGTGTACCAGAATGGCAGCATTGGCTCTGTTGAAAACATGGACGCAGGCGGCTACCCACCACCACCACCGCAGTCAGACTCCACTTCTCCACCTTCTCCTTCCTTCTCTGAGGACAACTTGCCTCCCCCACCAGCCGAATTCAGGTAAAATAGTGATACCTCTTCTACCCACTCTGGGTGGTTAAACATTCAAGAACAAACTAAGAATTCAAAATCTAGGCTAGGACCAATAAAATAACTTCAGGTAAGCTTGTCTAAACAAACAAAAAAAAAACCCACTGCCCTCAAGTCGATTCTGACTCATAGCAACCCTATAGGACAGAGTAGAACTGCCCCATAGGGTTTCCAAAAGTGGCTGGTGGATTTGAACTGCCATCTTTTTGGTTAGCAGCCAAACTCTTAACCACTGTGCCACAAGGGCTCCAAGTTTGTCTAGATAATAGAAATTATATTTATATCAAGTACTAGGGAGATACTAGGCATTATGCTAAACACTGTATATGTTACTTAATCCTCACAGCAGCACTCTTGAGATAGGTAGTTATTATCCTGATTTTATAGATGAGTAAACTGTGAGGCACAGAGAGGTCAGAGTATTTACCTAAGGTTACACAGCCAGTAAGAGCCAGAACCATGACTGGAAAGCAGGTCGGTCTCACTCCAGAGTCTGTGTTGGTAACCACTAGCTATTCTGCCCATACCTGAACAGATAGAAGTCACCCACTTACCTCTTGTTTTTTAGTTAGCTTTAACCCAACATGAAATGAAGTAGTAAAACCTGCTGCCCATAAAATATTTAACCTTGTCCAGTTATCTAGGAACCTAGCAGACAGTCACCTTTCATTCTTAACTGCTCCCGGCTAATTTCACTGCCGGATAGAATCTCCAGAAAGAACAGAAGAGGAAAAAAAAGGAGGATGAAACTTAGACCCTGTCCATTTTTTGTATTTGTCCGTATCCTTGGCAGAGGTTCACAGGAAGGGTTAGCCAGTCGTGGCTGAAAAGAGATCTGAAGATTGTTCGGATCTCGGTTTTTCCTCACAGTTATTCTTTCCCTTTCTGATGCCTGACAAATGAGAGCTTTGAAAGGTGGACTTTTCTCTTTGGACACTGTTTAATTAGAGGTTGACTCTGTTGAGAACCCCTCAGATGGAGACCTAAAGCAGTTGTCCCATCCTGTCCCCATTCCCCTTTCTTCCCCTGCAATTTTTGGCTCTGGCTTGAGGGTCTGTGAAAATTCCAAGATGGATACTTTCCTGAGTAGCTATTAGTACAGGGCAGGTACAAAGGTAGACAAAGAAAAAAAGAAACCCCTCAGGCTCACACATGGCTTGAGACCTTGCAGCTGCAGCCAGGCATATCTGATCCCAGGAAAGGTGTAGTCTTAATTCTCTTTCAAACTGGGTCAAGAGTCTGGTGACCCATTCATTTCCTGTGTCTGCAGATCCTCAGATTGAGACTCCTTCTCAAGTTTTTCCCACATGAACACTGAAGATGCATGCACCTAAATGTATATCCCACTCAGATTTAGTCAGCTTGGCTTGGGCTTTCTGCCCTTGCAAGATCTGGTGAATGTTAATGGATTGAAGACCAGAACCCAGTGGGTGGGTGGTGTTTGAATTTTGACTCTAGTGTGCTTTCTTGGTGCTTGCTTCAGGATTAAACTGATAACTGTGCATTGAACTGTTCAGGAGAGTGCCTTTCCTTGGATAGCTAGAAAGTTAGAGGAGGACCTAAGAGATGATCTTAGCTAGCCTTGACCTGATAGAAGAATCCCAGATCCACGTCTTTCAGGCAGTTTTTCTCAACCTCTGCTTAACCACCTATGCCGATGGGAAGCTCATTACCTTACGAGGCTGCCTGTTTCATTGTGGTCAGTTCTGACTGTTCCCAGGTTTTCCTTTCTATTTGAGCCAAAGTGAAATGGTATAGTCAACCAAAATGAACCTAGGCTTGTAGATAAGCTTAACTATAGGTGGATGTTTGCATTGTGAGTGATAGAGGATCATTTTTCTTTGTCCTTTCAGCTACTCAGCAGACAACCAGAGAGGGTCTGGCTTGGCTGGACCCAAAAGATCCAGTGTGGTCAGCCCGAGCCATCCACCACCAGCTCCTCCCATGGGCTCTCTACCAGGCCCCAAACCTGGGTTTGCCCCACCACCTGCCCCTCCACCTCCACCTCCAATGATTGGTGCCCCACCCCCACCGCCACCTGCAGGATTTGGGACTCCAGGGACCCCACCACCACCTTCACCCCCATCATTCCCACCTCACCCCGATTTTGCTGCCCCTCCACCTCCTCCCCCTCCTCCAGCAGTTGACTACCCAACTTTACCACCCCCTCCCTTGTCCCAACCAGCAGGAGGAGCACCTCCCCCTCCGCCACCTCCTCCTCCTCCGGGGCCCCCTCCTCCCCCTTTCAGTGGTGCAGATGGCCAGCCTGCCATGCCACCACCACTTTCTGATGCCCCCAAACCCAAGTCCTCCTTGCCTCCTGTGAGCGATGCCCGCAGCGACCTGCTTTCAGCCATCCGTCAAGGTAAATCCCTGTGGTGGGTCTGGGACCATGGGGCCTTGTCTTTCTAGCTGAGATGACTGATTAGGGGGTCGGTAAGGGGTTCTATGCCCTTCCCAGAGAACAACTTTGATTGGGTGGGAAGAGATTTATACCTCAGGTCTCAGATCACCATGAAGAAAGTCTTTACCCTACAAAAACAGAGATTTAGATTTCTTTCCATCTTGGTTTAAAATAAGAATTCTTAACCTGAAATCTTTGAACCCCTTGGAAATTTATGCTTTGTATGTGTGTGAATTTTTTTCTTGGAGAAGGATCCTCATTTTTCATCAGATTCTCAAAGAGAGTTCTGTACCCCAGAAAAAAATCAAGAATCACTGTCCTAGAGGGTACTTCTTTAGCTGGACTCAGTCACTCCCTGTCCTTCTCCACTTTTCTGCCTTTCATATCCTTCCTCCCTTGCCCCCTTGCCCTCTTTCCCACCCTCTTGTTTCTTGCCATTTTCTCTTACCCCTTTCCCTCTTTTGTCTCCTGCCCTCCCTTCCTCCCTCCCTCCCTGCTCATCTCACCTTCACAGAGCATTTATTCTCTCTGTCAGGGGACCAGGTCTGGTCCCAAGGGGTTATAGTGGTTGTTTCTGTTTGTGATCCTCAGGGAACTTCTAGTCTAAAGGAGACAATCTAGGGCAGCTGGACTCCTTTATAATCAGTGGGATTGGGCAGGCTGAGTGCCTGCTAGATGGGGTATGGTGGCCACTCCCCACATAAAGCCTCGTGAGAAAGTATCATCCTCACCAGCCTAAGGGTATAAGCCAGGAAGAATGGTAGGCTTCCTTTCCAACATACCTGTGGCACCAGTTTCATACAATTTCATCTTTCCTTCTTTTCCTGCTTCCTCCTTTCCCTCTTTGCTTTCCCAGAGGGTCCTTCTTTTTCTCTCTCCTTTCCAATACTCCTCCCATCAATTGCCATTCCCTCTTACTTAGTCCTGGAGGGATTTTGAGGCTGAGGACACACCTTCTCAACCCTTTTCTCTCTCTCTCCCACCAGGCTTTCAGCTGCGCAGGGTTGAGGAGCAGCGGGAGCAAGAGAAGCGGGATGTCGTGGGCAACGATGTGGCCACCATCTTGTCACGTCGCATTGCTGTTGAGTACAGCGACTCAGAGGATGACTCCTCTGAGTTTGATGAGGACGACTGGTCAGATTAACTCTTCCTGCCTGCTGCCCACCTCTTTTTTCTTTCCTTCCTACCTGCCTTCTTTGATGTCTTCTCCAGCCATACCTTGGAAGAAAAAAGGGAGGAACAAAGAATTTCAAGAGGCCAAAGCCTTCCCCGAAGCAACCAAAGATGTATCCAAGGGCTTCCTCCAAATCAACGTGTATTTCCCTTGCCCCCATAGTCAGACCCCTTAGGGCTCCTTGGATTCAGTAGCAAAAATGTTTCCTCCTCCCTTAAACTGCCTGTTGCGTATTGAAGGGAAGGAAAAATCCCAAAGGAGATCCCTTTGATTGGGTTGAGATTGGAGATGGTGCCTTCTCCGAGGAGCCGTTTCCAAACTGGTCTTCTTCCAGTCCTTGCCCTCAGCTGCTTTGAATAATGCCAGCCATCTTCTGTCCTAAAGCAGTGAGAGTGGTCTGCATGACACAGCTGGCCCCTTTCCTGTGCACTGAGAGGGCAAAGCAGGCTGCATGCCCCAGCAACCAGACTACCACGCCCTTCTGCACTGATCTGCTGGGCAGGGCTGCCTTTCACTAAGCCATCTCTATGCCTGGGATGCCCTTTATTCCAGGAGGCATCCAGTCCCTAAAGAATGTCTCACCCCCCTAAGTCCAGAAATGATGCCTTTCTAAAGACAGATTGTTCAGTGCCTCCCTTCCAGCTTCCCTGTTGGTGAATGTGGTGTTCAGGTTTCCCTTAAGTGCTCCTTCCTCACCCCCCGGTGCCTTCAAGTACTGCAGCCCAGTCCTAACCTCTAATACCCGTGACCAAACAAGCCCTGACACACAGGGATCTGGGCCTGTGTTGGCTGTCAGGAGCAAAGCTTAGAGACTTGCAACTGCAGGACTGGAAGGACGGTGGAACTCCGTGGGTCCCTCCCTCTTAAGGATATTGAGGCCTAGAGATAGGAAGTGACTTGCTCAAGGTCACACAGTTGGATGATGACAGAGCTAAAGCCCAGAGTTCCTGATTCCAAGTTACCTGTGCTTTCTGAGACCAAATAGTGGGCACCTGCTGGAGTCTGGGCAGAGCTGTCTTGGCTCGCTGCTACTCCAGACCTCACCATAGGTGGGAGTCCCAGCAGGAGGGCTCAGGGCCTGTGCCAGCCCTGTCATTGCTGCTCAGACCCTAAGAACCTCTCCTGTAATTCTTTGCTGTCCCTCTCCCCCTGCCCCATCACCAGCCAACCACATGGCCTTGGGAGCTGCCTTTCTGGGGACCAGAGGTAGTGAGAGAAGGAAAGGGGTAGCAGCTTTGACAGGTGCTGTTTTCAATTCCTCTGCAACTCCTCCCTCTTTTATTTCCCCAATTTAAGCATAGGTTCTGCCAACTGTACAAACTTCAGTCCCTCAGGCTGGCAGCTACTGCAGGTATCTGCCTAGGGGGGCCTGGCAGCCTTGAGGAGGGCTGAAAGGCAGAAGGACTCTGGGCTTTGTTGCTGGCCCCCCTGCACATGGTGATGTCCCTTCTCCCTCCTCCACCTCTCTCCCAGAGCTAATACACAGGTGCTATTATTCAAAAAAACTGGTGAGCTCTGGCTGACATTGAGGTTCCCTCTCTTCTGCCCTAACTATTATGTAGCCTCTTATGCTGAAATCGGCTTCTCCTGGCTTCTCTGGCTTTCAGAGCCCTGAAACAAAGAGAAACAGGGTCTGTCTCTACCCAGCACAGCAAATGGTTGTAGTAATTGCCAAAGCCCTGTAAACCCCTCTGGCTTGAGGAGAGTGTGTATAATCATGGGTACTGCTGCTGTGCTCTGCTGAATGCTTCCCCTCTGCCTTCGTTCCTTGAACTTGGGGTGTGGGGACTGAGCCTGTAAATGCCAGCTTGCCCTCCTGCCGTGGCTCTCCAGAGCATGCCCCCTCCCTCTCCCCAGATCAGGTGTCTCTGGCACACGGCTGGCACCAGGTTCCACTGCTGAGCATATCAGCCCTGTGTGCCCCCACCTTGCTTCCCAGCCTACACTTTGGAAGCTGAAGGTGCTTTCACCAGAACCCTAAAATGGCTGTTGAAGATGCCCCTGGCTGCAGCCCAGCAGTGGCTGGGAGAGGCAGGCAGAGGGCAGCGGTTCTCCCAAATAGGAGTCCTGGGGCCTGGCCAGGCCAGGGTTTTGGCCTAATGGCTTTGACTAAATTACCCCTTCCCCTCCTTTCCAGAAAAGGGGAAGCCAGCGCCACTTTCTATCATTCTGCTCTGACCTTGAAGGGGGCGGTGTTGGCCTGGCTTCTGGAATGGACAGAGTCCACAGTGGAAAGGGCTGGGGGCAGGAGGAGGTGGGGAGGGGCACTGCCTGTGGAAGGTAGGATTAGATCATTAGCTCAGTGACCTCCTAGGGTTTCGATGTGCTGTGTTCTCATCCTACAGCTGGTTTGGTAATGATCTGCAAGTCCCGGAGAGCAACAGCACAGCTCTGCCTGACGGTCTCATTAAAATCTATGCAGCCAAGCTCGGCGCTTTGTAGCAGGCGGCCTTGCGAAGCCTTCTCAGCTCAGCTCGGTGGCTGGGACCCAGTCAGCCGAGAGGCCCTCTGGGCTCTACTTATGCATATGTGCACCTAAAAAAAAAAAAAAAAAATTCTCTTTAAATCCTTTAAGATGAGAAAGGATTCAATGCAGCTGATTTTGTTTTTGGAATACTGTAATTGTAGAATGCAAAGTTTAGTGATTATTTAAACTGGGCCCATATTGGTAAGAGTAGGAAACAGTGGCCCAGAAGGACCCTTAAGAGCTAAAGCCAAGAAGCTACCTTCCTTCCTGGTCTTCCCAGCCCAGGGGACCTGCCCCCATTCCTGTGGCCCAGGGGGCCACTGTCCAGTCGGCAGTGGCAGAAGCGACTTAAGGCTTTGCCTTGGTCATGAGATGAGTACATTCCAAAGGAGCAGCCAGGGGGAGGGGGCAGGCTTAGCGATCCCTTGGAGGCTGAGAGCAGCTGGCCTAAGCTCAGCTCACCTCCGACGGAAGCTCGAGTGCCCTCAGAAACGACCCTGGCCAATGTCACTGCCGAGCTGAGGTGGTGTTGTCAGGGCTAATGTGAAATCTCTTCCTGTGGCGCTGATCTCTGGCTCTGCAGCGCCAGCTTGGACAGACTGAGGTCTCTGTGGCTTTGGTGACCCTGCTTAGCATTCCCACTGTGTCCCAGCTCTGCTCTTGTACTGCCTCCCACCGCAGCCCCCCTCACCTGACCTCAGGGTGCGGAGAAGGACGGTACCCCAAAGCCAGGAGGACTTTTGCTCATGAGAGATGTCAGGTTTCTTAGGGGGCATCAGGCTTTGAGCTCTGCTGGGGTCTTGCAGACTTGAGAGCAGGTGTCACACAAAGTTGTGCCTCATTCTGTGTCTCCTGCCATGTTCACTTTACCAGTGCCTCCGTGAGGGCTAGGGAACAATTTTTTTATTGTATTAACTTTATTCAGTTCGTTTACTTGAGAAACTAACCAATTTTTGCTTTCTGTCTAGAATGATGTACATGTAGGAGAGTGAGCTGTAATGCTCCCTAAGTGCCTTGTTTTCTCTGATATAAATATATTTATAAGGACATATTCCAGTGGGTTCTTCGGTGAGTTTGCCACCTCAATATTTTAGGGAGTAGGCATGTATGTAGTGGGGATACAGTCTGAAAACAGCTCGCTTTCCATGAAGGATGGGAAAGGAGCTTCAGTTGGGGGTCTGAGCAGTGGGGTTAAGCCAAGCCCCTAAAGTGACCCTGAGGTTGCTGCCTTTCTTCTTCTTCCTTTGTTCTCAGGCCCTTAGAAGCACACCCAACTTTTTTTTAAAGCCCTGTGGCTCTAAGCCTGGTCTAATTCCTTGCCAGGCTTGTGTGTATACCACATTTGTGCCCTAGTGTTCTTAAGGTTCCATGTAACTATTTTATGTATACACATGAATACTTAAATGCCAACATTTTAAACAATTTGATAAAGTCTTTTTAGCCGCTCAGCCACCTCTGGTGTATTGTTTTTAGTGGGAGAAGAAACTAGAAGCGGGCAATATTGGTAGCCACAGGTGGTGAGCAGGGCTTGGGAGGGAGGTCCTGTGTGGTTGGGCTTAAGGGCAGGGGGCCTGTGGGTCTGGATGGTGCGATGTGTGCAGGAGGTGGAAACCATTTGGGTTTAGGAAGAGGTGGGAGACCTAGAGGCCTAGATCCCCAGGCCCTCTCAGCTGGCTGAGGATGGGGGTGTGGTAGGGTGAGGGGGGGAGTGGGAGACAAGCTGCTGGCAACTCCTTGCAAGAGGCGGGAAAGGAGCACAGGCTGAATACTGATGCTGTCTCCCAACATCTGGCCAGCATCTTGTCTGCCTCTAAGACTCAGGCAACTTACCTTAAATAGAAGGACTTACAATGGAATCCGATAAAACATTTAGGCTGCTGCACGCCCCCTCTCCTGCCTGGGGAAGACCGAGGGGGCTGGGTTTATATCCTGACCCGAAAAAATGACCTACCCAGGAAGCAACGGTTGTTCCAAGCACAGCTGCTGCGGGTAACTGTCCCTGGGGGTAATTTATGAGCAGACACCCAGTTCCGGGCCCAGCAGACGCCTCGGGGCGGCCCCCGGGAGAGGGGCGGGAGCAGGGTTGGTGACTCTGCCGGTCACGCCTGCTGTTTGAGAGAGTCACCCACTGGCGTCCCAGGAGAGGGGGCAGAAGTTTTGAATTGTCAGCAACTGCTGCGCCAGCCGCTCTGAGCTCATCGCTGGAGGTGGGGATGCAGGGGAGGGGGGTGCCGAGCCGGCTTGCCCTGGCGGAGCCCCTTCCCTCCACCCTCCTGTGTTTAGTCAGCACTTGGCTTCCCAGTGACTGACAGGCAGCCAGACGCCCGCCCTGGAAGAAGACAAAATGGTGGTGTCAGGAGCCGCCCTTACTGGGGAATTGGAGGGAAGGAATGTGTTTCTGGGAAGCAGAAGGCTTGAGCTTGAATTCCTGCTCTGCCACTTGGGAGCTGTGACCCTGTGCAAGTCGCTTCACCTCTTTGGGCTGATCCTAAGAAGAATGAGCATTTATTGAGCGCCCACCACCTGCCAAAGACTGTATATACTTAATCATGTGAGACAAGGGTCCTGGTTCCCCATCTGACACACAGGAAAGCAGGTTCAGAGAGGTTGCTTGAGTTCCTAAGATCACATAGCTGACTAGAAGCAGAACCATGATTCAAAGGGGTTTCTCAAGCCAGAGTCTGTGCTATTTCCACCATGCAATTTAAACAGATTTGAGTCCCTCCATCTAGAATCCTGGTCTTTAGTGCCATAGGGGGTATGTTAAAGGTTTGCAATTCTTGTCTACCCCACCCCCTGCTGCCCAGTTTTACAGGTGCAGTAACTGGTGATGGTTATTTTTGCTCTTGAATCAGACAAGTTTGACAGAGGATCCAAGTATCCTAGACCTTTAGAGCTGGAAGTGTGCCTACACCTCAGCCATCTGGAACAAAGTGGGTTCCCTGGATATGGGCTGGGGCTTCACACAGACACTGTCCAGTATACACATACCTAACTTGTGTGCGCACACATACACAGACATGTATATGTGCAAAAGAAGCCTGCATGTATGAGTGGGCACACATGACCAGGCCTGGGACAGATATATTACACAGACCCCTGTCCTATGCAGACAAGGACACCAGCCAGCACACTGTTACAGGAACACACACAGTCATAGGTAAACATCTCACACAAAGTCCTCAGAAGCCACCTCTCCCTCTTCCTGTCCTCAGTGTCAGTTCCTTACTGTCCCCTCCTGGCTGCGCAGTGGCCAGAACACCTGGCACTATTTCCTGTAAGTCCTGCTCTAGGGTGATTGTCAGCTACTTCCCTCCTAGATCATGAGGCTGGGAGCAGTCTCGTGTGCTCCCGATGGACTGCCCCTCAACCCCAGGAAATGTGGGTGTGTGGAGGGGTTTCGAAGTGGTTAAGTACTCAGCTGCTAACTGAAAGGTTGGTGGTTCAAATCCACCCACATGCACCTCAAAGAAAGGCCTGGTGATCTGTTTGCAAATTACCACAGCCATTCAATAGCCCTATGGAGCCCAGTTGTACTCTGACACACACGGGATCATGATGAGTTGGAATCAACAGCAACTGCTTTGTTTTTTTTTTTTAAGAGGAAGTTCAGAAGCTTGAAAGTTAAAAACAGCACCCAAAGGAATCTCATGGTAGAATTGTTAATACCATGACAGGAGGGCAGGTAATACTTGGGGCAAGAGCTCATACACAGACGCTCATCCCACCTCAGCAGGCAGCCACCGTTGCCCTTACCTAAGGAACTGGTCCGTGTGTCCACCACCAGTGTGTGTGTACACAGAGGCTCGCGTTCTGCGTACATATTTAAAGAGGAGCAGACTTACTGGCTCAGAAGGCAGAGGGCAGGTCTTCTAGCCACCACCTTGCTGCTCTCTCTCTGGCCTCAGTTTTCTCATCTATACAATAAGGACTTAACTGTGAGAATGTATGCAGCCCCTCCACTCTGATATCCCACCATCTTGAGAACTAGCACCTCTTTCCAGATGTGTGTGCCTGAGTAAAGCACATCCATAAGCATGACCCTGTAGACTCCTCAGGACAGTCCTGGGAGGACTTCCAAGACAGAACTTTTCAGTCCTATTTTACAGATGAGGAAAGAAGGCACAGAGAGGCATAGCAACTCGTTCAAAGTCACACGGCAAGTTGGCAACAAACATAGAGATAGAAACCTGTTCTTCCCGATGCCCCAGGCTGCCTACCAGAAAGCAAGGGCCCTGTGGGCTTGGGTCCAGAGCTGAGGAGACGGGAACTGCAGGGGTAAAGTCAGAAGCTCTGCCCTTTTGTCTGGGAGCCCCTATGGCTGCCTGAAGGCTTGCGGGGAGTCAAAGGAGATCCTAGGGGTAGGCATTGGTATGGTGGCTGGAAAAGGGCAACTTGGAACTTGGATGGGTCCCCCACCACCACCGGTAGACTAAGCGTACCTCAAGCTTCATTATGCAAAGCCAGAGGCAGGCTAAAGGGGGTTCTCCCTAGCCTGTGTAGCTTGTTCAGCAGGGCACGTACACGTGAGTGGTGTGTGCATGCATGTCTGGAATCCATGTGTATGCACTCACATGTAGTTACATGTTCATGCATCCCTGCAAGTACATTTAGGAATATTCCTAGGCATGTATAGTACGCAAGTGTAGGCATGTATAGTATGAAGTGTGTGTGCTTGCAAATCTGCATGTATGTGACTGCATTTGTGTGTTTAGATGAAGAGTTTGCACATGTGCATGTACGTATATGAATGGTGTCTGCGCATCTGGCAGGTGCATTTATACACATTTAAGATTTTGCTTGCATGCATGAGGGGTGTGTTCATGAGTGTCCTTGGGAATGTGCAGATGTTCACATGCATTTATTTGTGTGCAGAGGTGGGGTGGAACATGTCCACACATGACTGGTATGTGTAAATGTGTGTGCAGAGATGGCTTCATGTGACTGTACACACGAATTGTCAGAGTGCCCTGCCAGGAGAATATGATGTCATTGTCCCCTAGCCCTGGTGTAAGGGGTGCCCTGCCTGGTTCCAGCCACGGTGCTACCCACACTGGGCTCACAGCAGCCCCATCCCCACAGCTGCACACACGCTATTCCCCAGACCCATCCTGTGTGGCCAATTTGCAGCCTCTCGCTCCCAGCTCCCAAGAAGGCCCGCAGCAAAGTCAAGGGGCTGGTGGCCAATTAGTGAGGGGGTTAATCAGGGATCTGGGGACCCCTAGGGGGTGGGAAGCCAAAGGCAAAAGCTAGAGTTGGCAGGAATATGAGCTGCCTGTCACGAGGCAGGGAGGGGGCGGAGGACAGGCAGAGGAGGCTGAGCCAGCCCGTTGGTACTGAAAGCCAAGGGTCGACCTGTGAATTCATGGTTGCTGAGCCCTGACTGGAGTGGGGAGCATGTGTGAGTGCTGTACACTCTGTGTGAAAGGGATGTACATGCATTCAATCGATGAATGTGCTCCTGCATGCAAATGTGTGCACATGAATATGGACACCGTCTGTACAGACTTGACGTTTTGTGCCATGTATCTGTGCATGTGCAGTGGTGTGCAAATGGGTCTGGTTATGCACGCGTGTCTGGATCTGTGTGCACGTATGCATACACAAGGGTATCTTAGTTAT
Organism: Trichechus manatus latirostris; assembly: GCF_000243295.1. NCBI lineage: Eukaryota > Metazoa > Chordata > Mammalia > Sirenia > Trichechidae > Trichechus > Trichechus manatus. The sequence goes on from NW_004443984.1 coordinate 2,426,917, forward strand.
TAGTGCTGCTATAACAGAAATACCACAAATGGGAGACTTTAACAAACGGAAGTTTATTTTCTCACAGTATAGGAGGCTAGAAGTCCGAATTCAGGGTGCTGGCTCTATGGGAAGGTTTCTCTCTGTTGGCTGTGGAGAAAGGTCCTTGTCTCTGAGCTTCTGCTCCTGGGTGATCTTCATGTGCCTTGGCATTTCTCTTCCCCTGTCTCAGCTTTTAAATCTCTTTTATATCTCAAAAGAGATTGACTCAAGAACACCCTACACTAATCCTGTCTCATTAGCATAACAAAGACAACCCATTCCCAAATGGGATTATAACCACAGGCATAGAGGTTAGGATTTACAGTACATATTTTGGGGGAACACAATTCAATCTATAACAGAAGGTTAGTCTGTGTCTCTGTGTATACATGTGTGTGCAAGGGCATGTACATTTAAGTATGTGCTCCTGCATGCAAATGTGCTCATGAAATTGACACTCTACGTACACATGTGCACAGGTGTGTGTGCACCAGTGTACAGATAAACCTGGGTGTACATGCATGTCTGGATGTGTGTGTCTCTGAACAGAGGCCTGGACCCCCGTGCATATGCATGTGTGTGTCCGTGTGCACGTGCCCACATGCACACAGGTCTTAGCACGCAGGGAGCTGGGAGATGCAGGCTGGTGGTCTCCAGGCTCCAGTAGAGAATCTGACAGACGAGCCTTGCCGCAGCCCCTGGCCCCAGGAGCCTGTTTTCCAGCCTGTGGAAGCTGTGAGCCTGTGAACTCATATTAATAGTTGCTGTCTCCTCACTTAACTGCAGGGAAAGGCGGTCATGGCCCCAGAGGGGGAGGGAGTGGAGGCTCAGCATTCGGGGCTGCTCCCCCTCACCCACGCAGGACCTGGAAAGAGAGGGAGGGCCCCACCCCCATTGCAGGCTGACCCCTGCGGGAAAGCAGGCCTCTCAGCCTCCACCCACCTCAGGGAGCCCCCACTGCCCAGCTCGCCTTCCTGGGCCTCTACAGCTGGATGGAATCAGGCATGGGGGTTGGAAAACTGGTCGAGGCAGAGAGGCTGGGAGGCTTCACTGCCATTCCCTGCCCCTCCATGCACATGCACACATGCACATGCGCACACACAACGCACGCACAGGCGCACACGCGCGCACGCACGCACGCACAGGCACTGGGTGCCGAGCAGCCCCAGGCTGAACACTAGAGGGTTCTGAGGCTGAGAGAGACATAGGAGGCTTCAGGCTGAGAGGGGGAGACACAATCCAGCCTTCAGGGACCCTCAATCTGAGGCAAAAGACATGACCCTGCCCTCAAAGTCCCTCAGCGTGAGGGAGGAGAGAAAGCCCAGCTATCATGAGTTCCCAGTCTGAGAGGGGAGACATCAGCTTGTATTGAGGAGCCCCTAGTTCTTAGGAAAGAGAAACAGACTTCTTTCAGGGGCCTTCAGTTTGAGGAAAGCGACACGTCCCTTTCCTCAGGGACCCTCAGTTGCAGGGGGTGACGCACAGCACTGCCTTCAGGGGCCACCATTCTGAGGAGGGAGGCAAGACTTCTCTATAAATGTTCAGAGTGCATGCCCTGGTGGTGCAACGTGTAAGCATTCAGCTGCTAACCAAAAGGTTGGTGGTTGCAACCCACCCTGCAGCTCCACGGAAGAAAGATCTGGCGATCTGCCTACAGCCAAGAAAACCCAATGAGCAGTTCTTCTCAGTCACATGGGGTCGCTATGAGTCAGAAATTGACAGCACCTAACAACATTGTTAAGAAGTCCCTCGGTGGTACAGTTAAGCACTCAGCTACTAACTGAAAGATTGGTGGTTTGAACCCACCCAGAGGTGTTTTGGAAGAAAGGCCTGGAGATCTGCTTCCAAAAGGTCACAGACTTTAAAACCCTACGGAGTGCAGTTCTATTCTGCACACATGCAGTTGCCAGCTGGTTTGGTTTTTTGGTTTGTTATTATTAAAAAGTCCCTGGGTGGCACAAATGGTTTGCACTAGACTATTAACCTAAAGGTTGGTGGTTCTAACCCACCCAGTGGCACCATGGAAGAAAGTCCTGGTGATCTACTTCCAAAAGGTCACAGCCATTGAAAACCTATGGAGTACAGTTCTACTTTGAAATACATTGAGTTGTCATGAGGTCATGAGTTGGAACTGACAGCAACTGTGGTTTGTTTTAATTATTTTTAAGGGAACTGACATGCTGGCATGCTTTGGGCATATACTATGTGAAAGCACTTTGACATACGTCATCTCGTTTGGACCCACAACTACAACTATTACCCCCGTTTAACATAAGGAAACTGAGGCTCAAGAGGTGCAGTGTCCTGCCAAGTTGCCAAGGTAACCAGGGCCATGCTCTGTGGGACTCCAAGGCTTGGTGCAGCCTTCACAGCAGGATGGAGTGTCGGGAGCTTTGCTTTCTTGTTTCATCAGTTTCAAAGCCCCAGACTAGCTAATGTGGGCAAGAGGTGGGCATCCTCATCCAAAAAGGGTCCAGCACCCTGGTTCCTGTCCCCAGAGGGAGTGGGACCTTTGTCAGGCAGTGCCCAGGTATGAGACCCTCAGAGTGCATGCCTCCAACATGTCAGGAATTGGCATCCTGGATGTGTCACCCGCCAGCCACACTCCATCCTGGGGCTCCAACCCTCAGGTCTGGCCTAACCCTCCCCTTCCAGGTTCTCCCCTACCAGACCCCATTCCACCTCTCCACACACACATACGGAAACATATTTATCACAAAATCATCTTTTATTGAGGGCTAGGTTGGGGACAGGAATGGGGAATGCACTGGGGGCCATACCCTGGTTGGCAGAGGGGCCAGGTGTTGGTTTGCACCCCACCTCCTCTAGGGCACCACAGGGTGAGGCCTGGCCCCCAGGCCATGGCTGTGGCGCTGGATGCCAGGCTCTAGTGGAGTTGAGGGTCCCAGCTGCCTGGCCGGGTTGCAGTTTCCTCCAAACGGCCACCAGAGGGCAGCCGGCCCCAGCACAGAGGGATTCTCGGTTGCTCAGGTGATGGCTTCTTAAAAAAATAAAAAACCAGAGGCTGGTGTGTTCCCCCTGCGAACCCGAGGGGGCGGGCCGGGGGAGAAGGCTCTGGTTTCTATGATCTCTTTTGATAAAAAATAAGCAAAAATAATGACAAAATACGTGGTTTCTCTTTCTCCCTTTTCCCCCTTTAGGAACTGAGGTCAGAAATGGGGGCGTGGGGACTGAGGGTACCCTGGTGTGGCCTGGATTTCAAGGTGTGGTCTCTTTTTTCCCCTTCCCACCCATAAATAAATAAATAAATAAATAACAAATACTCTCTTTGTATGTGCATATATATATAAATCTTTCTTTCTCTTATCTAGGCAACTGTGTGACTGACCTCTCTGACTCTCAAGCTCAGAAACTCAAAAGTAAAGTGACATGGTCAAGGTCAAGATTGGGGGGGGCGGTCAGGAACCTGGAATGGCACTGTAAAACACCCAGCATTCTGGATCTCCAAGCCAGCTGAGCTGTGGGACGTTTCTGAGTGGAACCCTGACAGCCTGAACATTCAAGAACCACGGCACCAGCTGGGCCCCACAGGGATCTGAACAAAATCTGGAAACACCCAACGTCCTAGAACTCCAGAACCAGCTGGGTCTTGGGGGTGTGGAGTTGGGGATTTGGAACAAAGCCCTGGAGGACATAACATTCTGGAATTCTGTAGTGATCCAGGCTGAAGGGTCACCAGGATGCAATTAGACGTCACTGGGGGAGCGAGATCGGAAGGGCATCTTGGAAGAGGAACAGCAGCAGCAGACAGCCCACAGCACCTTCTGCACATCCTGGTTGCGGAAGGCATAGATGATGGGGTTGATCATGGAGTTGTAGGTAGCGGGGAGCAAGGTGAGATAGGTGTAGAGGGGCAGTGAGTGGGCATCCCCCAGCAGGCAGTAGACGGTGAAGGGCAGCCAGCAGGCGGCAAAGGCGCCAAGCACCACGGCCAGTGTGGCAATGCCCTTCCGGGTGGCCACGTAGTGGGAAGCGGGCAGAAGGTGCCGCTGGAGGGCAATCTGCTGGGCATGGCGGCAGACGATACGGCAGATCTGGGCATAGAGCTGCAGCATGATGCCAAACACCATGAAGAAGGCCACAGCCAAGACCACCAGATGGTTCTTGGAGAGTGGACGCACCACGCCACACGTGGCTGGGGCATCCAAGCAGTTCCAGGCCAGCACCGGTAGCAGCCCCAGGCCCACTGCACCCCCCCACACTAGGGCCAACATCACGTAGGTCCGTGTCACTGTTGTCTCTGAGTAGTAGGTGAGGGCATTGTACAGAGACAGGTAGCGGTCGACAGTGATAGCCAGTAGGCTGCCGATGCTGGCAGTGAAGGCCATGGCCAACATGCCAACCAGCACCAGGCTCATCTCCACTGAGCCAATGCAGAAGACAGCTGCGAAGTGTAGGACGAGGCCCAGGCCTGCCAGGAGGTCTGCCACGGCGAGGCTGCCCACCAGCAGGAACATCGGGGCACGGAAGGCGGGAGTGCCCACAATGATGGCCACCACCAGAGCATTCTCGCAGGACACCAGGGTGCCTGAGATGCACAGTACCACGTCCCAGGCGCTGGGCGAGGGCAGAGGTGCACCTGGGCCTGTGGGCCCCTCCACGGAGCCCATGCTGCTCCCATTCACATTGCCTGGGCCAGCTGAGAGCCAGGCCAGGGGGCTTCCTGCACCCCACATCATGGTACCTGCAGGAGAAGGGCCCTGTGAGAGACCGGTGGGGTTGGGGGCTGGGTGCAGGGGCCTGGAGTGAGTGTGGTGCGCCTCAGGGTACCTGGTGGGAGTCTCTCCTCAGCATGACAGTGTCCTTGACCCATTCATGCCCTGCGCTTCTTCCAGGACATCTTTGTCCTCTCCAATGCCCCTAGGCCTCTAAGCAGCGGTCTCTTTTCCTGGAGGGGTCCCTGTCCTGGGTCTCTTCACCCTCCCTTCCGAATCCCTGGGTTCTGCAGGCCTCTTTTGCCAGCTGTCTCTCCCACATGTGTGAAAAGAGAACCAGATAAGGGGCTACCTTGAGTGGATAGGGACCCATAGGATCCTGGAGCTACCTGGAAAGGCCCACAACTGGGGGAGGGGAACACATCTTGAAAGTGAGGGCAGCTTTGTCCCTTCCCATCCGGGAGGATGACGCTCTGTTTCTGAGGCTCGCCAGACCCCTCACGATTGTCGGTACTGTCAGCTCCAGGCTCCGCCTCCAGGGAATGCGCGAGAAGCTACAGCCAGCCCCCACCCCGGACTCCTGGAGTAACAACACCTGGGAAGTCAGCCTCCACCTCCCCGGCCCAGACTTGTGTACCCGGTCAGACCCTCTTCCTGTCTAAACCACTAGGTCCCCGGAACAGACACCCCCTGCTGGAAGCCTGTTTCCCAGATCAGACCCTCCTTCTGCCCGGACATCTGGATCTTGGGCCTTACTCCGCCTCCTGCCTGTATGCCTGCATCCCTAAATCAGACATCTCCTCCTTCTCAGACGCCTGGGTCCCTGCTCCAGACGCCTCCTGCCGGCCCACCCTAAGATGACCATCCGTCCTTCCAAGGCCTCGGGTCCCTGCAGGAGTGCTCGCCTCCCTCCAGGTCACCCAACCGACAGCTCTCAGCACCCAGACACTTGGGCCCCCGCCTGCTCACCCAGAACCTGGGTTCCAGATCCGACCTCTGACCCTGGCCTGGCGCTGGGAGCCTCCCGCCGCCCAGCGCCTCAGCATCCTGGTGCCCTCCCGGACGCCTAGTGCCCGCGCGGGGTCCGCTACTCACCCCTCAGGACCGCCAGGAAGCTCCACTCGGGGCCAGGCGGCGCGGGGTGTGCGAGGACCCGGAGAAGCCCCCCGCGGCCGCGGGAGAAGTGGCGTGAGTCACCCCGCCCCGCCCCCGGCACCGGCTCGGTGACGACAGCCACCCGGCGGGCCAATGGGCGCGGAGCGCTGGGACGCAACGAGCGTTGCGCGGCATAGTAATGAGGCCTCGCACCGCCCGCTCCCCCATTCATAAAAAGCCATCGTGGCCGCGGCCCCGCCCCCTCCCGAGTCGGCCCTCGCTGTCCTTGACGCGGCGCCCTCCGTGGGCCGGGGGTTCCGGGGGCGGCGGTGGGAGAGCCTTGGAGAAGTCTCAGAGAGGCTGCGGGGGATGTGTGCGGGGAACGGAGAGAGGGCCCAGATAGGCTATGGGGTGATGGGACACTTGAGTGACAGAGACAGGCTGACGGAACCAGGTGATGGGGACCAAGTGACAGGGCTGAATGAGGAGGTGAGGATGACGGGGCTGTCAAAAAGGTGGGGCCCTGAGGTAACAATGACAGGAGCACGAGGGAGCAGGGAAGTGGGTGGCAGTGACGGTATGAACATGGTGACAGGATCTTGGGGGATGGTGGCCGTGGGACGCTGACGGTGGAAAGGGAGGCCCCCAGGGAGACCACAGAGGTGTCAGTGTGACTCTGGCATGATGGGGTTCAGGAATCCCAAGGTGGCAGTGGCAGGGAACGATGGATTGTTCAGGTGATGAGACTTCAGGTCACCATGACCCTGTCAGAAGCGCTGAGGTCCTGAGGTGACAAAGCTCCTGGAAGTGATGAGGGTGGTGGCATTCTGGAGCAACGATAACAGGTGACTGTGGTAAGTGGGCACCAGGGTGAGGAGAACAAGGTCAGGGGTCCGGACTGACAGTGACCGGGTATGACAGTTGCTGCCATACAGATCCTCGTGATTCTGGGCCTAGGATAAGGAGCTGATGACGTCACTCATGTCAGCCCAATAGCGCCCTCACAGCACGGGAAGGGTGGGACGGGCAAGATTTCAACATCTGAATTATTTATTCAAAGATCTGAAAAGCCAGTGGGACGGGGGGGGGGGGGGGGGGACATATGACAAACTAAAAGTATAAATAAGACCTCTAATGAATAATGAGACAATGGAAGGGGGTAGAAAGGGGGGGGGGGGGAGGATTCTTCCCTGAAGCAGTGAGAGATTGGGAGCAGGGAAGAACTTGGGAGCAGCAGACCTGGCCGCTCAGTCCCCAGGGCAGGCCCCTCTCAGCCTCCCGTTTTAGGATTGGGTGAGGAGTGAAGAAACAGCCCCTTCTTCCCCAACCCTGCCTGTCCTTAATCCCAGGGAACAATCCCTCAGACTTCTCCAGATGTGACAGATGTGGTCAGGCCTGGGAGAAGAAGTGCTGGCTGCTCCTCCTCCCTCCATCTCCAGCTCTGATCCTCATTGGAGTCATCCAGGCCTGTGGGATGGGGGTGGGAAGTAAGGATCGGGTTAGGGCTTAAGGAAACCAGAGGCGCCCAAACCTCCGGCCCCACTTCTCCCACATCACAGCATAACTGCCTCTCCCACAGTCAGGGTCCGTTGTGCAGATTCGGGGCTTGGGTAGGGGGCAAGCGGTAGGAGGTGACAGGCCAGGAGGCAGGAATCTTGGGAAGAGGAGAGGGTCAGGGCTGGGGCAGATGATGCACTTCAAGTTAGAGGTGGCAAGTTTTGGGTGCTTAGGGGGTGGAGGTGGTCAGGAGTGTAGACTGGGTTCAGATTCCAACCTGTCCATTTACTAGCTGTGTGACTTTGACTAGCTTCTCTGTGCCTGTTTTCTGGTCTATAAAATAGGGATATTATCTCATAGGATTGTTGGGAGGATGCACATTATCAGCACTGGCTATGTGTTGGCTATCAATAGCATATCTGGCAAGAGGAGGACCCTGGGAGGCATAGGTGTGCAGGTGGTAACTGTGACTCTAGGGGTAGATGGCATCACCCAGGGAGAAGGTGAGGAGTGAGAGGAACAGAGTGAGTGGCTGGGGATGGGGAAGGGAAGGGGAATGCTTCACATGCATCTGGAGCAGAGACCCAGGTGTCTGAGCAGGAGGAGGTGTCTGACTTAGGGATCCAGGCATCCAGTGCAGGGGGGACTCTGCCATTGAAGGCCCGGGCTGTGGATGAGGGTGTTCCTGCTCCTGGGCCTTTGCACTGGCTGTTTCTTCTGCCTAGAACCCCTTCACTTAATTCAGATCTGAGACCATCACTGCCACCCAGGTCTCTCCTCCCCACAGACCCGCTCTCTAGAGGAAAAGGAAGTCCCTCCTCTCCTGTCCTCCTCATGCCCTCTGCCCCTACAGCGTTGCTTTCTCCCCCACCATTGACACTCCCTCCAATTCTTGCCACCTACCAAGTGCCTCAACATAAAGAAAAAGAAAACCAAAATGTTCACAACTGGACCAATAAGCGACATCATGATAAAAAGAGAAAATATTGAAGTTGTCAAGGACTTCATTTTACTTGGCTCCACAATCAACACCCATGGAAGCAGCAGTCAAGAAATCAAAAGATGCATTGAATTGGGCAAATCTGCTGCAAGAGATCTCTTTAAAGTGTTAAAAAGCAAAGAGGTCACCTTGAAGACTAAGGTGTGCTTGACCCAAGTCATAGTGTTATCAATCGCCTCATATGCATGTGAAAGCTGGGCAATAAATAAGGAAGAGTGAAGGGGAATTGACACCTTTGAATTACGGTGTTGGTGAAGAATATTGAATATATATCATGGACTGCCAAAAGAACGAGCAAATCTGTCTCGGAAGAACAGCCAGAATGCTTCTTAGAAACAAGGATGGAGAGACTACGTCTCACCTACTTTGGACAAGTTATCAGGAGGGACCAGTCTCTGGAGAATCATGCTTGGTAAAGTAGAGGGTCAGCGAAAAAGAGGAAGACCCCTGACGAGATGGATTGACACAGTGGCTACAACAATGGGCACAAGCATAATAATGATTGTGAGGATGGCGCAGGACCGGGCAGGGTTTCATTCTGTGGTGCATAGGGTCGCTATGAGTTGGAACTAATTTCGATGCCACCTAACAACAACAACCAAGTGCCAGACCAGAGCCCAGTGCTTACAACAACCCTGAGAAGGTAAGGACAGGGTCCCTACTTCATAGCCAAGGGACTTGACACAAGTCACACAATAAATGGAACAGCTGGATCCAGGTCGGCCTGTAACCACTCCCAGCGTACCTTCCATCCTAGCCCAGATGTCACCCTCTCCTTGAAGGGGCTGGGGGTGAAGTTTGACAGCAACTGACAATAGCTGCAGTTCCAAAAGTTGCCACCAGATGGCCGTGAGCACTACTTCCAGGTGAGCCTTCTTTTTACCTCCTCTCTTCACTAGTCTGGGGAATACCTTGGGCCTAAGCTCTAAAGAGGGTGTGTGTGTGTGTGTGTGTGTGTGTGTGTGAGTGTGCATGTGTGTGTGTGTAGCACAGATCATCTCCACACCTAAGCCCCTTCCTTGTCCAAGCCCCAAGAATTAGTGCATGCATTCTTATCACAGACCATTCATTCAGCCAGTATTCATTAACAGTTCCTCTAGGCCTGGTTTTGGGTGGGTGCTAGGGACAGAGAACTCCCATCCTTCACAATGCCATGCATCATTTGTTATGATCCACACAGTTGAATGCCCTCGCATAGTCAATAAAACACAAGTAAACATCTTTCTGGTATTCTCCACTGTTAGCCAGGATTCATCTGACATCAGCAGTGACATCCCTCCTTCCATGTCTTCTTCTAAACCTGGCTTGAATTTCTGGCAGTTCTCTGTCAATGTACTGCTGCAGCTGCTTTTGAATGATCTTCAGCAAAATTTTACTCGCGTGTGATGTTAATGATATCGTTCGATAATCTCCGCATTTGGCTGGATCACCCTTTCCTTGGAATGGGCACAAATATGGATCTCTTCCAGTTGGTTGGCCAGGTAGCTGTCCTCCAAATTTCTTGGCAGCACTGCATCTGCTTGTTGAAACATCTCAATTGATATTCTGTCAATTCCTGGAGCCTTATTCCTCACCAATGCCTTCAGTGCACCTTGGACCTTTTCCTTCAGCATCATCAGTTCCTGATCATATGCCGCCTCCTGAAATGGTGGAAAGTCGACCAACTCCTTTTGTCTTGGAAGTGACTCTGTGTATTCCTTCCATCTTCTTTTGATGCTTCCTGTGTCATTTAATATTTTCCCCACAGAATCCTTCAATACTACAACTCGAGGCTTGAATTTTTTCTTCAGTTCTTTCAGCTTGAGAAATGCCAAGTGTGTTTTTCCCTTTCGGCCTTCCAACTCCATTACACTTAATCGTGCTCATGAGGAACCCGTGCATGGATCAAGAGGCAGTTGTTCGAACAGAACAAGGGGATACTGCATGGTTTAGAGTCAGGAAAGGTGTGAGTCAGGGTTGTATCCTTTCACCATGCTTGTTCAATCTGTATGCTGAGCAGATACTCTGAGAAGCTGGACTCTATGAAGAAGAATGGGGCATCAAGATTGGAGGAAGACTCATTAACAACCTGCATTACGCAGATGACACAGCTTTGCTTGCTGAAGGTGAAGAGGACTTGAGGTACTTACTGATGAAGATCAAAGACTACAGCCTTCAGCCTTCAGTATGGATTACACTTCAACATAAAGAAAACAAAAATCCTCACAACCGGACCAATAAGCAACATCATGATAAATGGAGAAAAGATTGAAGTTGTCAGGGATTTCATTTTACTTGGATCCATGGTGAAAGCCCATGGAAGCAACAGTCAGTAAATCAAAAGACGTGTTGCATTGGGCAAATCTGCTGCAAGAGATCTCCTTAAAGTGTTAAAAAGCAGTGATGTCACTGTAACGACTAAGGTGCGCCTGACTAAAGCCATAGTGTTTTCAGTTGCCTCATATGCATGCGAAAGCTGGACAGTGAATAAGGAAGACCGAAGAAGAATTGACATCTTTGAATTATGGTGTTGGTGAAGAATATTGAATATAACTTGGACTGCCAAAAGAACGAACAAATCTGCCGTGGAAGAAGTACAACCAGAATGCTCCTTAGAAGCGAGGATGGTGAGACTTTGTCTCACATACTTTGGACATGTTATCAGGAGGGATCAGTCCCTGGAGAAGGACATCATGCTTGGTAAAGTAGAGGGTCAGCGAAAAAGAAAAAGACTGTCGAAGAGATGGATTGGCACAGTCGTAACAACAATTGTGAGGATGGCGCAGGACTGAGCAGTGTTTTGTTCTGTTGTACATAGTGTTGCTATGAGTCAGAACTGATTCGATGGCACCTAACAACAACAACAGGGACAGAGATGATTTGGCCATATTCCTGCATTTTCAACATTTAATAAATATTCATTGATCACCTACTATTTGCCAGGCAAGATCTAGGCACAGGGGATAGATACAGCAATGAACAAACTAGCCTGCCTTCTTTATGGAGTTTCCATCCTAATAGGGAGAGATGGATAATCTACAAATAGACACTTCACATGCTGTTAAGTAGGAAGTCCCTGAGGGTCTTACAGACCACGGGGGTGAACAAACATGTACACAACAGCCATAATAGGACAGTACGGTTACTTGAAAAACTGCTACTTAGCCCTTACCATGTGTTGTTTTGGTTGTTAGGTGCCGTCAAGTTGCTTCTGACTGATAGCAACCCCATGTACAACACAACAAAACACTGCCAGGTCCTGTGCCATCGTCACAATCATTGTTATGCTTGAGCCCATTGTTGCAGCCACTGTGTCAATCCAGCTCGTTGAGGATCTTCCTCTTTTTTGCTGACCCTCTAATTTACCAAGCATGATGTCCTTCTCCAGGGACTGATCCTTCCTGATAACACATCCAAAGTATGTGAGACATAGTCTCGCTGTCCTTGCTTCTAAGAAGCATTCTGGTTGTACTTCTTCCAAGAAAGATTTCTTCATTACTTTAGCGGTCCGTGGTATTTTCAATATTCTTTGCCAACACCACAATTCAAAGGTGTCAATTCTTCTTTGGTCTTCCTTATTCTTTGTCCAGCTTTCGCATGCATATGAGGTGACTGAAAACACCATGGCTTGGGTCAGATACACCTTAGTCTTCAAGCTAACATCTTTGCTTCTTAACACTTTAAGGAGGTCTCTTGCAGCAGACTTGCCCAATGCAATGTGTCTTTCGATTTCTTGACTGCTGCTTCCATGTTGATTGTGGATTCAAGTAAAATGAAATCCTTGACAACTTTAATATTTTCCCCGTTTATCATGATGTTGCTTATTGGTCCAGTTGTGAGGATTTCTGTTTTATTTATTTTGAGGTGCAATCCATACTGAAGACTGTGGCCTTTGATCTTCATCAGTAAGTACTTCAAATCCTCTTCACTTTCAGCAAGCAAGGTTGTGTCATCTGCATAAAGCAGGTTGTTAATGAGTTTTCCTCCAATCTTGATACCCTGTTCTTCTTCACAGAGTCCAGCTTCTCAGATTATTTGCTCAGCATACAGATTGAATAGGTATGGTGAAAGGATGCAACCCTGACTCTTACCTTTCCTGACTTTAAACCACACAGTATCCCCTTGTTCTGTTCGAATGACTGCCTCTTGATCTGTGTACAGGTTTTCATGAGCACAACTAAGTGTTCTGGAATTCCCATTCTTTGCAATGTTATCCATAATTATGATCCACACAATCAAATGCCTTTACACAGTCAACAAAACACAGATAAACATCTTTCTGGTATTCTCTGCTTTTAGCCAGGATCCATCTGACATCAGCAGTGATATCCCTAGTTCCACGTCCTCTTCTAAATCCAGCTTGAATTTCTGGCAGTTCTGTCGATATACTGCTGCAGCCGCTTTTGAATGATCTTCAGCAAAATTTTACTTGTGTGTGATATTAATGATATTGTTCGATAATTTCTGCATTGAGTTGGATCATTTTTCTTGGGAATAGGCATAAATATAGATCTCTTCCGGTTGGTTGGCCAGGTATCTCTCTTCCAAATTTATTGGCATAGATGAGTGAGCACTTCCAGCACTGCATCCGTTTGTTGAAACATCTCAGTTGGTATTCTGTCAATTCCTGGAGCCTTGTTTTTTGCCAATGCCTTCAGTGCAGCTTAGATTTCTTCCTTCAGTATCATCGGTTCCTGATCATATGCTACCTGCTGAAACGGTTGACCAATTCTTTTTGGTATAGTGTCTCTGTGTATTCCTTCCATCTTCTTTTGATGCTTCCTGCATTGTTTAATATTTTCCCTGTAGAATCCTTCACTATTGCAACTTGAAGCTTGAATTTTTTTCTTCAGTTCTTTCAGTTTGATAAATGCTGAGCATGTTTTTCCCCTTTGGTTTTCTATCTCCAGCTCTTTGCATGTGTCGTTATAATACCATATATTATACAATATAATATATAATATAATACCATTATATTACCATGTACAGAGCGTTAATTAGTGAAGAAGATAAACATGGCTTCTGCCTTCATGGAACTTATAGCCTTGTGGGGGAGACAGAAGATGAGAGACAAGTGAATAATTAATTACACATTTGATACCTTCTCTGAAGGGAAAAGCAGGTATTGTGATGTAGAATAACCAGAAGACCTCTTTTAGGTAGTGTCTTGGGCTCCGTTCTCTAGAGAAGCAAAACCAGTGGAGCATATAAATATATATTGAGAGAAATTTATATCAAGGAAATGGCTCATGTGGTTGTAGAGGCTGGAAAGTCCCAAGTCCATGTGTCAGGCTGGAGGCTTCTCCTGACTCACGTAGCTGCAAGGGCTGGTGAACCCAAGATAAGCAGTTCAGACAGCAGGCATCTGGCTAACAGGCTGCAGAAGCTGATGAATCCTAAGATTGGCAGGTAAGCTGCTAGCTCAAGTTCCAAGAACAGGAGGTCAGATGAGCAGGAGCCAGGTGCAGGATCCAGAGTGAGCAAAAGCCAGCAGACTTTGCCAGAAGGTCCACCTATATTGGATGCAGGCCACACCACCAAGGAAACTCCCATTCAACTGACTGGCTGCTCATAACAGATCTCATCATGGAGGTGATCACATTATATCAGATCTCATTATGGAGGTGATTACATCATTAAAAAGCTGCCAAACGACATCATAACCGCCAAACCACTGAGAATCCATGGCCCAGCGAAGTTGACACACAATCTTAACCATCACAGGTAGGGAAGTCATGGAGCTAGTCACTTGAAGAGAGGAGAGAAGAGCTTCAAGGAGGAGCACAGCAAGTGCAAAGATCCTGAGGACAGAAAGAAGGGTTGAGTGTCTGAGGAATAGAGATGAGGCTAGTGTGTCTGGAACTTAATGAGCAACAGGGAGAGATAGGAGTTGAGGTCAGAGAGGTGGGCAAGGGAAAGATCATGTAGGGGCTTGTAGGTTGTGGAAAGAAGTGACATGGTAGCCATTGAAGGTTTAAGCAGAGGAGTGATGATCTAAGGAATCCCTGGGTGGTACAAACAGTAGTTCGAATCCACCCAGAGACACCTCAGAAGAAAGGCCTGGCACTCTACTTCCAAACAATCAGCCATTGAAAACCAAATGGAGCACAGTTCTACTCTGACACACATGGGGTCACCATGATTTGGCATTGACTCTAAAGCAACTAGAATTTTTTTTACATGATCTGACTTAATTTTTCAGAAGATCACTCTGATTGCTGAGTGGACAACAGGACTGGACAGATATAGGGGTGGGCAGAAGCAGGAGCCCCAGTAGGAGGCCACTGCAGTCATTAGGTAAGAGATGGTGAGAGGCGAGGCTGGGAAGTGGAGAAGCAGATGGATTCAGATCTACCACGGTGGGACAAATGCTCAGACAAGTGCTACAGCAGCTCAGCCTCACTGAGACAGTCACAGAGGACTTCCTGTTGGAGGTGGCCTTTTAGTGGTGTCTTGAAGTATTAGTTTGGGGGTGCAGGAGGATCCCAGCAGAGAGAAGAGCTAGGATAAAGGCAAAGAGGTATGAAAGAGAGAGACAGTGGGGGGCTATTCTATTTTTTTAGTAGGTAGGAAGGTGTTGGGGAGGGTCTGAGACAGACTAGAAAGACTTCTAGCGCCAGAAATTGAAGGGTTATAGAGGCCAAGCCACTGTTGAAAAGTTGTTAACTGGAAGAGACCTGTTCAAATCCTTGGTTTCAGGAGAGCCCTGCACTGTGAGGGCTTGGTGAGGGGACTGGAGGCTGGGACTTGGAGGCAGTGAGGCCAGGAGAGGGAGGATGAGGGGGCAGGACCCAGGAGACATGTAGAAGCAGAAGCTGAAGGATTTTAATCTGGGAACTGAGACAGAGCGAGGGAGTGAGAATGAGGCCCTGGTTGACCCAGGTGATTGGGGGATGATGGGGCTTCTCTGTGTGGGGAGGAGTTTCAGAAGCCTGACGGGCACTCAGGCAGAGGTGTCCAGGAAGCAGATGGACCCACAGGAGGCACAGCAGAGAGTAGCCTCTGGCCTCAGTCAATGCTGAACTCACATCCTGGCCCACCACATTGTAACTGTGTGCCTAGACAGATGATTTCAGTTTTCATTCCTGCAAATTGGGGTCAACAAAAAAGCACCCTGGAGGGTGCTTGTGGACATCAGATGAGACACAGCAAGTAAAAGAATGTACCTATTGCATAGTAAGGGGTCAATAATTGTTAACTATCATTAGTTACAGGTGTGGCATGGGGTGAGCTAGCTGGGCTGGAGATGGAGATGTGGCTTTCAAATGGGAAGTGATGACAGATAAATGGCCAGTATGGCCCCAGGAGAGTGTAGAATAGGACTCAGGGCTGCTCTGGGCTACCAGCGATGAAGAGGACGGAAGGAGGAGGGAGGTGGAAAAGGAGAAGTGGGGAGGAGGGAAAGGAGAGGAGGGAGGAGGAGGAGAAGGAGGAAGGGAAGGAGGAGCAAGAAGAAGAGGAGGCAGAGGAGGGGGAAGAGGAGAGAAGGGGAGAAAGGAGAGGAGGCGGCGGCGGCAGCGCACTCTAAGGAACAGACGAAGTGACTGCAGCAGGAGAACCAGAAGAGGCGTGGTGGCCCTGGGGAAGGCCCAATTGACCTGGCAATAGTGCGACCTGTGGCTTGACCAGAGGGTGTGGTGGGTGGACAGAGGACAGAAGGGAGAGCTAAGGGGCAGAAGGGAGGGGGCTGTAAGGGGTGAAGCAAGGCAGAGAGGCCTGAGCAGCCCAGCCAGAGGTGAGGGGCTAACTGAAGCTCTTCTCAGCAGCCATGAGGCTTGGCTGGAGGGTACAACCGAAAAGGCTCGCCTGCACCAAGCTCTGGAGGCAGACCTCACTTCAAATCCAAGTTTGGCTGCTAACTCGCTCTGTGACCTCGGACAGGTCACTAACCTTTTCGGAGCCTCAGTTTCCCCACCTGTAAGGCAGGAATAATAACAGTTGCTACTTAACAGAGTTGGCGTGAAGCTACCCTTTTGGGGAACCCAGTCCCCAAGTCGTCGGCTTCTTCCAAGTCTCCCCCGCCCCAGACCAACGAACCCAGCCACACCTGGCCTCGCGCACTAGCCGCGCCCCTGTTTAGTACAGCCTTCACGGAGCACCGCCGGGACCGCTGAGCTCAGCCCAGCCCAACCTGGCCGGGCCCACTGGCCACGCCCCTGGACTGGCCACGCCCCTTCCTGACTCCGCCCTTGTTGCCCGGGTCTCCCTCTTCACGCTCTCAGCCGAGCGGAGCAGCGAAGGGACGCGCGGCGCCAGCTCTCAGCGGACCCCCCCACCCCCGCACCCCGCGCCCATGGCTGCACCGGGACCCCGCGCCTTGAGGGCTGTGCTCTGTGGCGGCTGCTGCTGCCTCCTGCTGTGCGCCCAGCTCGCTGTGGCTGGTAACGCGGGACCGGGTCTGGTTAGGAGTCTGGGCAGGGAGACTTGGAGCAAGCCCTTCACCTAGCCGCCACCCAGGAGCAGCCTGGGTTTGGGAGGTGGGGAGGGGACCTTCCAGAAGTGTCAGGGCTCCAGGAGTGGGCAGAAGAAGGGGCCTCTAGCTGTGTGTGGACTGGAGCCCTGTATTGTATTATAGGCTCTGGAGTGTGGAGGATTAGGGAGCTTCAGATGTATCGCAGGGAAGGGACCCCAGGTATATCTGGAGAGGTGGCTTCAAATGTATCTGGTAATCCCAGGTGTGTGCAAAGGGAGGGGGCTCTGGGTGGATGTGGGAGAGGTTCTAGGTGTGTATAACCATGTGTTTATGGCAGCTCCAGGTGTGTAGAGGGGCTTGGGGGCTCCAGGTGATTGTATGTGGGAACCCAGATGTGTGCAGAGGGATGAGAGTCACAGTAGTCTGGGGCCCCTGCAGCTCTGGTTCAAGGAGTTGTTCCCTTGTCACCGCCCCCTCCCCGTCAGGTAAAGGAGCTCGAGGCTTTGGGCGGGGTGCCCTGCTGCGCCTGAACATCTGGCCAGCTGTCCAAGGGGGCTGCAGAGAGCTGGAGCTCTGTGAGCATTGTGTGGAGGGGGACAGAGCACACAACCTGTCAGGCTGCGTGTGGGAGCAATGCCGGCCCGAGGAGCCAGGTACGGGGTGGGAGTGGGCCCTCTCCATGTTGAGCGCCCCCAGCTCTGAACCTCAGGGCCTTAGTCCCTCTCCTCAAACCTCTCCCCTGCACCTTCTCCCACCAGGACGCTGTGTGGCCCAAGCTGAGGTAGTCAAGGAAGGCTGCTCTGTCTACAACCACTCGGAGGCGTGTCCGGGTAAGGGGGCTCCCAGTGGCCTAAGCCAAGTTGGAGGGAGGAGGCTGAAGTGTCCCCCAGCTATAGCCTGCCCTCCAGAAAAGACCCAACCTCTCCTGAGAGTGGCTCATGCCCTTGGAACACCTGGGCCCAGTCTCAATTCTGCCTCTAGTTGAGAAGTCCCTTCCCCTCTCTGCACTGTTTCCTCATCTGTAAATGGGTAGAGCTGGGCTGAGGGGTGGGGGTGTGGGGGTGGGGTCTAGGCCAAGTATGTGTATGTGGGTAGCTCTTCTTTTAATTTAAGGCAGAATGAGAGCTTCGGAAGTTCAAAATGGATGGGGGGCTTCCTGGAGGAGGTGGCATTAGAGATGAGCCTTGGAGGTGGGGATGGAGAGAGGGCACATCTGGTAGAAGGAACTGTGTGAACTAAGGCTTGAAAGTCTGTTGGGTTTATCTGAATCTGGGAAGGGGGTGCTGATCTGAGTCAAAAGTTAGGCTGTTGGCCTGAGCTGGGGTTTCCCTAGCAGTCAGGGGCTGGGAGGGCTGGTTTATTATAGATTCTCTGTCTCCTCAGCTGCCCACCACCAACCCACCTATAAACCGCAGACAATTACAACAGGTAGGTACTACCTGGGGAAATGGGGTGGCGGAAAGACCAGAGGTGCAGGGAAAGACAGACCTGGACTCAGGCACTGTCATGGTCGGTCACCTCAGGCCTCCGTTTCCAGATCTAAGCAAACAACGGGTTGGATGATACGTACTTCACAGAGTTGCTGTGAAAATTTTGAGATGATGGGTGTATAGTGCCTAGTTCAGTGTCTGACATGTAGAAGGCAATCAAGAAACCGTAGTTCCCCTCCCTTCTCCCACCACCATCAATTCTGGGAACTCAGGGTGAACTCTCAGGACCTGTCCTTGGTGCTGAGGGTGTGTGGTTCGGGTGGTCCTCAGTGACCACCTAGTGCAACCTCCGGGCCCAGACAGGGTCACAAAGCAGGTTCCCAGCATCGCTGAGGCAAGAACCCCGCCCCTTGATTCCCACTGCCCCCTCAGGGCTTGGAGGTCACCGGGCTTGGCAGTGGTGGTTGAAGAGGCTCTTGGTTAATTAAAGCTGGAAACACGATCTCAGAGGCTGAATTATTGATGGCTGTGCTCCCTCCGGCTTGAGCCCCAGATAGGCCTTGTATGGCTCATTTCTTCATCTTTTCCTTCTTATTCCCTGGTGCCCTTCTCTGGGACCACCCTTTGCCCTTCGTATTGTCAGACCCCCTCACACCACCCATATCCTCTGGAAGGTGGACCCATCTCACAGCCAGGCCCCTGTCACTGTCCCAGGATGATCTCCCACCCGCCAGCCCTTCTCTGCCCTGGGCACTGGGCCTAAGGCCTGAAATCAAATCCCTGGTGGGAGTTGATGGGTGACGTGGCACAGCTGGGAGCCACCCAGACACAGCCTGGCAATTGTGAGCCCTGACTCTACCCTCTAAGGGCCAGGGCACCCAGTATGAATCCAGCTCTGTCCTGACTGTAGAGTGACTTTAGGCATGCTGGCCCTCAGAGCCTAGTTTCTCCCTCTGACATCTACTATCTAGCCTCCGTTTACCTGCTCACAGGTGTTAGCCTGGCCCACTCAGGGCCTCGCTTCTTCCCTCTCTGAGGGCTCTGACGTCGCGTGGCTCAGGGGTCTGCAGGCTTAGGAGTTCTGAAAGAAGACCATGTCATCTGTGTCTGGGCTCTGAACACCAAGACCCAAGGCTGAAAGGGACTTGGGGCTGGTGGGTCTATCCTCACCCTGTTGGGACAGTATGGGATAGGCAAGCTGGAGGGGAGTCCAACCCACCTGTTGGGCCTGTGTGAACAGGAGGCCCAGAGAGGATGTGGGAGGCATAAGCCACAGAGCAACTCATAAACAGTGCCAGGCCTGGAGCCAAGGCCCCACCATCCCCTGCCACAACACTGTCCCTCCTCACCAGGCACTTCCCTACTGCCCATGTAGGATCTGGGCTGCAGTTCTGACCCTGGTATTCAAGGTCCCCATCGTGGGGGTGGGGCTGGAATCCTGGTCCATGGTGGCCCGTTATGACCTCCACCCTGCCCTGCCCCTGCAGAAAGCCCAATGGTCCCCGAAGCCCCTAGCCCTGGCTTTGATGGGGCCAGCTTCATTGGGGGTGTTGTGCTGGTGCTGAGCCTGCAGACGGTGGCTTTCTTTATGCTGCGCTTCCTCAAGACCAAGGACAGCACCTACCAGACACTGTGAGTAGCTGACCAGCCAGTGGAGTCCCAGCTAACTCCCCTACCCCACTTCTGCCCCTCATTCCCCTCAGTACCTAGGAAACTGTCTTCCCAATGGGGTAGCTCCAAGGACAATGACTCCTGCCCCCCCATGAGCCACACCCCTTGTCCTTCTTCCAGTTGTGGGGCTCTCTCTGCCAGACGTTAGCTGGGACCAGGACTCTGGGCTCAGCCTGGGCCACGTGTCTGGGAGCCCACCTGAGCCCACCTGTGTCTTTGCCCCCTCATGCTGCCAGGGAGGAGAACCAGTAGGTGACACCCAGGCAAGACTTTGGCCCTGCAGTCCTGTGGCCAGGGGTGGAGTTGGGGCCATGTGTGCGGTTTGATTTCCCTCTGAGAAGGGGACTGCACTTGAGCCCCTGTGTGCTGTGTGTGCTGTGGGGTGGGTCACCACAGCCCCCATTAAAGTGTATGATCTTCCATCCGCTGTCTGCTCTCTGGGGGTAGGGTCCTCGGCCCAGCTGAGGCAGGGCCACCTCCCTGAGAACCCTCTCTGTCTGGCCCCCGCAGAATCTGACCCTCTTCAGGCCTGGACTCCACACAGAGGGGAAAAAAGGACACGGAGCCTTCCCTCTGGTTCCCCCATGAGCCCTGGGGGTGGGAAAAACTTGGGCCAGCAATTCCTGGCCCCTGCAATCCTGAGCAGGCTCAGCACCTGATGCTGGACATTCCTTCCTGTCCTGAGCTGGCTTCTGCCGCTAAGAGCATCCCCACCCACCTTCTGTCTCATCCTCACCCCTGCGGTGGCCCCCAGCCTAGCACCTGGCTTCTGTGCCCACCTCTCCCCACTGACCTGGCGTGGGCATTGCCCCCAAATAAAAGAACTCTTTCCAGCACTGTGCTTCATGTCCTGTGTCCTGGGCTGCGTGTGGATTGGGTGGGGTGGGAGTATGGCCACTGTCCTCTCCTTAACAAGAATTCCACCTAGAACAGTTGCTGTCACCTCTTAAAATATTTTATCTGTTGTCTATTACACATGTTCTCCCCCCAGCCCTTTACAGATGAGGATACAGACACTCAGAAAGGTATGTATACTTGCTTAGGATCACACAGCTGCATGGGGCAGGGCTGGGATTTGAATCTGTTTTTTTCTGACTCCAAGGTGAGTGGAATATCAGAACTCCCCTCCAGAGGCATCTCTAGGCTCTCTCAGTCCCTTAAAGTTATGTTTTGACCCCCTAGTGTGGAGGTAGAGACCCCCCTGCCCATCCCTGGGCTCAGATGTCTTCTTTCCTGACTAACAACCTCTCCCATTGATTGGGCACTTGCTGGGAGCCAGCCTGTGGCTAGAGTGTCACAGCTTTCTCCTAGGACGTTGGAAGGCAATAGAGACTAATGGTTCGGAGTTCAGCCTGTTGAGGCCGCTGCTGTGTGTGAACTCAAGCAAATTATTTAACAGCTCTGGGCCTCAGCTTCCTTATCTGTAAAGTGGGAATAACAATAGTATCCATCTAGTGGGATGTGGAGAAGGTTCAGAGTGGGTGCATGTGCCCTATCTGCTTCATTCCATGACACCCTGTCCACCCTTCCAGCTGTGCAGCCTCTGGTCAAGCCTTCTGCACCTCCTTCCCCCACCCCAGCCTCCCCACGGGGTCTTCAGCTGAAGCTGGAGGGGCTCTGAAGGACCCTGGAGTTCACAGGTAGCTCTGCTACTCCCTGGCCCCACAGAGGGTTCACCTGCCCTCACATCACACGCTTATCTACAATGCCAAACACAGCCAATCCGACTCCCCACTCCTCCCCCTCCTCCCACACTGAATCCACCAAAGCCTCCTCAACCTCTCAGATGTCGGCCTCCCCTTGGAGTTCTCCTCCAGCTACTTGGATCTACTTCTGTTACCCAGCCTGCCTTGCTCTGTCTCTTCTCCAAGGCTTTGCCCATGCAGTTCCTCCTGTCTGGATCACCCTCCCCTGGCTTCTTCCCCCAGCAAAATTCCTTTTCCTTACCCCCTTCTTTATTAGATGTGTTATTTTCAAAAGTAGTAACTTCCTATAAGAAAATGTTTATATAAAGACTGATACAGAAGTTCACATAAAGAATGAGAATTGAACAGCCTGGTACTGGTACAACAACAGATACATAGACCAATGGAACAGAATTGAGAATCCAGACATATATTCATCCACCTATGAGCAGCTGATATTGGACAAAGGCCCAAAGTCCGTTAATTGGGGAAAAGACGGTCTCTCTAACAAATGGTGCTGGCATAACTGGATATCCACCTGCAAAAAACTGAAACAAGACCCATACCGCACACCATGCACAAAAACTAACTCAAAAAGGATCAAAGACAAATACAAAATAAAAAACGATAAAGATCATGGAAGAAAAAATAGGGACAACGCTCGGAGCCCTAATACGTGGCATAAACACAATACGAACCATAAGTGAAAACGCACAAGCACCGGAAGAGAGACCAGGTAACCGGGAGCTCCTAAAAATCAAACACTTATGCTCATCCAAAGACTTCACCAAAAGAGTCAAAAGACAACCTACAGACTGGGAAAAAATTTTTGGCTACAACAAATCCGATCAGCATCTGATCTCTAAAATCTGCAAGATACTGCAAAACCTCAACAACAAAAAGACAAATAACCCAATTAAAAAATGGGCAAAGGATATGAACTGACACTTGGCCAAAGAAGATATTCAGGCGGCCAACAGACACATGAAGAAATGCTCATGATCATTAGCCGTTAGAGAAATGCAGATCAAAACTACCATGAGATATCATCTCACCCAACAAGGCTAGCATTAATCCAAAAAACACAAAACGCTAAATGCTGGAGAGGTTGTGGAGAGATGGGGACACTTACACACTGTTGGTGGCAATGTAAAATGATACAACCACTTTGGAAATTGATTTGACGCTTCCTTAAAAAGCTAGAAATAGAAGTACCATACCATCCAGCTATCCTGCTCCTTGGAATATATCCTAGAGAAATAAGAGCCATCACACGAATAGATATATGGACACCCATGTTCATTGCAGCACTGTTCACAACAGCAAAAAAATGGAAACAAACTAGGTGCCCATCAATGGACGAATGGTTAAACAAATTATGGTATATCCACACAATGGACTACTACGCAATGGTAAAGCACAACGATGAAGTCATGAAACATAACATGGAGGAAGCTGGAGATCATTATGCTGAGTGAATTTAGTCAGTCACAGAAGGACAAATATTGTATAAGACCACTATTATAAGAACTCAAGAAAAGGTTTAAACACATAAGAAAACATTTTTTGATGGTTATGAGGGTGGGGAGAGAGGGTGAGGGTTATTTACTAACTAGATTGTAGATAAGAATTATCTTAGGTGAAGGGAAGGACAGCACACACTACCGGGGAAGTCAGCACAACTGGACTAAACCAAAGCTAAGAAGTTTCCTGCATACAATCAAACACTTTGAGGGACAGAGTACCAGGGATAGGGGTCTGGGGACCATGCTTTCAGGGGACATCGAGGGCAATTTGCATAACAAAGCTCATTAAGAAAATGTTCTGCATCCTACTTTGGTGAGTAGCGTCTGGGCTCTTAAAAGCTTGCAAGCGGCCATCTGAGATGCATCAATTGGTCCCAACCACCTGGAGTAAAGGAGAATGAACACCAAAGACACAAGGAAAGTATTAGCCTGAGACCAGAAGAACTAGATAGTGCCCGGCTACCACCAATGACCACCCTGACAGGGAACACAACAGAGAGAATTTTTCTTCCCTGGTCCCACTCACCAGAAATAACTATGGTTAACAGTATGTGTGGGAAACCCTGGGTGGTGCAAATGGTTAACACACTAGGCTGCTAACCTAAAGGTTGAAGATTCAAATACACCCAGAGGTGCCTCCGAAGAAAGGCCTGGCTATCTACTTCCAGGAAATCAGCGATTGAAAACTCTATGGAGCATAGTTCTATTCTGACACACATGGGGTTGCCATGAGTTGGAATCGACAGTAATTGGTTTAACAGTATGTGTCAGACCTTTTTCTGTGAATTTACAACATATATACTGTACACGGAACCCGGTGGTGCAGTGGTTAAGAGCTTGGCTGCTAACCAAAAGGTTGGCAGTTTGAATCCACCAGTCGCTCCTTGGAAACCCTATGAGGCAGTTCTACTCTGTCCTATAGGGTCACACTATGAGTCGGAATTGACTTGACGGCAGTGGGTTTGGGTTTTCTTTTGTACTGTACACACATTTAAAGAGCCCTGGTGGCACAAACGGTTAAGTGCTCAGCTGCTAACCGAAAGGTAGGTAGTTCAAACCTGCTCACTGGCTCCACAGGAGGAAGACCTGGCGATCTACTTCTGTAAAGGTAACAGCCAAAAACAACCCTATGAGGCAGTCCTATTCTGTCACATGAGGTCATTGTAAGTCAAAGTCAACTCGACGGCACACAGCAATAACATACGCACATTTAGCTCTTTTGAAATACAAAATGGGATCATGTTCTACACATTGTTCTACAACTTCACCCCTTCATCAGTGATCAGATTTGCCTTATGATTGCCCAGAGGTCATAATTTATTTGCCTGGATCCTAGTGGTCACACTGATGGTTATGAACTGCCATGATGAACAGGCTGGTCTGCTCTGGGCTGCAGATGAACAGGCCGGTCTGCTCTGGGCACACCTGTGGGAGCAGCTCAGGAGGACAGATTCCTAGAACTGGAATTGCAGGTCTCAGGGCATCCATCTCGTACATTCACCCAGCCAGGCAAACTCCACTCCACCTCCTCTGACACCCCCTGCACCTCAGCCCCTTCTCCTTCCCCCAGCACTGGGTCTGGCACAGAGGAGGCCCTTACGGAGGGTTTGCTGAATGAATGAGTGAGTGAATGAGCCCTCCCTCCCTTTCCCGGTCGCCTCCCCTGTCACCCTGTCACCACTCTCCCCTCCAGCTCAGGCCTTATCCCTCACATCTGGACCTTGACTTCTTCCTCCTCACTGGCCTCCCAGCCTCCTGGCCTCTCCTGCATGGGCTGCCCACGCAGGTGACCTATATTAACAGCTGTTCTTAGGCCCTATTAGGGGATCCCTGAGGGACTCGAGGTTGGGCATGAAGTCACTTTCCTAAGGGTGCTTCTCCTGTGGTGGGGAGCATGGACCTCGGGTGAAATATCTGTGGCTCTGGGCATGAAAGTTGTCACAGAGAGCACAAGTCACGTCCCGTCTCTAGAACTCAGTGTCCCCCTCTCTGTTCATTCATTTAACAAATATTTATTGAGTGCCTGCTTTGTACCAGGCCTATAGCCCAGATCCAATCATAATGACTTTGAGCAGGCTGTGTAAGGATCGGAGGTGATGACAAACTGCACCCAGCATGCCATCTGGGGTGCACTGGGTGCCCAATAAGTGGTGGCTTGGTCATTATTGATATTGTTGAGAAGGGTCAGGGAAAGTTTCCTAGAGGAGATGGCATTAGGGCTGGGCCTTCGTGAACAGGTGGAGCTCCATGATGAAGAGGAGAGACTTCCAGATGGAAGGCACAGCAAGAACCAAGGTTCAAATGCGGAAAAGCCCCGTGTGAATTCAGAGTCCTGGAGAGAAGGTTGGGGAGCCCTGGAGGCCAGGATCAGGAATTGGACTCCATCCTGGGTAAACAGGGCAGGGACAATGCCCATTCTCTCTGGGACTGAGGAAGGAAATGCCCCCACCCCCTGCTAGCTCCAGCCTGGATGGAGTGGACCTAGGGGAGTGGATGGCGGGAGTCTGGTTTCACTTCCCCTTACCAGTCTGGCCCTCAAATAAGCTGCCATCTTCCCTCTGTGACACCAGAAAAATGGGCCAACTGTGAACACCACTCTCCCTGCTGCTCCTGCTCCTTGGGAGACCCAGCTGCCTGAGGACCCAAGAGTCCCCCAGCTGCCCAGGTAGGGCCTAGGATGCCCTCCTCACCAACCCACCCCTCGTTTCCTCCCTGAGTGTCCTTCCCCCACCCAGGCTCACCAGACCCAAAGAGCAGGGTGGGAATTTGATAGTTTGGGCTCTGCATGTAAATGTATGAAAATAGATGCAAATGATGTAAATGCTTGCCTGCTCTGGAGGTTTGCGTCCTGACCACTAGAATCCATGGGAGATGGAGACAGAACTGCAGAGAGGTTTGGGGGAGGAGGGCCCACTCCCCCTGACCACCCTGTGCCCACCTGGCCCTGCTTCTCACTGCAGAACCCAGGGAAATAGAAGTCAGCAAAATTGTCCTCCTGCCCAGTTGTCCTGGAGCCCCAGAAAGTCCTGGGGAGAAGGGGGCTCCAGGCCCTTCAGGTGAGAGATGCTGGGGAGCCAGCAGGAGCTTTGGGGTGAACTGGGGGGCTAGGGATGCAGCAATTACTATTCGTGCTGAGGGGCCACGGCAAGAGGGCAAGGAACCTACTCCGTGCCAGGCTCCTGGCTGGGCACTCTGCATCCTGAGAGCAACTCTGTGAGGTAGGGGTTATCATCCCCATTTTACCAAGGAGGAAACTGAGGCTCGGAGAGGGTAAGTCGTTGCCCACACTCAGAGCCAGTACAGGGTGAAACTGGGATCTGAACCCTCTGGTTCCAAACCCCTTGCTCCTTTTTGGTCCTGGGCACAGGGCAGGCCTTAGGGCATCTCTGCCTCTTGGATTTCAGGGCAACCTGGACCACCAGGCAAGATGGGCCCCAAGGGTGAGCCTGGTGAGTGTGGGACTGCAGTCTCCCCTCCTTTCTTTGCATCTGTCCCTCAGCTGGAGAGGGGTGGGTGTCTCCACTTGACCACTGCTGGGAGGCAGGAGGCTAGGGGGACAGGATTAGGAGAAGGGCCTGTCACTCTCCCCACTGGTGGTCCTGGACATTCCCTTGGGAATGCTTTGACCCCAGAGCCAACACTCAGTCCTTTCCTGGGGCAAGAGATCCAGTGGACATGCTCTGGTGCCAGGAGGGTGAGGCAGCCTTTGCTGGAGCCGGGAACTTGGAATTAGGTGGTGCTGGGATGTTGGTGGACCCCAGATGTGGCCAGGCCCCTCCCCACAACCCTCCCTAGAACCCCCCTCAGGGGCCTGAGGGGGCCGAGCATGTTCCTGGTCCCACACTGTTTCATTGCCCAGAGCATGGGGTCCAGGGAATAATTTGGGAGCTCCCCTCAGTCCCTTTCCCCTTCCCCAGACCCCAGGAGCTGCCAGGAGCTGCTGAGCCAAGGGAACACTTTGACTGGCTGGTACCATCTGTGCCTACCCGAGAGCAGGGTCCTCCCAGTCTTTTGTGACATGGACTCAGCAGGGGGCGGCTGACTGGTGAGTGTGAGGGGTAGGGATGGAGGAGAAGGAGCTAGCAGGCCAAGGCCAGTGGGCATTTCTCCCCTCAGCCCTAGGGGGAGCCAGAGCCCACTGGAGCCAGGTTTTTCCTTAAAGTCAGTCACTGACAAATGTTCACTGAGCACCCAGGGGACCTGAAGAAGTTTGGGAAGTCTTCACAGAGGAGGTAACATTTGAAAGGGTCTTGAAGGCTGTGTAGAAATTCTCCAGACAGACGAGGCACAGAAGGCACTCCAGGTAGAAGGAAAAACAAAGGAGGCAGGAGGATATTAGAGGGTTTGGGGGGACCGTGTGAGTGAGTTGAGAGCATGGGTAGTCAGCTGAGGTCTGCCGGTGTTGGCCAGAGGTGGGTTGAGGAGCTCTGCAAAGGCCAGTTCACAGAGGGCACTGAATGACTGACTGAGGAGGATGGAGGGCAATGGGGAGCCACAGAGGAGTTTTAAGCTGGAGAGGGACCAGGTCAGACTTGTGTTTTGGAAGGATGACTCCAGCCACACTGTGAGAGATGTGCTGTAGTGGGGGCAAAAGGAGAGGCAAAGACGCTAGTTAGGAGGACTGCAGGGTCCGGGCAGTAGACGGCAGTGGACAGTGGCAACCCTGGAAATGGGTACACTTAAACTGAACAATAATTAGGAGGGAAACTCTACAAGGCCTGGGGACTGCTTGGCTTGGAGGAGGAAGGGAGGTGGGGCATAGGGGTAAGGCCCAAGTGTCCTCTGGGATTAGGAGAAGGATTAGGAAAAGTGACCTCTCTGCTCTAACATCTTGATTCTTAGAGTAAATTAAAGCAGGTTATATGGAATTGAGGTCCCTGGGTGGCACAAAATCAAATACCAACCTAAAGGTTAGTGGTTCAAACCCACCCAGTGGTGCTGCAGTAGAAAGGCCTGGCAATTTACTTCCATAAGGATTACAGCCAAGAAAACCTTATGGAGCAGTTCTACTCTGTAACACATGGGTTCACCATGAGTTAGAATTGACTCGATGGCAATGGGGTTTTTTTTGTTTTTGTTTTTATGCTGACTCTGACTCCCAGTAGGACTGACCGTCTTCCAAGGGTCAGGACAGTATCTCTATCCCTTGTCTCCCCTAGGGCCTGATTTGGCATGGAGTTGAGTGTCATGAAAGTTCATAAGGGGATGTAGAGTTCATCAATATATTCACAGGCAGAGCTCATATGAAGGAATCATGTTTTAACAAGTCCCCAATCCAAATAGAGGGGAAATGCCACCCAGCGCTCACAGCTCAGCCACCCACAGCTGCCACTACCCCTGCTTCTCCCCATCCCAAACCAGCCTGGAGTAATAGTCAATGTCCTGCACTCCTGCCTCCCTAGGTGTTCCAGAGGCGGCAGGACAGCTCTCTGGATTTCTTTCGCTCTTGGGCCTCCTACAAAGGAGGTTTTGGGAGCCAGGAGTCTGAATTCTGGCTGGAGAATGAGAATTTGTATCAGCTTACTCTCAAGGGTAAGTTCCCAGAAGGGTCCAAGGGGCCTCAGGGGTATTCCTCTGTCATCCTGAACCCCCACCCTGGGAACTGAGAATTACTCTTTCTCCTCTCGACCCAGGTACCTGGGAGCTGCGGGTGGAGCTGGAGGACTTTAGCAACCGTACCTTTGCTCACTACATTACCTTCCGCCTTCCTGGGGAGGCAGATCACTACCAGCTAGTGCTGGGCCAGTTCTCAGAGGGCACAGCAGGTAAGTAGACCTGAGGAGAGGCCCTGGAGGAGGTGCAGAAGGGGAAGGGGGCTGGCTCCTCCCCCAGCGCTGCCACTGCTTCCTTGATGACCCAGCCAGGCCGTTCCCCTCTTTGGGCCCGTTTCCTCCTCTGAGGAATGGCGGTCATGAGGCAGGATGGTGCAGAAATGGAGAATCTGGGCTCTGGTGGCAAAAGAGGCCTGATTTGGAACCCAGCTCTGCCACTTGACCAACTATGTGACCTTGGGCAAGTCCCTTCCCCGTCAGAGTCTCCGTTTCCTCCCCTCTAAAAGGGCAGGGAGGCAGGGAGGGAGGCCGTGGATGCCATCTGAGGCTCTGTTGAGTGTTCACGTTCTCTGCTTCAGAAGAGAAACCAGGGAAGACTTTTTCAGAGAAACAGTGACTGTTGAGGAGAGATTTGAAAGAGGGAAGTGGTTATGAGGAGGTGCCCCAGGGGAGCCCCATTTCCTGCCCAGGCATCCAAAAGTCTCCTCCCAACTCTCCCTGGCAGCATTGCTCAGGTGGCTGATGAGAGCCGGGAGGGAACAAAGGAGCTAGAGCTGGGAATTCTGGGTGGGGACAACGCAGAGGGAAAAGCTGGTGGTTTTGGAGCCAGACAGTCCTGAGTTTGAGTCTGTGTCCCTGTGACTAGATGGATGACCTTGGGCAAACAACCTGGCCCCTTGGAGCTGCTGCTTTCTCACAGGGCCTGAAAATCTCCAACTCACAGTTGCTCTGAGGCTCCTGTGAAGTAATATCTCCAAGGGTGCCAGGCACGATGCCAGACACCAAGCCACCTCCCATCTTCTCCCTCCCAGGGGCCTCCGTGAGTTTCCACAGTGGGAGGCCCTTCACCACCTATGACGCTGACCACAATACAAACGGGGCAATTGTGCGGTGGCTGTCCACAGAGCCTGGTGGTATGAATCTTGCTATACATCCAATCTCAATGGGTGCTACGAGGCATCTGAGGCCACAGCTCACAAGTATGGCATCAACTGGGACTCAGGCCGTGGCGTGGGCTACCCCTACTGCAGGGTTCGGATGATGCTTCGCTAGGGCACCCTGGCAGCCAACACCCTTATCTGCGCTGTACAGCTTCCGTACCCTTAGCCACTTCTCCCCCTTGCCAACTGCCACTGACCCCTGCCCACATTTAAAATAAAGTCATCGTAACCCTTTCCTGGCTTGCAAGACTCTTCCAGTTACTGGGAAAAATCTAAGAGGGCAGAGCAGGGACATACGTTTCAGCTCCACTCAAGGAAGGCCTTCCAGTCAGGAAGGTGGAAGGGACTGCCTCTTAAGGAAGTAAGGCTTCCATCTCTGGAGGTGTGCAAGTCAAGGCCAGAGGGGCACTCAGTGGAGGTCACGGAGGAGATTCAAGCATCCACTGACAATTCCCCTGGGTCCTCTAGGTCCTGCAATTGGATGGTTTTGTGGCAGGAATTGCACAGCTTTCTCACCCTGTCTGTTGCCTAGGTGCCTCTCCCTTCTAAATTGTCTGCTCTTCATCCCAGCCTCTGTTGTAAGCTTATTTCTTACCCTCTGTTATTTTTTTTTTATTATTGTGCTTTAGATGGTTTACAGAGCAAATTAGTTTCTAATTAAAGAATTAATATACATATAGTTTTGTGACACTAGTTGCCAACCCCATGCCATGTCAACACTCTCCCCGTCTGGACCTTGGGTTCCCCATTGCCAGCTTTCCTGTCCCCTCCTGCCTTCTCGTCCTTACCCCTGGGCTGGTGTGCCCATTTAGTCTCATTTTGTTTTATGGGCCTGTCTAATCTTTGGATGAAGGGTGAACCTCAGGAGTGACTTCAGTACTGAGTTAAAAGGGTGTCCAGGGCCATACTCTCGGGGTTTCTCCAGTCTCTCTCAGACCAGTAAGTCTGGTCTTATTTATGTGAGTTAGAATTTTGTTCTACATTTTTCTCCAGTTCTGTCTGGAATGCTCTGTTGTGATCACTGTCAGAGTAGTCGGTGGTGACCCTCTGCTATTTCTTGCCTGTCCCATTGGGGGCTGGTTTGAACCTAGGGTCAAACCACAGAAGGTACATTTTTCTTCCATGGGGCAATAGGACAGTAAAACAGTAGCCACTGAGCTAGCACTTAGGAACAGTTTGTTCAAAGCCACATTGTAGTAAGTGGCAGAAAAATAAATGGTTAAGAGCAGATATCTGCAGTCACAGGTAGTCCTGAGTTTGAATCTTGCTCTGTCATGTAGCTAAGCATTCTTGGACAAGTTACTCAACTTCTTCCAGTCCCCAGTTCCTGATTTCAGGGTCTACTGATATTTACACTAGGTTGCTGCCTCAGTCACTGGCTAGTTCATACTGGAAGGTTAGGGATTCTTGGGGATTTAAAGCTGGGAAGGGCTGGGATTTCTGGGTTCTCCTTCAGGTGGGTAAAGAAATGTTTGCAGTAGGTGTAGTGTGATATATCACTTTTATATGGCCTTTCTTGCCATGGTCTTGTAACTCCCACCAAATGATTGGGTGGAACTATGCAAATAAGCTGCTTGGATAGCTTGTTAATAATGCAGATGAAGTGTATGGAACCCCTGTGGGGGTGGGACCATGCAAATAAGGTGTATGGAACCCTAACAAGGGAATTGGTCAGTTTTGCCATACTGGTAGGCTTAAAAGAGAGCCAATCCAAGAGCAGGAAAGCTAGGAGTGGAGCACAGGGTCTCTGTGCTGAGAACCTCCTAGACCCAGGAGACAGAGCTGTAACACCAGAGATGGTGAGAGATGGCGAGAAGCAGTGGCTGCAGAACCAGGAGACCAGCACAAGAAGGCACAGTGGGCTTCCCAGCCCACGTAGCAAGGTGGCTACAGTGGGTGTGCCAACCCACGGAGTGAGAGAGCTGAGTGCCTTCTGGCAGAGGCTTACTGGCAGAGTAGGGTGCCTTTGGGCACTTATTGGCAGAGCTAAAGAGATTTGTAACACTTGCCTGAGCAAGGCAGAGGTGAGGCAGAGGTCCAGAGGGAAGCCTGCCTGCAAGCACAGCTGAAGAAAAGGCTGTCCTGATCGAAGAACTGTATCCTGAGTCATTCCTGATCCTGAATTGTAACCTGTTACTTTCCTAATAAACTCCATAATCATGAGTATTGTCTGTGAGTTCTATGTGGCCATTGCAATGAATTATTGAACCCAGCAAAGAAGTAGAGAGTGCCATGGGAGGGCCAGCTGGTGTCAGAATTGGTAAAAGGGTTGGAGAGAGGAGGCATGTCTGATCTCCGCCTCATAGGAATCAGCTGTGGGCTGTTGATCTCGATTCTCCTTCCCCCTTGTGAAGTTAGAAGTCAGACACCCCTGCCATATCATTTTTGCAGTGGGGAAGGCCTTCTCAGGTTCCATTGTCAGGCTCTGGGTAGAGGTCAGAGGTCAGCAGGGCTCCACAGCAGGTTGGCTTCTGGGGAAAGCATCTCCCCTGGCAAGAGGGCAAAGGCCCTGATTCAGATGCCAAGTCCTACACCAGGGTTGAGGGTCTGCTGGCAGCCCAAGGAGCAGGCTTCCCGCATTCCAGTCTCTGTATCTGCACACCAGGGTCCTGGAGGACACCCACTGTTCCCTGTTCTGCACACGCTGGTGTCTCCGTGGAGACACCATTCATTCAACAGATCCCTGCACACCTCTTCCCGAACGCTGGCCTGGGCACACATCCTATGAGCGCCTGCTGTGATCAGTCCACAGTGGCTGGCGTGCACACTAGCACAGGCTGTTCCGGAAGCCGCCAGTCTGAGCGGTTCTGGCGGGAGAAGGGGGAGGGAAGAGGCCGAGTCCCGGGTGGCTAGGGAGCGGCTCTGCCAGAGGGGTGAGGGTGGAGCTTTCCCTGTCGGCCGGCCGGGAAGGGGATGGGCTGGGCCGGGCCTACATGTGAGAGCAGGGGAGAGCGTCGGCGGGCCCTCCCCTATTGAGTCCGAGTGGCAGATGCGGCCCGATCGATTCCCGGGATCCCCCTCGTGACCCTGAGCCACAGATCACCAGATACCGCAGATTCCCGGGACCCACTTCTCGATTCTAGACCCTCAGGACCTTACAAGTCCGAGCCCGTATTCCGCCCTGGACTCCAGACTCTCGGAACGAGAACTTCGACTGGACTGCGGATTCCCAGATCCCTCAGGAAATTCCCTTATCCCGACCGGATTTCCGATCCGAGATCCCTGGATTCGCCGTCCCGGTTCCTGCCTCGCCGTGGGTTCCAGAGCCGGGCGCCCCGCGCCTGAGCGCCCCCGCATGGCGGGGCCGTGCTCGCGGTCTGGGGCCCTGCAGCGTGCCGGCAGCTGCTGGCAGGACCCACTGGCCGAGGCGCTGTGCCGGAGCCGGCCACCCGCGGCGCCCCCGGGCCGGGGCTGCGCACGGAGCCGGCCGCTCAGCGTGGTCTATGTGCTGACCCGGGAGCCGCGGCTCGCAGCGGAGACCGGAGCTGAAGGAGAGGCCGAGCCGCTGCCCCTGCGCTGCCTGCGCGACGCCTGCTCACAGCTCCAGGGGCCACGGCCATCGCCGCAGCTGCGCAGCCTTCCTTTCGAGACGCTGGCGCTGGGCGACACAGCCGCCCTCGACTCCTTCTACAACGCGGGTGAGCGCACGGCAGGAGCGGGGCCGGCCCGGGGCGGGGCTTCGGAGCGATTGGGCGGGGCCAAATGGGGACTGGGCTCGGCGGCTGGCGGGACCGAAATGAGCGCTGATTTACGAGGTTAAAGGGCGCTAAAGCTGGGGGAGTCTGAGCCAGGATCGTGACAAAAGTGGAGTTTAGGGGGTCTGGCGCGCAGCCAGGCTCGGGGTGAGATTAAGCAGACCCAGATCCGGTTCCGGGATTCAGAATTGGGGTCTAAAAGAGTCAGGACCGTGCCTGGGAAGTGGGACTAGGATGGGGTCGGGGTTTAGAGACTCTGGGCGGGGCCAAGAGTAGGGCGGGGCTGCAGTCCCTCAGGGTGGGGCTGGAGAAATCAGTCTCGGGACGATCTCGCGCGGAGCTGTTGGGGCGGATGCTGGGAAGAGGATACTGGACTAGGGAGAGGGGGCGGCCTGGAGGCTGGGGTTTAGGGGGTCGCTATGAGTCGGAATCGACTCGACCGCAACGAATTTTTTTTTAAGCAGAGGACTGAGGAGCCCTGGTGGCGCAGTGCTTAAAGCGCTCCGCTGCGAACCAAAAGGTGGGCTGTTCTAACCTACCAGCCGCTCTGCGGGAGAAAGATTTGGCAGTCTGCTTCCGTGAAGATTTACAGCCTTGGAAACCCTATGGGGCAGTTCTGTTCTAGCGTCGCTCTGAGTCGGAATCAACACCAATGGGTTTAGCATGTGACTTCCAAGGATCCGGCTAGAGAGGCATAAAGGGAAGGGAAGAATCTCAAGGATACCAGAGTCTGGGCAAGGAAGATTAGGTCATGAGTCCCCGGCTGTGGGCAAGGGAGTTTAAGTCGTGAGGCCCCAGCAGCCCCAGGAGAGTGGGCGGGGCCGGACAGACGGCTTTTCCCGCGCGGTCACCCCTCCCTCCCACTAACTAGGACGCCCCGCCCTCCAATGCTTATTTTTTCATCCAAGAGTCCAGAACCGTGTTTGCAGATGTCCATGAAGTCGTTGCCCAAAAAAGAACGCTGTCCCGATCCCGAGGACACAAAGACGCACCCACAGTCCTGCATAGACTTACGAATCGCAGATATATATATTCACCCACCAGGTCTCACAGACACTGTCACACACAGAGATAGGATCGGACACAGCTATATACACAGACACAGGCACACCGTTGTCTACACAGTGCTGGTGCTGACCCCTTTCAAGAGGCTGGGTTGAGGGCCCAGGGGACGGGACTTCTGTGGTTGCACAGCTCCTGCCTCTCCAATGACACGGAACAGCTCTGGGGTGGTGCATAACTGCCCCAGCTGTGGGCACCTACAGGCTTTGAACAGTGGGATAAGGGGCACGCCTGGGTCTCACCCTCCTCAAGGGGCCAGGGGCCAGTGAGCCCAACTCCTCTCCTTCAACACCACAGATATCAGTTGTGTGTAAGAGCCAGAGAGAGGGGCCATAAAAGGGGGAAACAGAGGCCCAGAGAGGCTTTGCATCCTGCTAGAGTCACACTGAAAGGCAGGGTGAGCCAGCATGGATCCCAGGCTCTTTCCCACCAAGCTCCAGGGCCTCCACCTCTGTGCCCACAGACGTGGTGGTGCTGGAGGTGAGCAGCTCCCTGGTGCAGCCCTCCCTCTTCTATCACCTCGGTGTGCGGGAGAGCTTCAGCATGACCAACAATGTGCTCCTCTGCTCTCAGGCCGACCTCCCTGACCTACAGGCGCTGCGGGTAGGTGGCCAGGTGGCTGGCTGGTGGAAGTAGTCACAGGGTTGGGGTGGGGCCTACCCAGAACACCACTATCTGACTCTCTGCCTCCTACAGGAGGATGTTTTCCAGAAGAACTCGGTGAGCAGAACTCACCCCCCCTCCAATGTGCCCTTTGACCTCCACAGTGACCTATGACCTCCACTATCATTTCTGTCCTCCTCAGTCATCTCTAACCTCCTTGATGCCCCCGATTTCCTATGTGATCCTCTATTCCCTGTTACCTCCCTTCATGAAGTATACCCCTTCCCTGCTATTCCAATCCCTACTGATGCTAACCTCTGACCCCTCACTGCACCTCCCTAACCTTGTGCTAACCTCTGACCTCCACTAATCCCTGACCCCCTCCCCCCAGGATTGTGTTGGCAGCTACACACTGATCCCTTATGTGGTGACGGCCACCGGTCGGGTGCTGTGTGGTGATGCAGGTGTCCTGAAGGGCCTGGCTGATGGGCTGGTGCAGGCAGGGGTGGGCACTGAGGCCCTGCTTACACCGCTGGTAGGCCGTCTGGCCCGCCTGTTGGAGGCCACACCCACAGACTCTTGGTAATGGGGGACCTACAGGGCGGGGCACCAGGAGGGGGCTGGTGAGAGTATAGTGGGCTGGGGCTGAGAGGCAGGCGGAGCCATTCTCTCTTCTCCCTCCCCTGCCCTGGCACCAGTGGCTATTTCCGGGAAACCATTCGGCAGGACATCCGGCAGGCGCGGGAGCGGTTCAGTGGGCAGCAGCTCCGGCAGGAGCTGGATCGCCTGCAGCGGAGACTGGACAGCGTGGAGCTGCTGAGCCCCGACATCGTCATGAACCTGCTGCTTTCCTACCGCGATGTGCAGGTGTGTGGTGCACAGAGAGGCAGCGGGGCAGTGGTCACAGCTGTCCCAGGTCACTGCTATGCAGGCATTTGATGTCAGACAAACCCTAGTTCAGCTCCTGGCTGTGCCATTTACTCAGTGGGGGCTTTGAGTAAATTACCTAACCTTTCTGAGCTTCAGTTTCCTCATTTATAATAGGGGGTGATCATGGCCCTGCCACGCGCAGCAGTTGTGAGATTAGGGCACACAGTGGGTGCTCTATGCAATGTGTGGTGTCTGCTGTCCTGTGGTGTGCAAGAGGTGGGTGGAAAAGTAAGGGGAAGAGGCCCAGGATCAAGGTTTTTCTCTGGAGCTGGGGGCCAAAGGAGTCCCCACAGGCCATCATGCCAGTGCTTGCTGCCCCTCATTCAGGACTACTCAGCTATCATTGAGCTGGTGGAGACACTGCAGGCCTTGCCCACCTGTGATGTGGCGGAGCAGCATAATGTCTGCTTCCACTACACGTTTGCCCTCAACCGGTGAGTGGCAGAGCAAAGCTCAATCATAGCCACATGGGGGTCTCTGTGGTCTGGGTCTCTGCTGTGTGAGGTCATTGCTGTCTGGGATCACTGCTGTTCAGGGAATTTGCTGACCTGGGTCACTGATGTCAAAAGGTCTGTTGTTCTGGGTTACTGATGCCCTGGGGGGTGGATTATTGCCCCTGGAGTGGTCACCGTTGTCCAAGGTCATTGATCTTCAGAGTCATTACAGTGAGGAATCACTTCCATCTAGGGTCACTGCCTCTTGAGAGGTCAGGGCTGCCCAGGGTCACTGCCATTCTGGGGTCATTATTAACAAGCCTCTGGAAGGGTCCCTGGTGTCCAGGGTCTGGTGGTCCCTGGACAGGGTGGGGCAGGAGCATCAGGGGGCTCCCCAGCCCATCTTCCTCTGCTGCCAGGAGGAACAGGCCTGGGGACCGTGAAAAGGCACTGGCTGTGCTGCTGCCACTGGTACAGTCTGAGGGCTCTGTGGCACCTGACCTGTACTGCCTGTGTGGCCGTGTCTATAAAGACATGTTCTTCAGCTCTGGCTTCCAGAATGCTGGGCACCGGGAGCAGGCCTATCACTGGTAAGGGGCACAAGCGAGTGGGCAGTGAGCTAAGCTGAGGGAGGAGGGATGGGCCTGTGGGCATCAGTCCAGCCTGTGTCCCTTCCTGCCTCCCCTCCTCCTGCCAGGTATCGAAAAGCCTTTGATGTGGAGCCGAGCCTCCACTCGGGCATCAATGCAGCTGTGCTCCTCATTGCTGCTGGGCAGCGCTTTGAGGACTCTGAGGAGCTCCGGCTTATAGGTGGGTCCTGATCCTGGCTCCCCTGTATCCCTGCCAGCCAGGGCTCAGAGAGGCCTGGGAAAAAGGCAAGGAGGGAGAACATGGTTGGGATTGAGCTCATCCCCTTCTGTACCCACATCTGGGTCCTCATACCTGTCCTGTGTTTTCACATGCCCTTGAGCCCATACCTGTTCTCAAGGTCACACCTGTATTCATTACACACCGAATTCCATATATAGTTGTCCCTAAACCCTCACCTGTGCCTGAGCTCTGACTTCTTCCTGAGATCTTGCCCCCTCCTAAGTTTTTACCCATATCTGTGTTCATGCCCACATGACTGGTGTGTCCCATATCTTGGCCTTGCCCACACCTGCACCTATACTCACTGGGGTCTGTGCCCCTCTCCCCCAGGCATGAAGCTGGGCTGCCTGCTGGCCCACAAAGGCTGTGTGGAGAAGATGCAATATTACTGGGATGTAGGCTTCTACCTGGGAGCCCAGATCCTCGCCAATGAACCCACCCAGGTGGTGCTGGCTGCAGAGCAGCTGTACAAGCTCAATGCCCCTATATGGTAGGTCTTGGCCTGTGCTGGGCTGTTGACATGTCCTGCACCCATGTCCACTAGCACTCTAGCCTGAGACCTGAGCTAATGACCTGGTCCCTTTAAGGCCTGTGCCCAGGGCACCCAGTTACCACATTCTGGCTACATCCAAGCCAGTCTCCTCTCCCTGGCAGTCTAGCTGGTGCCTGGGCTGAGCTGAGGACAAGGCTGTGCCTGCAGGTACCTGGTGTCGGTGATGGAAACATTCCTGCTCTATCAGCACTTCAGACCCACCCCGGAGCCCCTCGGAGGGCCCCCGCGCCGCGCCCACTTCTGGCTCCACTTCTTGCTACAGTCCTGCAAGCCGTTCAAGCCTGCTTCTCTGCAAGAGGACCAGTGCTTGGTAAGTTCCATTGGGGTAGGGGACCTGGGAGAGGGGCGGCACATTCTCACCCCTCTCCCTCACTGCCCGCAGGTGCTGGTCCTGGAGCTGAACAAGGTGCTGCTGCCCGCGAGGCTCGAGGTTCGGGGTACAGACCCAGTGAGCGCTGTGACTCTCAGCCTGCTGGAGTCAGAGACCCAGGTGAAGTTGCTGCTCGGTACCCTCACTTGCCACTACGCACCTTTCCCTGGAGCCTTTCTCCCATCCCCAGGCCCCTCTCCTGGACCCCAGCACTGCCCCCCCGCCCCGACTCTCTTTCTTCCTGCAGGACGCGCCCTCCAGCTGGACTTTCCCAGTCCCGTCGATCTGCGGCGTCAGGTGAGAGGTGGGGCCTGTGGGCGGTCTGGATCGGGACGGGGCCGGAGCTGCCAGCTGGCTGGCGCTTACTAAGGTTCTTCGTTCCTTCCCAGCACCTCCAAGCGAGACGAGCGCTGCTGCTTTCTCTACGCGCTTCCCCCGGCTCAGGACGTCCAGCTGTGCTTTCCCAGCGTAGGGCACTGCCAGTGGTGCGCGCAGCCTCTCGGCGCGGGGTACTTTGGGCGCCAGGGATGCTCGGGAGTGAGGGAAAGGAAGGGCGATGTCTCCTAGGTGCT
The DNA here is from genome assembly GCF_000243295.1 of Trichechus manatus latirostris. Lineage (NCBI taxonomy): Eukaryota > Metazoa > Chordata > Mammalia > Sirenia > Trichechidae > Trichechus > Trichechus manatus. The sequence goes on from NW_004443984.1 coordinate 2,465,711, forward strand.
CCTGGCATGGGAGGGGACGGTTCCCGCCCAAAGTACCCCTCCTGCCTGCCTGACCTCCCCCACCCCCAGGTTCTGCAGCCTGATCCAGACCTCGGTGACCAATCCGGATTCCACGGCGCCCGCGGAAGAGGCGGAGGGCGTGGGGGAGGTGCTGGAGGTGAGGAAGTGAGACTGGGAGCTCTAGGAGGCAGAAGGGCGGAGGGCCATACTAACCACCATCTCACCCCGCCCCCCGCAGTTTGACTATGAGTATTCAGAGACTGGTGAACGGCTGGTTCTGGGCAAGGGCACGTATGGGGTGGTGTACGCAGGCCGCGAACGACACACGAAAGTGCGCATCGCCATCAAGGAGATCCCGGAGCGGGACAGCAGGTGCGGCACACTGGGCCTACAGGCTGGGCTATGGGCACGCGAGGATCCACGTGGTCGGGTCAAATGGGCGGGACCACGAAGTTAGAGAGTCCTGTGGGCGGGGCTGTAGGCGGGGGCACCCGGGATGCCTGGGGTCCAGGCCGATTGGGCGGGTTACCGTATGAAGCGGCCTGTGGGCGGGGTGATATGGGTAGGAAAGGGATTGTGAGCGGGGCGGGCTCTGGGGGCGCGGCCTGGCTGGTGCTGGAACAGGGTAAGCATCTCTGCCCAAACCTGTCCCATTTTTTCCTCCACTGCCTCCTCCAGGTTCTCTCAGCCCCTGCATAAAGAGATCGCTTTGCACAAACGCCTGCGACACAAGAACATTGTGCGCTATCTGGGCTCAGCCAGCCAGGGCGGCTACCTCAAGATCTTCATGGAGGAAGTGCCTGGAGGTGCCTACCCTGCGTGGGCTAGGAATGGAACCCTAAGTGTGGGGCCTGGGAGTGGAGCCAGGAAGGGTGGAAAACCTAGGGGGAAATGAATCTCTCAGCCTAGAATTAACTGAAGGAGTGGGGTTGGATGGTGGAATCTGAGCCATGGCATGGATGTGCCTGGACCATGAGCATAGAGCTGTGGGCTGGAGCAAGTGGGTGCCAGTGATGAACTTGGATTGTATCTGCCCAGGCAGTCTCTCCTCCTTGCTGCGGTCAGTGTGGGGACCCCTGAAGGACAACGAGAGCACCATCAGTTTCTATACCCGCCAGATACTGCAGGGACTCAGCTACCTGCATGACAACCGCATCGTGCACCGGGATATCAAGGTAAACCCTATGGCTGGCCCACCCTGGCCTGCTGGTGGTGGGGACTAGGGTAGGGGTGGGGAGAGACAGCCCTAGACAGATGCTGGCAGTTGAGAGTAACCAGGCAGACCCTTTGCAAAGCGTGGGTAATTCATCAGGGAGGTTACTTAGAGAAGTAGAAGACATGCTCATATTTGAAGCCAGGCCAGGTATCAGCTCCCAGAGGGGCATGTAGGTGGGATGGCAGGAGGAGGAGGATGATAGAGGCAGGGCCAGGCTAGGATCCCCAGGAGATAGTATCCTAGGGTGGGGTCCAGTTCTGGTGTCAGGGGCCCAGCCTATTGTTCACTGAGGCAGCACTTTGGGGGGCTGAGCAGGTGCTGAGAGAGTGCCTGAGGGCATGGGAATGTCTGGGACTGGGTGGTTTAGTCAGCTGAGAGAGGGCCTGGCTGAAGGGACATCTCTGCTCAGGGGGACAATGTGCTGATCAACACCTTCAGTGGGCTGCTCAAGATTTCTGACTTTGGCACCTCCAAGAGGCTGGCAGGCATCACACCCTGCACTGAGACCTTTACAGGTAACAAGGTGTGGGGGTGGTGAGTGGGGATGCTGACTGGGGCGAAAGAACTCTTGGGGTCTTCCAGGGAATGAGGTTTTTCCTGGGCATTGAGTTAGAGTCCTCATGGGGGATGGAACCCAGGGCAGATGATTGAATCAGGAGTGGGGTGATGGAATCTAGACTTGGAGCTTGGATAGGTGATGAAGTTGAGTTCAGTGCCTGAAATGGAGCCCAGGGGTGTTGATACAGGCCAAGGTGGGTGTTGGAGGCCAAAATGGGTGATAGATCTCAGGGTATATGATGGGACCCTACTGTGGGTGACAGAGTCTATGAATGTGATGGAACCTACGATGAGTAACGGAAGCTTTGGCAGGTGATGGAGCCTAGGGTGGGTGATGAAACTCAGGATAGATGTTTGACAACCAGGGTAGGTGATGGAATCTATTTGGGATGATGGAGTTCAGAGTGGGTGCCCTGGAGCCCCCTGCAGTGATAAAGCTTAGATGGACATTGTTGCTCCTGGTCCTGTCCTAGGAACCCTGCAGTATATGGCCCCAGAAATCATTGACCAAGGCCCACGAGGGTATGGGAAGGCAGCCGACATCTGGTCATTGGGCTGCACTGTAATTGAGATGGCCACAGGTCGCCCACCCTTCTATGAGCTAGGGAGCCCACAGGCTGCCATGTTTCAGGTGAGACCTAGCCCTCAAAGGTAGGGTGGGGCCAGAGTGGGCCCTGAATATCTCTTAGCTTTATCTTTTTTGCCCTCCCTGACTCCCCCAGGTGGGCATGTACAAGGTGCATCCGCCAATGCCCAGTTCTCTGTCGGCTGAGGCCCAAGACTTCCTCCTCCGAACTTTTGAGCCAGACCCCCTCCTCCGAGCCAGTGCCCAAGCTCTGTTGGGGGACCCTTTCCTGCAGCCTGGGAAGAAGAGCCGCAGCCCCAGCTCCCCTCGCTATGCTCCACGGCCCTCAGGTGCTACATACAAGGGTGGAGGGAGTGAGCACACTGGAGCGAGGGCAGGGGAGCTATGGAGGTGACAGGGATGGGGGGGTGGCCTAGGCTGACAGCCTTGTCCTCCCTCAGATATCCCTTCAGCCTGCCCCACTCCCTCAGCTGACTCAACCACCCAGTCCCAGACATTCCCGTGCCCTCAGGCACCCTCGCAGCACCTGCCCAGCCCCCCAAAGCGTTGCTTCAGTTACGGGGGCACCAGCCAGCTCCGGTGAGAGCACAGGGTCCTGGGTGGGTTCCTATAGCCTGGTTTTGCCGTTGTATCCCCTCCAGAAAAATCTCTCCTTGGGGATCTGGGCACCTTGACCACTTGCAAGGATGGCATTTGGTGCCCACCTGTGCCTTCCATCAGATGCTCTAACTTGTATTTATTATGCCCCCTCAGTGCCTGGTTTATCTCTTTTATCCCTGTGAGGTAGGCCTTAAAGTAAAAGAGCCAGGATTCAAACCCTGTGGCGGAGGTGGCGGAAAGGTGTTGCTGCCCCGCCCTCCGTCAGCTACATCCCAATGCACTCAGGGTGCCCGAGGAGTCCGGAGCCGAGGAGCCCCCATCCCCTGAGGAGAGTTCGGGGCTGAGCCTGCTTCACCAAGAGAGCAAGCGCCGGGCCATGCTGGCCAGTGTGCTGGAGCAGGAGCTGTCTGTGCTGGCTGACAGTTTGCGCCTGGAGCAGGAACAGGTGCGGCGGCCCGCCCCGGCGCCCCCTGGTGGTCGAGCAGGGGCAGGCCTCCCGCTGAAGCCTTCTCCACAGCGTCTCTTTTCGCTCTCGGTGGGGACAACTCGCCTGTGACCCCTTTCTTCGTTCTCAGGGTCCTCAGCTTGGCAGGAGTCAGGTGGAACAGCTACTGCGCTGCCTCGGGGCACATATCCACACTCCCAACCGCCGGCAGTTGGCCCAGGACCTGCGGGCACTACAAAGGCAGCTGCGGGCCCAGGGCCTTGGGCCTGTGCTTCTTCAAGGACCACTCTTTGCCTTCTCGGATGCGGTGAGGAGAGCTTTCACACAGTTTGTCAGGTTGTTGTTAAGTGCCGTCCAAGTGGTTCCGACTCATAGCGACCCTGTGTACAACAGAAGGAAACACCGCCGGCTCCTGGGCCATCCTCACAGTCGTTGCCATGTTTGAGCCCGTTGTTGCAGTCTCTGTGTAAATCCGTCTCCTTAAGGGTCTTCCTCTTTTTCGCTGACAGTTTTTCACACAGGGCAGTTCAATAAGAGGTAGTGAGCTCCCAGTGCCTAGGAATGTGCAAGGATTTAGGTTCCAAGACTCCGTGTCTCCTCCGTGAAGATGGAAAGGAACATCTACCTACTCCTAGCTTCCCAGCTCCTTCCTTAGCCTGCCCACCCCATTTCTCTCAGGAGACCTCCTAGGCCTTTTCAACTCAAGCCCCACTCCTATTTGAGGCCCAGCCCACTCAGCAGCGCCCTTCCTCCCTCTCCAGGTGAAGCAGATCCTCCGCAGGCGCCAGATCTGCCCACACTGGATGTTCGTGCTGGACTCGCTGCTTAGTCGCGCTGTACGGGCAGCCTTGGCAGTGCTAGGCCCGGGTAGGAGGGAGAGCAGCGCCTACCTGCCTGCCGGCGAGGGCGTGGCGTGACTCTTGGGGGCGTGGCAAATATGGAGTGGAGCTGGTAGGGGGCGTGGTCGGTGGGGCCGGCTACAGAAGGGGCGTGGCCAACAAGCGGAAGCCGGTGGGGGCGTGGCCAAAGGGCTTCTCGGAGTCCTGAACCGCGCAGAGCAGCCCTGCACCAGCAGTCCCCCGCCAGTGTCTAGGGGCCCCAAATGGGTGTTCTCGCCTGTCTGAGCTCATCGTACTCGGATTAGCAGAGATGGAGAAGGACGTAGTCTCCCCGCTGTCAGAGGAGCCAAGTAAAGAAAAGGGGTCCCAGACGAAGCAACAGGAGACCCCTGTTCATTGTAACCCACTCCCGAAGGATCCTGAGCAGGGACCCCCGCCTCTGATGGTGCAGCTGGGCCTCTTGCGGGCAGAGACTAATAGGTAAAGCGCCTCGGAACACCCTTAGCCTCTGTGCCGGCTTCACCCCCACTGCATTCTACTCGCCTTCTGCCCTCCACTAGGCTTCGAGCTGTCCTGGCCGAGAAGGAACGAGAGTGTCAGGCCCTGATGCAACGGGCTCTACAGCAGGTGGATGGGGAGGCCAGGACCCGGCCCCTGGCCTCTGAGCGCCTAGGTGAGTAGGGCCTGGCTGGAGAACAGGAATGTTGGGAGAGGCAGCTTCTGGCAGGCGAGCCATAGGCTCACCACCTGACTTCTCGGCAGCTGCTTTCCCGGCGGACCAGGGCCTGGTGCAGTGGCTGGAGGAACTGAGTGTGGATTCTGGCACCATCCAGACGGTGAGGGGCAGGATGCTGGCTATCTCTGACAACCCCACCAACCAAGGACCCCTATCTGTGTCATCTTTCTTCTCACTTCCTCCCTCTTAAGCAGAGGATCTCAATACTAGAAGAGCATTTAACCCTCTCATTGTACAGATGAGACACCTGAGGCCCAGAAAGGGGAGCTCTGCCCCTCTGCCCCAACAGTAGAAGGGAGCAAGTACCTGTGTCTCTGCACACATCTTTCTCTAGTTTTATCTCACCCTGTTCTCTTCCGCTCTTTGTCCACAACCAGCTGCTGAACCATACCTTCACCCTCCGTGCCCTGCTCACCTCTGTCACTCGAGACGACCTCATCTACACCCGCATCAGGTATGTCCTGGGCCCTCCAGGGCTGACTCAGGCATATGGCCTAATGCTGGCCAGAACCTGGCCCCTAGCTGCAGGTCTGCCCAGGTTCCTCCCTGGGAACCACAGGGTCCCTTGGGGCAGAAGGGGCATCAGGCAGACAGTGGGTACCAGAAAGAGCCCAGGGCTTTCTTCTGGTGGAGCCGCATTGAGCCTGCTACCCCCAGGGGAGGGATGGTGTGCCGCATCTGGAGAGCCATCTTGGAGCAGCGAGCAGGAGCTGCGCCAGGCACCCCTGGCCTCCGGGAGACTGAATGAGGCCATCAGAGGCGGAAGGCCAGACGCAAGGATGGATGAATGCAGAAGACACAAGCAGCTTCTGACACACCCACACCATGACCTAGGGGCAAGTGGAGGAGGCCTGGTGGGGCCTAGGCCCATCTCCTATGGAGGGAACCAACTACAGAGGCACCCTAAGCACACTGAGCACTGCCAGGCAGACTATTAAACAAAACGTTTTTGTACCCTTGTCTTGGTGACGTTTGAGGTGTATGGGTATGGGTATGCTGGGACTAGCCCCCTGAGGTGTTTGTGTCTGAGTCTGAAGTTCCTTCATCTGTCCCAAGCCCCCTTCACTTCCCTGTCTCCTGCTGTCACCCTCTCCTCCAGCAGACATCAGCCCCTTGTTGCCCGTAGAACAGACTTTATTGACTCTAGCCAAGGGTAGAACCTGAGATGGGGGTACAGAGAGAGGGGTATGGTGGGACTTCTGGAGCAGCTACGTCCTGGGAGCCAGGTTCGTCCTGAGGGGCAGAAGGCCATCTACCCACTCACATGGCCGCTCCAGAAGTATCTGCCATAGCCGCTTCTCCTCAGGTGTGGAATCCATCCAGGGCACCTGGAGTCCGTAGCTGCTGCCTGGATGTGGGCAGGCCAGGGTGGAAAGCACATCACATTAGATACCCCAGGTCCCAAGAAACACCTGCCTGGTCTTAGATTATGTGCTGTGCCCAGTCACTCCCAGTTCCCAGTGGACACCAAAGCTCCAGAAAGGGCAGAAAGTGTCCAAGGCCACACATTGAGCCCCTGCTTTCCAGCACTGGCTCCCTCCAAGGCCCTGCCTCACTCACCAGTGCCTAGGCTGAGGCGTGTGCCTCCCAGTTGGCGGCTGGCCAGGGCCCCATGGTCCCACAGGGAGAGCTCAGCACAGGCCTGGCGCAGGTCTGAGGGCCCGAAGCCATCATAAACCATGGTGTGGTTGAACACCGGGCTAAGGCTGCGGCGCACCACCCTTGTCCGCTGGCGGCTGGCCCAGCTGTCATCTGGCAGCACGGAGCTGTTGGGGTGGGGGGGAGAACTGGCATCAGGTGGCCACTCCCTCACACCCCCCAGAGCCACCCAGTCACTGAGTCCTACCCATTCTCCCTCACATATGTCCATGTCCCCTGGCTCCTGTCTGAGATCTGGCCTTGAACCGTCACTGACCCAGGAACTTTGCACCAGACTCCTTTTGGGTGTCTTGCCTTTAGTCTCAACTCTTATTCACGGGATATCTGAGTAATGTTTCTGAAATGCAAATCAGCTACTCCCTGGCTCAATGACCTTCACTGGCTCTCTGTTGCCCCCCAGAAGTAGTTTCCGAACTTTCTGAAGCCTTGGATCCGCTTCTGTAAAATCAAATATTGTTCATAAGCAGAGTGTTTCTGGTTGAATTAGGAATGGGAACCCAGAACCTGATCAGCCTAACTCGATTTCACTTTCTGAGAGTAGGGCAGCACCTGGAGGTACCCTTAGAGTTCTCCAGAGCTTACTTTGAAAACCACTGAACTATAAGTTCAGGGCCAAGCCCCACAGCCTAGCCTTCCAGGCTCTCCATGGAGGTGCCCCTGCAACCCTCCCCCAGTCTCAATCTCAGCCTTGTGACCAGTCATATAGCTGCCAGTCACACCGGAACACAGCTCCCCAAAGGTGTCCTAAACTTTCCTGACTCCAGGCCCTTGCCCAAGCCGTTCCCTTCACCTCTGCTCGGTGGTTAAAGCCCAGACTGGGGAATAGGATGATTTGAAGGGGTTAGTAGGAGGCTGGGAGCTCCATTGCAAGCGAAGGGAAAGGCAGCGGCGAGGTCCCAGTGCCCCTCACCATTGTACGTAAGTATCCAGGGATCCTGAGCGCAGTGGCACGAGGTCCTGAGCATTCTTCACCCAAAAGTGTAGCTCCCCGCTCGGGGGCAGTCCTGCGCCTGCGGAGATGCTCCGCTCAGCCCCGCCCCACTGACAGACCCCTCTCCCCCGCGTGATAGGAGCCCTGCGCCTCCTGGCGTCCGTCCAGCTTGGGGTCTCGCGGGGCGGTCACTCACCCTCGGAGCCCGCGGGGACATACTTGAGGGACAGAGAGAGCAGCCCACGGCTGGGAAGCTCGTCGGGGGAGGGCGGAACCTGCGGGAGGTGGACTCGTCAGGGGGGGCGGGACAAGGCCTATAAAAGAGGGTGGAGTCTCCAGAGAACCAACGGGTGTAGTTAGCAGGGAGGGCGGAGCCAGTAGGGCCGGGCCTCCAGAGAGCCGCTAGAGAGTAGTCTGCAGTTCGGGAAGGATCTGAGCGCCCCAAGCAAGGGGCTATCTGGGATCAGGCCTTCGGATAGGCCATAAGGTTGAGAGGCCAAGGGGAGGCTCTGTCGAAGGCGGAGTTTGAGAGGGTCTGGGGGAAAGCCCAGTAGGGTAAGACCTGTGCCACAGATCCCCTCACCCGGGCCGGGCTGCCTCACCCGGGGCTGCAGGGGGAGCCAGGTGGGCTCAGAGTCCCAGTCCCACGTGTCCAGGGGCACTTCGACTTCGCCCAGAAAGATGTTGCGACCTAGGCTTTCGTGGTGCCACACGGACAGACTCAGTACGCGGCCCCGGAGCTCGGCTTGCGGGACGGAGTACTGGGAACAGAAGGTGCGCGTTAATGGAGCACAGCTGACTACCCCAGCTTCCGTGCTGCGGGAGTGTTGACTGGGGTTTGTCCTACCATCCTCCTTGCAGGATGGAGTCCTGAGGAGCCCCGAAGGGCGTTATAGGGGGTCGCGACTATCACCACGCCCACCACAAGACTAACGTACTGGGAGCACGCGCTAATGGGAGGGCCTCCTTGCCATTCCTGGGGTAGAAGGGAGCAGTGGAGCGACGGGCAATGATATTATGTGGCCATCCCTGCCACCCAGCCCCACTCAGGAAGAGTTATCCTGTTCATTAATGGAGGGCTGCCCGTTGCCGCAGCCTCACCCGGAGAGTCTCATTGAAGACTGGATTCAGATTCCGTTTCTTCACCGCCGTCTTGCGCTTGCTTTGCTTATCCGGGAGGAGATAGCTTTTGACGTAGCTGGGGCGGGGGACGTGAGGTCCGGAGATAAGAAGGGGCCCTTCCAGCTCCTACTCCCCTGCCCTGGGGGCTTCCCCAGCCACCACCGGAACACAGCTTTCTGTGTGCCAGACCAAGCGATAAACGCTTTACGTGAGTTCTCACTTAATCCCTACGCCTCCCAACAACGTAGGTACCATTGTTATTCCCATTTTGAAGATGGGAAAACTGAAGCCAGGGAAGGGTAAGTGGCTGGGGTTGGCTGTGAATGCGGCTCCCTCGACCCCCTTCCCCGGACCGGGACTCACGGGTCGGAGCGGCGGCGCCGGGCCGTGGCCAGGCCCTGACACTGGATCACGTGCACGCGCAGCTCCGAGGTTCCCGGCTCATAGCGCAGCGCAAAGTGCACGGAGCCACGCACCTGCACCGCTCCCGCCTCTGCCTCCCGGGACAGGCTCAGCTGGCTGCCGCTCAGCTGCAGGCGGAGGGTGGGGGTCACATCGGGCCCGAGGGGAGCGCGGAGGATTCAGACCAGGGCGGGGGTGGTGGTGTAAAGCGAGGTGAAGGGCACCGCCAGGTGACTTGTGTTAGATGCGGGAGCGTCAGGTCCGAGGGGCGAGGGCAGAGTCAGGCAGGGGCTACGCGTCGGGATGTGGGGAGGAGGCGCCCACTTCCCCCCAGGCCTGCCACCTCACACCCTCACCGTGGAGGAGTTGAGGCTGGACACCGAGGAGCTGCTGCTGAGCATGCGGTCGAGTGAGGGGTCGGGCCCCAGGGCCTCCTCCCCGTTCTCCAGGGTCTCGGACGCTGCCTCCGCCTGGAAAGGGGAGAAAGTGACCAGGGCGCCCCCTCTTTCCCGCCCCTCCCGGGACCGCGCTCGGGCCGGACGGCTCAGAGCCCTGGGCAGGGACACTCCCGGGCCAGATATCCGCTCCGGGTCTTGAGAGCAGCCGCTGGCCGCTCCCGCCTACCTGGGCTGGCGGCAGCCGCGGCTCCTTCTCTCCCGGCGAAGACTGCTCCGGGTCCGCCTCTTCTGCGTAGACCTGCACGCCCCCTGAGCTGGGGGCTGGGGCGGAGCATAGGCTGCTGAGCGGGCACCGTACCTGCCAGCCCTGAGCACATTTGGAGGGACTGGTTTACAACCCTGGTGACCTGCAAATTCGGGCCCTAGTGCTGCCCTGAGGTCGAGACCACACGGGGCTTCCCCGACGCGGGAGAAGAAAGGTGAACACATGCGGTTGAGGTCACATAGAACTGCCTCTGATCCCCGGCAACCTCTTTATGTCCCCCGCCCCCCCACCACCACATACCCTGTCACTCACCTTCCTGGGCCTTAGGCTCCTCCTCATAATCAGAAGCCTTTAGGGGGGCAGATGGTGGGGGGAAATCAGGTCCCTGTAGGAAGCAAGGGGTAGAGGTTACCAGTGGGGGCTAGTGAGGAAGAGATCAAGGGTCACCATGAGGCCAGGGGTCAGAGGCTCCATCTTTGGATTTAGCTCAGCCCTTTAGGCATGGCTGGAAGCCAGCTGTGGGACCAGCTGGGCCTGTACTCACACCCCTTCACATTTTAGGGCCTGTCTTGCCTAACTCCCAGGGTTCCACTGAGGCGGCCGTAGTATCTGATCCTGGACCTTGTCCAGCTCTGTTCTGACCTCACCCTTGAGAGCCAGATTCATAGTTTCCCTTAGAGGCCAGGTCCATACCACCATTTCACAAAAGCTGAGACCCAGAACCCTGAAAGTGTGTGTCCAAAGTCTCCTGATTCCTAGGCTGGAGCTATTTCCCCAGCACATCTTAGCTCCACTCCAGTGGCACTGTATTCATTCATTAACTCATGCAGTCATTCATTACTCACCTCAGCCTCGCTCAGCCTCTCTTGAGGGACCTCGTCTATGGGGAGCCTAGAAGCGGGAGGAGGTAGTTGTCAGGGGAAGGAACCCAGATGACTGGTAGGCACCTTCCATGCGCTCCCCACAGTGCCTCCTCACCTGGGCTCCAGCTCCTCTTCTTTCTCTTTTCCAGAAACCTCAGCTTTGCCATCACTGCCCAGAGCCTGCTCACCTGGGCCAAGGTAACAAATCTGTGAAGCCCCTTTCTCAGGCAGTCTGGCTGTGACTCTCGGGAGAGGTCCTTGGAGGTGCCCACTCACTTCCTGCAGCCCACGGAGGGGCAATGCCCCCCCACGCCAAGACACACAGTACCAGGGGGATGCCACAACCAGAACCCAGGGGTACCCTCTCCCTGTCCACATGCATGAAACAGGAGGCCTGCTGTGCCTTACCCTGCCCTGGGGGTCTCCTCTCACCCCTGGAGCTCTTCTTCCAGCGGATAGAGGCTCGGACAAGGTCAGAGCCGAAGTGGGCATGGTGGTGCCGTTGGGACCGTGCTTCCTGGAACCAGTCACCTGTCAGGGTCTTCAGCTGCCCAGGATCTGCCAGTGAGGCCCGAAGCTTGCTGGAGGATGGGTAGGGGGAAGGCAGGGCATGGTTATCACCATTCACTCGCCAACATTTCTGCCACCCACTCTGCGCCAGTCCCTATACCAGGGACACAATAGCAATTAGACTTGATCCCTGCTTTGGAGGTGCTCGGGCTTGTGAGGAGACTGAGTCCAGAATAGAAAAGTAAACTATTGCGTGGCAGGTGCTGTGATGTACGTGAGAGGGGGCAGCTCTGCCTGTGGGAATCCAGAGGGCTTCCCAGAAGAGGCAGTGCTTTAATTGCTTCTTGAAGGACAAATTGGAGTTCTTCAGGTAGAGAAGGATAATAATTACTGTTCATGGGCTACACTTGCATAATCCCTCTTAATTCTATGAGGTAGGACTTCTTAACTACATTTTACAGATGAAGAGATTGTGCTTGTGGAGGTTGGATAAAATCCCTAAACCCTACTTACAACTCCCATGCTCCTCAGCCACCGTGCTCTTCCAGGAGGAACAGCAAAGGCTTGGAAGTTCAGGGATTGTGGAGCACAGAGCGGCTGTCATGTGTACTTTATATACACACAAGTACCTGTATACTGGGAGTGGGGGTTACTGGTGAAAGATGAGGTGGGGGAGGCTGACAGGGACCAATTAGAGAAGCCCTGTAGACACACTGAGGAGCTTGTCCTCGATGCTGGAGGAGGTGAGGAGGTTTCAGCAGGGGATGTCAAGGGCAGTGTGGCAAGTGGACTGGAGGGTACAAGCCTGGAGACAGGCAGGTGAGGGAACTGCTGCAGCCACTCTGGGGACACAGTGAGCTCTGAACTGACCAAGGGCAGAGGGGACCAAGGGGCAAAGGTGAGAACTGCTCTGCCATTTGACAGGCAGCATGGTGGAAGGGAGCAGGATGGGGCCACCCAAGCCTACCAGTGCCTGAAGCCCCTTCTGCCTGGCTCCCCTGGCTAGGGTCTGTCCTCCCTCACCTGATCCGCCCCTCCTCCAGCTGGCACAGGTGGGCATCTCGCTTCAGGACTTCGGCAATGGCCTCCTGCTCCTCCTCTGTCAGGAAGCTGAGGTCCAGCAGACTGTCGATGTCAGGCTCTGGCCCATGCGCCATGGGTAGGGAGGGCACGGCCCAGAGCAGAGCCCCTCTTGAGATGGGTGGCCTCTCTGGGGCATCAGCTGGGGGCTGTGCCCCAGCTGGGCACACGTGGCTCCCTGGGGTAGACCAGGAGTAAGGTCAATACTGAGCCTACATGGTGAGTAGGGCACCGCCCCCGGAAGGCTGAGGTCAGGTGAAGGGAGAAGCACCCATGGACACATGCACCCACTGGCCCATGAACACAGAACACACAGAGACACGCATGCATATATCCTGAGGTGGGACACAGAGGTGGAGCACTCAGCCACACACACACTGATACTTGGAGGCACAAATACCAACTGTGAGATGGATGCGCACACCCAGGCCCATTCCACATGGAGAGAGCTATGCAGACACAGACACAGGCTCAGATCAAGAGATGTGCACGCACATATTCTTAACTCTGCACACAGGGACGTGCACATGGAGACAAGAACCTAAGATATGTTCTCATACACAAGAATAAGTCCCGGGACAAATATGTGTCCCCAGATGTACACAAATCACATAGACTATTACATGCACATGCTGCACGCACACACTCCCACCTTGGGCTGTGAACTCCTTGAAGGTAGGGGCAGGGTATCACCCCCAAAGCCAGTACTTTGCACATAACAGGTGGTTGGTAAAAGTTTGATTAATTAAATGCAGAAATCCACCTGGAGAATCTTGTACACTGATAGGGAATGCACACACACCGACACCCATGTAGACACACTTGCACACACATGTATCTGCTCACCCCTCTGCCCAGGGAACCTCCCAACCTGGGTCCCCTCCCTCCACCCTTCACCGCCACCCTGCCCTGGCCCATTTGGCCTTCCTGTCTGAGGCAACCTCCTCCCCAGCATACACCCCCAACTTCCTCCCCCTCCACCCCCCGCCCCGAGGTAACCGCTACACCCACTCCCACTTCCACTGAGTCCTCCAGCTCAGGGATTCCCCTATTGCCTGCCCTGTCCTCCTGCCCGGAGCCCCTGGGCCCCTCTGCTCTGGTCGAATGGGTCCCCCCACACCCGGCTCAAGACTTGGCTGTGGTCCCGGCAGCGGAGGCCCAGGGCTGGCAAAGCAGCTCCGGCTGCTCAGGTACCACGGTGACTCCGGAAGGAAAACATCTGCCCAGCCCCAAGGGGCGTGTGGACGTGGCAAGGGGCCCATGGCTTGGCCAAGAGCAGAGCAGAGCCGTAGCCTGAGCCTATGGGGTGGTCTCTCTGCTGCTCCTCATTCCTCTCACGCCCTCCATGCCAGGACACCAGGCACGGCAGAGATGGCGAGAGTGGCTCAGCAGGCAGGTCCTGGCTTGTGCCTGCTGCCACCGCTCCTGTGTTCTGTACCCTCCCAGGCTGAGTCAGTGTCCCGCCGAGCCCTTGGCCTGGCCACCCCACCCTCATTGAGGCACGTCTATATTGTGTGTCTCTGCCTGTGTTCAACATGCCCACTATTTTCTGAACAGCTACTATATTCAAGGCACAGTGCTGGTGTTACAAATACACAGTTTGGGGCTCCTTCTGTGGTGTGAGTCCGTGTTCATATCTGTGCTATGTTGTGCTTTTGTGTGAGTCTGGGTATCGTAGGCATGTCTGTGTACTGTGGGCTGTATAAGCCTATATATTTTTTGTATGAATATTGTATGTGTGTGTCCGTGTGTCATGTTACAGGGCGATGCTGCATGGGTGACTACATTGTGTGGTGTGTCTGTGACACTCTAGGGGACAGCACCATGTGGGTGTGTATTTCTTCCTGTGCTGTATGAGACTGCGCTGTGTGTTGTGTTGTGTTCCCTGGTGTTCCTGGGCCCACTGGGGCCATCAGGTGTGTGTGTATGAGTGTGAAGGTGAGGGGGGAGGGGGTATTCTTCTTCTGCCCAGGTCTGCTTGGGCTGGGCTGTGGGCATCTGGGGTCAGGGGCCCCAGCAGCACCCCCTTCCCACAGTTCCCTCTCCCTCCAGGGGCAGAATCAAGTGACTGGTCCTCTCTCCTCTGGATCAATCCTACAGGACAGACCCATCGGTCAATATTAAGGTCTGTCCATCTGTCCGGCTGTTCCAGTCCCAGACACTCCCACCTCCCCCACCCCAAAGTCCTAAGGTCCCAGAGGTGCTCAGGACACCAGGCAGCAGTACCCACCCCTTGGGACACTGGCAGGGGACCCCAGCCCCAAAGTGTTTTACCTGTAGGGGTCCAGTATGGGGGGACACCTTCGTAGATGACCCCGGCTCCCCTGGCAGCTGAGTTTCAGGGACTGGGAGAAGAACCTGGAGGGACTAAGGCTGACTCAACAGGCTGCCCAGCAGAGTGGAGCAGCTGCCCCACCAACAAGGAGGAAACACCTTCTCAGCAGGGCCTGATGCAAAACCAGGCCTGGACTCATGGCTCCCTGGGGGCACACACCACCCCAGGCTTTCAGAGAATGCACAGAGGATTCAATGGGCAGTAGAGGCCTGGGTTTTGGCCCTAGCTCCACTGTAGACTCACTCTGTAGCCCCAACCCCTCAGAGTCTTGACAGCCCCATCTGTAGAATGGGTAGCAGCCCTCCCTGCCCACTGAGTTGCTGATAGGTACTTGTTTCTAAAGCAAAGTCAGAAACACTTTCTAAGAGCCAGGGTAATGGAAGCATTGCAGACTTTGCAGTCAGACCACCCTGAGTAACATCCCTGTGTGACCTGGAGCAGGTCTCTTAACCTCTCTGAGCTGCAATTTCCTCCTATTCAAATCAGGGGTAGCAGAGTGCCGAAGAGCCTACTACCAGGGAAATGAAAGTGCTGGCACAAGCTGGCATACAGTAGGTGCCAGGTGACCCCTCTCCAACATAGTCCAGTGCCCACGGCCATTTCAACAATCACTGCCCCTCCGTGTCCACACACCTGTCCCGGGAAGCACTGGCAACAGCAGAGCAGCATTCTCTGTCCCTCTGCTGCCCTGTGCCCCATTGGTTTGTGGAGGCCTGGACGCTCCTGGCGCCCCACCTGAAGCTCCCACACACTCTTCCTCTGTCCATAGGGAGACTCCCTGAACTCCCCATTCTGCTCCCAGATTCTCCCCACCCTCAGAAAAGCAGGTTTGGGTTCTAGAATACGTTTGCTTCGGGACCATGAACTGGGGGGCTGTCTTCATTCTGGTCTTGAGAACAGAGGTCACGCCAAAGCTTCCTCATTCCCCAAGTCTATTTCATTATATGCTGCCTACCCTGCCCTGCCCCGCCCCAGGGCCTGACACCTGAGGTATGGATTATAGACGGTACCTCACAGACTCCTGGGAAAGGAGGTGGGCAAGGGGTGGACTCTAAACGAAACCCCACTGCTCCTTCCCCCTCATAAGAATTGGCATCTTGTGAATGGTGCCACAGCCTGAGCATCTGAGGGGTCTGTCCTCCAGCCCTTGCCCGAAGTCCAGCCCTCTCCATTTATTTTCTGCAAGTCAATCTTTTTTTTCTGAGCCTCTTTTTTCCTCATCTGTTAAATGGGGGCAATTATCCCTCCTCAGAGGGCTTTCACTATAATTCAATGAGTTCCCTGCAGGCTCTTAATAAACATACGTGTGTGTTTGTGTTTACATATACACTATATACTGAGTGCCAACTGTGGGAGCAATGATGCCCCCAACCACCTCCTCTGTGAAGCCTCCCAGGCCAGGAGCATCCTCAACCCTTCCACCCTCCTGGGCTGGTTCCTCCCTGGCTGTTTTCTCCGGGCCCCCTCACCTCTCAGCAGCCCTCACCCCTGGAAGGCATCACACTTCGTGGTCTGCTCTTCAGGTTTCTGAATTTCCTTGTTCTCTGCTCTCCTATCCTTCCTATAGCTGTGACTGTCCCCACTCTGATCTTCCCATCTGTCTCTCCTGCTGTCATCTTCACCTGAGTTCATCTGGCCCCTCCCCATATGAAACCTCTGATTTTCCAAGTTCCCACTTCTGTAAATAGCCCCCTTTGTCCTGTCCCCAGGCCTCCTGCTTCTTCCTGCCAGTTACCAAATGCTGCCCATCTGCCCCATCTCTGCCCACCTCCCACTGCCCAGGTATCAGTCCCTGCTCAGCTGCCTCCTCCCTGGTCACGGCCTCACTCAGCCTCTCCAGAGGGCCGCCAGAGGGCCTTGTTAAACACACCACGTTTGTCATTCTTCAGCTTTGGCAGATGCCAGTAGACAACCAGGGTAACCCTTTAGCCCACTTCCCAATCTGCTCCACACCAATCCAGCCTCCCTTACACATCACTGGCAGAAGTCTCACCACCTCCCCAGACAGTCCACCTTCAGGATGCCCTGGTTCTGCCCATCCTTCATGTCCTACATCCCCAGAGCCTTAGCTACAGACTCTACTTCTGGTCCATTTCACACTCCTGGTCCATTTGTGCCTCCCCTCCTCCAGCGGCTGGAACCCTCTCCCTACACCTCTCTACCCCCTTCCAGGACCTGCTTAGGGCCCTCCTCCCATGATTCTCTGCTCCTGCACTTAGGCTGGTCTCTAGGCAACTCCCCACTGAGCTGGGGCCCTGGAGGCCAGCAGATGCAGGTTAAAATGCTGGCTCTGCAGTGTGGTCCTCATGTGGCCTTGAACCAGTGACAAACTCTGTGAGCCTCACTGTCTTCCTCTATAAACAGCGACAGTAGCTGCAATCTCAGAGGACTGCTGTAAGCAGTAGTTCCTGTCTCCAGCACCTATTCTCCCTTCTTTTGGGTAGTAGCATCTCTCTTCTTTGGGGAACAGCCTCTCCCCACTTTCACTCCTTGTGCTCCAATGAGGCCGGAAGCTCTGAGCCGGGGGGGCTCTGAAGCCAAGCTGCTGGGTTTGAATCATGGTTCCACTATTTCTACCTCTGTAACCTTGAGCAAATTACGTTACCTGTTCATTTCTTCACCTATAAAGTGGGGATAATGATAGCACCTACCTCATAGGGCTCTGGTGAGGACAAATAATGATACTTTAAAACAATGCCTAGCAGATAGTGTTAAGTACTCAGTAACTGTTGGTGGGTTTCTGGAACCTGTTTATGTCCTGTCTTCCCCAGGTTAATTTTAACTTCTGCTGGGCTGGGACAGGCCTTAGAACTGTTTTCTCCCACCCTGCTGTGTGCTGCCCTCAGGAGAAAAACTCTCTCCCCTAACCAATTCTCAGATGGATCCAAATATGCAAAACGAATTTTTGAAAACGGGATCATTTGGAAGTGGGGAGGGAATACCTCAGCCTCGCCCTGGGAAGAACCCCAGCTTAGAAACCACAGCAGTACAGGGTCTGGGAGGAGCTGATGGCTCTTGGTCCAGAAGCTAGTCTGTCAAGATGGCGAGGACATCCTCAGGATGAGCACGAAGGGCCATCCCGGGAAGTCAGAGATAAAATCCTTTGCTAGTTCAACTAAAGTGACACATGGCACTAGGGCAGGGTTGGGAAAGACTTTGCTGAGGTGGCTTTGAAGCTGGGCCTTGGGAAGGTCATGATTTTAGCAGGCGGGAGCCAAGGACTACAGAAGCAGGTGGGTGCTGGAGAACGGGTGCTGCCTGCCTCACTGGTGAGTAGGTGCCTGGGGCGATAAGGCCGGAGGTGCGCACTGACCACACTTGAGGGCAACAGTGATGTGGTGGTGTGTGGAGCAGGGCAGTGATACGATCATTGGGGTTCAGCTTGATGAACTTGGCAATGTGGGACAGATAAATATGGCAGGGGCCAGGGGCTTATCTCAAATTGTGCACCCCCGGATGAGGGCCAAGTCCAGGGCTCTGGTCTGCCCAGTGAAAGTACAGCCTTGCTCGGCCCAACCCCCAATCCTACTGCCATGTTCTTTCCAACAGGGAACATGAGAGGGGATTCAATAGTCACTTGCCTCAGCAGAGAGCTGTGCAATGGTGGATGTGGAATGAGAATGGTGGAGCATTTCCACAGCCGGGGCACAGGAGCAGGATGTACCTGAGGGATGCTGTCTCCGTGAGCTCCAGGCACTGAGCGCAGACTCAACTACGACCCTGGCAACCAGCCCCCTTGCCTGCCAGGGGGTAGAGGAACCCACCAACACCAAGAAGATACACACAGAAGGAGGCAGGGCACCACAGAGAGGGAGAAAACGACAGGGCACCATCTGGAGTCAAAACTCTTTATTGCCCCACCCAGGGAACCCCACAAAGGACTCCATGGAGCAGGGAGTGTAGTGGGCAGCACAGGGCCCTTTTTGACAACTTGAAGGAGAGTTGTAGTCAGGTGGGCGGAAACAGCCCCCTCCAGCTCCCTGATGGCCCTGGCTGCTCTGATAGCCCCCTACACTTTGGACACAGAGGCGTCATCACCACCATGAGACCCACACCTGGGGCTGGGCCAAGTTTACATTACTCTGGTCTACAGGGGTCACTCTGGCACATGGCAGCTTCACTCACCTCTCTGCCTGGCTGGAGGAGCCCAGGCCCCAAACTGCAGGGGGAGGTGGGCCCAAGGAGCTGGGAGGCCCTGGAAGACTGGGAAGAGGTGGCTGCATGGGCTGGAAGATACCAGGGCAGAGGCACTAACTACCCCTAGTGCAGCTTCTGGCAAACATCGGGGGCAGGTGGCATCCAGCCCCTCTCAACCATTCCAGAGGCCAATGGTGAAAGCCGCAGCCAGGCCCGTTTAACTTATGGAGGCTGCTTGTTACCTCATGCCCCTGGACCCGAGCTAATGGCAGGAGGGCAGGCTCCAAATCAGCTCTGGTTCCGGTGCTGCCTTGTCAGGTGGGTCTGAATGCCCTCCCCTTCCCCCGTGGAGCACTGGGCCCAAGAATGACACCTGATGTGCCAGAGGGGCTGAGGCTGGAGAAGCCCAGCAGGCAGCAGCCCAGCTGGGGCAGGAGGGGCTCTACAAACAGAGGAAGCTACGGCCTTCTCAACCAACAAAAAGGATGCCTCAAGGGCAGGGGTCACAAGTCCAGGGAGGAGGGGGTGGCCAGTGAGACACAACAAGCAAACATTCTCACCCCATGTTCCTTCTTAGCCCCAATCCCACCCCACCTAGCCCAGAACCCCAGGTCAAAACCAGCAGGCCCCTCCCTGCTTTTCAGGGTGAGGAGAAAGATTCTGAAACTAAAAGGGGTGGCAGCTGCCTCCTCAGGATCCTGGTGGGTCCGGAACCACTGGGCAGCCATCACCGCAGGTTAAGGACCAGGCTGATGGTTAGGATGATGCCCAGGAGGAGGATGAAGGGCAGCCAGGTCTTCACGAAGGCCCCAACGCTGACAGAGGAGGGAGGAGAGCATAGGTGGGAAGGGCCTGGTGAGCAGGTGTGTAGCCCAAAGCTCATTCATCCAGAGACCCACGATGGGACTGCTGGTCCTAAGGAAGCCTCTGGAACTACTCCCTCACCCCTAGACTGGGCTGGGCCTAGCACCTACCATGGAGGACCACCAACCATGATCCTGGGCAGGGGCCATTCCAGGCTCCCAGTGGAGATTTACTGACACCTCTCTGGGTGATACAGGGGAGGTGCTCACCTCTCTGGTCCTCAGTGGGTCCATCCATAATCACTCCTGCCTCTGTGGAGAGGTCTCTAGCGAGAGGACCAGGAAACCCAGTTTGGGTGTGGAAGGCAGCAGTACCCTCTGCCCACCGCTGGAGCCAATGGGGCTGGAAGCCAGGGGTTCTGCCTTAGTCTCTGTGTGATCACAGTTATGCTCCCCAAGGAGCCAGAATCATTACCTCCAAGATATAGAGGACAGCTGCAACTTAGAGAGACAATGCCAGTTACTCAAGAGCTCATAGTGAATAAGTGACAGAGCTGGGTTTGGGACCCTAGTGAAGCTGGACTCCAAGTCCAGTGCTCCCTGCCTTCAGCACAGTCACCTCCTGCTCTTTCAGGAACCCAGCTCATTGTCTTGGAGCCTTCAAGTCTCTGATTTGCATCTGCTTCCTCCCTGCTGGCTGAAGGATTCTAGAAATGGCCTTGCTGGGACCCATGGAAGAGAGCTCCAGTGAAAGGCAGCGGTGGGTGGGCAGGTAGGACGGCAGCTCACCTGACATACTTCCCATACAGCAGGCAGAAGAAGCAGAGCGTCACCATGTTCCAGTTGGTGCTGTTGTTGTAGTGCATCAGGTTCAGGGCCAATGCCACGTGCGAGTGGCAGTTGTCGCAGCAGAGATTATGCTGGAGGTGCAGGAAGGGTTGGGTTAGGCTGGGCTGCAGGGAAACCTCCCACCCTGGCCCTGGTTCCAGCCCACCTACCATGCGGTGCTTGTACTCCTCGGAGGCGTCGTGCACAGCTGTGTCCCATGCATTGGGCCCACTAGCGTATACCTGAGCAGGGTCCAACTTCCAGTACCTGAGGGGAGAGAGAGGTTCTGGGCACTAGCTCTGCTCCCTTGTGGCCACTCAGCTCCACAAATGTTCCCTGATGCCTGTTCTGTGCCTGGCCCCGAGCTCGTGCTGAGGCTGCAGATCCAGGGAGAGAGTCACACAGCAGACCCTGGGGAGGATATGGACCAACGAAACTCTGTTGGGGGTTGTGAGAAGTCTTTCTGGAGGTGACACCTGAGTCTAGTCTGAAGGAAGAAGTTAGTCAGGCCCAGAAAAGGGGAGGAGCATTCTAGGCAGAGGGAACAGCTTGAATAAAGTGAGAGGCATAAAGCTGTGCAGTGTGTACCTGAAAGTAGTGACTATGGGCTACTGGGGGATTTAGAGGAAGAAATAAGGTGATGGAATGTTGGAGGTGAGGCTGGAGATGTGGGTGGGGGGATCACGTCATAGGGGAACTTGAATGTCACACTAAGAAGTTTATGTGTCAGCAAGTGTTCTCTTCAAGGTCTCCCACAGCTTGCTGGGGGTGAGTGGAAGGCAAGATGGTAGAGCTAAAGTTCATAAACCCCAACCAAGCTGGATGAGAACTGCTGTTCTCAGCAGCAACAGAATGCCCCAAAGGGACTCGGGCCAGGGAGGATTAGGATCAGAGCGCCCTCTGGCTGCTGTGTGGGGAATGGCTTGGCAGAGGAGTCTAGAGACAGGGTAACTGACCAGTGAGACATGACAGTGGCCTGGACTGGGGCCACTCAGGAGCTCCTGCCTGGAAATGGGCAACCTTAAAATTGTTCTCAAAAAGCAATCTGGCAGCAAACACCCAGCCCAGAGGCCCTTGGATCACATTTCCACCTGACTGAGGAAGTGAGAGCAGGAATAGGGAAGCCCACTCCAGGCTGCCTCTGCTATGTGGGCACAACTCCTCCTTGGGTCCTGGGATGGCGCTTCCCTGTCTGTCCCTCCTAAATGCAGCTACAGGCAAAAAGCACCTGATGCTGTTCTGAGCATACTGATGACTGAGGCATTGTCACCAGGCCTGCAGCTGAGGCGGGTCCCCAAGACAGAAAAAAGGAAGACCAAAAATCCCAAACCAAACCAGCAATAGCGCTTAGGGCCCTCAATTACTTTTGTCCTCTCCAACCAGAACTTTCCAGCAGAGAGTTTCAAACAACCTTATACCCTAAATGATTTGTTCACCCCCATGAGGAGTGGGAGGAAGAGTCTAGGTTTTGGAGTGAGACAGATGTGGATGTGGGTCCCAGCTCCACCACTTCCTAACTGCTGTCTTGACCACGTCACTCCCCTTTCCTCACCCTTCCAAAGAAGTTAAAACAGGATATTGCCAAGCTGGGGCAAGGCCTAGATGGTCTGTGGGTGGAGGAGTTGGTCCAGAGCCTGGCACGTGGTGGGCACTTGTTACAAGGCTGCTAAGCTCTGGTGGCTCCTGGTTGTCCCTCCCCTCCACACTTGTCCTCAGAGTGCTGGCTTCTACTGGGCCCCAGAAGGTCCGGCCTGCTGCTCCAGGCAGGAGGAACCTGGCCCCAGGGCCAATCATATGCATGTTCATCACTTACTTGGCAGGTTTCCCAAAGGCCATGTTGTCTTCCTGTGAAGGACAAGAAAAGAGGTCAGCGGGGAACCTGCATCCAGCCCAGAAGACAGCCCTGGGTCAGTGGCTGAAGTGCAGTGACTCAGAAGTGGGCCAGGGGCATGGGCCCTGCTCTGGGGCTGGAGCTGCACTAAAGTGCCAGCGGTAGCTTTCCTGTGGGACTATGGCCGTGAGCGAGTACACCGGGCACCGCACCAGGAGACCAAAGACCTGGGCTCTGGGTTCAGCTGCAACTGACCCTCTGCTGGCATCCAGGTAATTCTCTGAGCTTTAAAGTCTCCAGGTTCTGTGGTCAAGCTTATCTGATCTTTGATCAAGGGGAGGCAGTTTCCTTTGTGGTGTAAATGGTGACAGTCCTCTGACCTCCCAACCCAAAAATGGTGGCCAAGTGGAGCCTGTCTCTGCGTTTGGGGATGCAGAGGCCATGTGACTGCCTTCAGAGTAGAACTGGGGGTGCTGGGCGTAGAGAGACTTCCTATGAGGGAGACATTTCAGCCAAGACCTGGACTCATCACAGTAAGATGTGGGGTGGCAGGAGCTATGCGGAGACAGATTCTAGGTGAAGAATCTGGAAGATCTTGCTGACAGAGGGGGTCAGAGATGATAGAAAACCAGTGCCCTATATGCAGTGTAATCCCAATTATCATAAAAATATAATGACAAGGAAAGCAACAGGCATGAAAGTATTTTTAAGTGGCAAAGTGGCAGACTTTGTCATGTTAAGATGACCATGATGACTGGTATTATAAACAGATTGGTGCCACCACACCCTTTGCTCCAGACTCGGATGAAGATCAAGCGACAACCTGGAAATAAGCAGGATGATAACATGCTCAACTGCAGCAAGCCCACTGACCCCGTTTTGGTCGCATCCCTGGGAAGATAAGC
This sequence comes from Trichechus manatus latirostris, assembly GCF_000243295.1. NCBI lineage: Eukaryota > Metazoa > Chordata > Mammalia > Sirenia > Trichechidae > Trichechus > Trichechus manatus. The sequence goes on from NW_004443984.1 coordinate 2,488,760, forward strand.
TGTTCCATTCTAGAAGCCCCACCCCCTTTCCTCCATGGTCACACCCAGGGAACCCGTCAGCCTTCCCTTCCGCCCACCTTGTGACTCCCACCTTCTGAAGGTCCAGAGATGTAGTTCCTGGATGGTCTGACTCTCCACTCTTGCCTCTAACCCCTACCCATGTCTCAGTACCCCAAGGGCGGGGGCAAACGGCTGGGTCAGTTACTTAAGACTCCTGGCCACTCTGCCCTCCCGGCCTGTCCTGGAGGCAAGAGAAGGGGGAAAGGGATCAAACACTGGTGAGGGCAAAGGGATTGAGTGTGATCTGCATTCTCCTGGGTCTGAGGAGACAGGAAGCCTGCCTACAGGCAAGACAGACCAGCCTTCCATTCAAGCCTTGGGACCCTCCAAAGGGGGTAGAGTGGGGACTCACCGAGACAAAGTAGGGGCCAGCGAAGTCCCGGATGACTCCTGTGGATGTGCAGATGCCCATGTGGCCAATGATGGGGAAAAACCACCTGGGAGAGAAAAGGACAGGGAAGGGGCAGAGCTTAGGGGGTCTTTCAGCCTGGCAGACAATGGGGATACTCCATAGGAATATAATTTGGGTGGTGAGTGTTGTGATCAGAGTGGTTGAGGGGAGCTGGGGAAGAAGAGAAGAGCAACAGCTGCAAATCACGAGCACCTCCACCAGAATGGCTATACCTAAAAGAACTGATAACAACACCAAGTGGAGGTGAAGATGAAGAGCAACCAGAATTCTCATTCACTCACTGCTGATGGGAGTATAAATCTGTTTCTACTACTTTGGAAAAACAATTTGGCAATATACTCTCTGCCTCAGCAATTCCACTTCTGAGTATACAACCAACAGAAATGAGTGCATGTGTCCACCAAAGCCGTGCACAAGAATGCTCATAGCACCTTTATTCAAAATAGCAGAAAATGACATTTGTTAAAACTCAGTAAACTATACATTTAAGATGTGTGTATGTAAATTACCTCAATAAAGTGGATTAAAAAAATAACTAGAAACAATGCAAATGTCCAACAACAGTAAACCAAAAACCAAACCCATTGCTGTCGAGTCAATTCCGACTCATAGTGACCCTAAAGGACAGAGCAGAACTGCCCCATAGGGTTTCCAAGGCTGTAATCTTTTATGGAACAGACTGCCACATCTTTCTCCCATGGAGCAGCTGGTGGGTTCGAACTGCTGACCTTTTGGTTAGCAGCTGAGTGCTTAACCACTGTACCACCAGGGCTCCTTCCAACAACAGTAAAATGAATAAATTGTGGTACAATCAGACAACGAAATATTATACAACAATGAAAAAGAATAAACTTCTGCTGCACGTAGCACAGGCTCTAACAGACATAAGGCTGAGCAAAAGAAACCTCACCCTAGGGGTACATAAGGAATGATTCTGTTTATATGAAGTTCAAGAGAAGGCAAAACTAATCTATGCATTATCTTTGTGGTGGACCTCACTGGGAGGGACACAGGACACCCTTTGGGTAGTGACTACATGAGGTACACATATGCAAAAATCCACTGAGCTGTACACAAGATTTACGTACTTTAAGTTATACCTCAAGGGAAAAAAAAGGCAAAAAAAGGTGGGGAGGACATTTAAACTAATCTGTGGTGGTGGGGGGGTTCAGGTAAGGCTCGCCTGAGGAAATGACGAGGAAAAAGGATCTGCAAGGGTAGAGATCAGGAAAAAAGCATGATATATTCCAGGAACTAAAAGGTCAACTTTTTTTTAGCCACTGGCATTTTTTAAAAACCAAATCTTAGATGGAGTGCAATATGCAAAATACACAGGAACCCCAGCTCTGTCGGCAGCGCCAGGGGGCTGCAGACTTGGCTCTAGTTTGAAGAGGACTCACAGGGCCACTCCTGGTCTCAGGGCCACAAGGGCTGCCTCGGCGCAAGCACAAAGCACCCTGCTAGGGAGGTGGAGGCGGTCAGCAAAGGACTTCACAGAGGAGGTGGCTATTAACCTTGACCCTGTGAAGGACAGGATACCAACAGGCAGAAAACAAAACTCTGAAGCAGTAAAGCTGCTGCATGCTTCTGAAGAGTGGGAGTGTCTCATCAACACCTGCATAGAAATGGGGTGTGAACTGCTCCTGGCCCAGCTTACAGGGCATCCTGATGCTTCCACCAGCTCTCTGAAGAGCAGAGGGCCACTCCACAGATGGTGTTTTTGAGAGTGGGGAAAGACCAAGGAGATATTAAGCTAACAGCACAGACTTTTAACAAAATCGATACATTGCTGACTATCCCTCCCAGTTTCTATCACGTTAACATTTTATTTTCTTCGTAACAATCGCTATCTGCAGTTCTCTTATTAGTTTACTTGTTTCCTGTCTACTTTCTTCCACCATGACTTAAACTCCATGGAAGTAAGGACTATATTTGTTTTATTCACCACTGTATATTCTCATCAACTAGAACTATTCTAGACACATAGGAGTCACTTAGCAAATGTGTTAAAAGAACACTGAATGAATTAATGAACACTCTTTTGTAAAATGTTTATTTTTAAAGGGCTCAGACTTGGATGCTCTTAAGCAAATGCATAAGCATTTGAAAACACAATACAAGTATTTTAACTTAATACAAAAATTAACATGATTTTAGGATCAACAACATATAACGCCATAAATGATCCCTTCTCCATACAACCTCTTGGCTGTTTCTGACACACAGAACAAATCTATCCCATCATGTGAGAGGGGATGAGATGTAGTCAAAAGACTACAAGTTATGGAGTCAGAAGACTAAGAATTTTAGGTGCCTTTGCTTATTATCCTTGTGCACCTGGTTAAAACGCTTAATGGTACTGAAAGCTCAGCTTCTTTATCAGAGAGAATGGCTGTGAAATTAACAGAAAATGGGTTGTGAAAGGGGTTGGCAAACTGTCCAGCACTGTAAGAAGTAGTTACTGCTGTCAACCGTCAAGGATGAAGCAAGAGGGCAAACCAGCTCTCCAACACGGGAGTTCGTGGCTAAAAGGTGGCAGCAATACCTGAGCGTCTGCTTTCTCTCCTGACACAGGATGGTGCCACAGAAAGAACCCTCCCTGGCCTAGGAGGCAGACACCTAGAAGGCAGGTAGCCTAGGAAGCAAACACCCTAAACTTTGCAACTGAGATGGTGTGTCATCTCCAGCCTCATCAGATCTCTAGGGGCCCTTCTAATGTTGACATCCCAGGAGACTGTGTGGTCCCAACCAAACTCCCACTCTCACTTCCAGATCCAGCAGGTGTCTTGCGTAAAGTAAGCGCACAATAAGCACTTGCTCAATGAATGGATAAACTAATGAATGAATGAAGATGTCTTCTCAGGCGGGGTAAAAAGTTCCTCTTTTCTGCGTTCACAGCTCCTGAGCTTCCCTGCCAGCCCCGTTCCCGGCGGTCTACAATCGTTTTTTATTCCGGCTAGACCAGATGTAGTGTATGAGGGCGATGAGCGTCTCCCATTTGTCAGCTGAAACTGGCGCCGGGCGGGTGGCACGGGTTCTGGTGACTGCGCAAGGCGTGCGGGCCGGGCCCGGGGGAAGGCCCACTGCGCGTCAGGGCGGGAGCGTGGGCCAGGGCCGTCCGAAGACGCCGTGAGGGCCCTGACTTTCCCCGGGCTCTCCTCGTCCCCAGGCTGACTTCGAAGGAGACTCACGTGAGCACCGGGATGGGCGTCCACACCACGCAGTAGGGGAAGCGGCTCCGCTCCACGTCCATGACGCCACTACCCGGGCCGCGGAAATGCTTCATGTCCGTCTCGGCTGCCGTCTTCACCTCCACTTCCGCCATCCCGGGCAGGAGTGGCGGCGGCGGCAACAGGAGCGGAAAACTGCCTTCCGCTTCCGCCATGGTTGCGCGCGCCCCGCTCTGGCCGGCCTAGCTCCGGCACAGCTCGCCCCGTGGCGTCACTTCCAGGAGGTTGAGTCCGCTTTGCTTGGCCTTCCCCCGGGAATTGGAGCTGCGTGCCTTGGGCCCGGCCAGGCTTGCTCCCTCCCTCCCCACCTTTAGTGCCGCCCACACTGCGCGGCTGCGGAAGGGATTCCCTCAGGCAGCTCGCAGTCTAGCACGGGAGACCGACCAAGAGTTCTTTGTAATTCAGTACGTTGAGGGCTTCTTAGTGGTGTGGTATAGCCGCTATTTATCGAGCGTTTCTTGGGTGTCAAGCACTTGACATGCATTGTTTTTAATCCCCATAAACTAGCTAAACATGGGAATTAGGTAATTTTCCCATGTTACAAGTGAGAAATTGAGGCTCAGTAGGTGAGATGAGTGGCCATGGCTCAAACTCAAGTCTTCCTAGCTTCCTTGCCCTTTTCATTCTGTAATCTCTCACAAGGTAGTGGTAGCCAAAAGGAAGGACAAACTAAAATTGTGTGTGTGTGTGTGTGTGTGTGTGTGTGTGTGTGTGTGTGTGTGTGTGTGTGTGTGTGTG